>NC_137832.1:13765920-14043420 GCF_963921795.1 Nannobrachium achirus
CACCCTCGAGATAGAACACAAAACTCATTTCTGATTCATCTTTTATTAAATATACCCACCAGTTGTTGTTTTTTTTCTCCCCCAAACATTTGTTTCTCCTCCATGACCCCTTAGGAGCTCTGTATATAAGACATTCTAGAACTAAAATGTATTAAGAAAGAATTAGTGAGATGTATTTGTTCACAGATAATACAGCTTATGTGAGCCGGTGGAAAAATGATGTTTTGAGTTGTTTTGGTTTTGCTTTGAGATTTTTTATATTTGATGGCTTGATTTTTGCATGTTTTGTGAGATTGCTGTGATGTAGTATTTTGGAGTTGCATGATGTTTTATTAGTGTTAAATTGCATGTATTAATCATTTTCTTTTCACTGACTCAGATCAACCTTAACTGATTGTAATTGACCTGCACCTGTGTTTGGGGTGTGGCCACTTGAGGAGGAGCACTATAAGAAGCCAGTGGCAGAAGGACAGTGTGGTTGGAAGGAGCAGGTTGTGAGGTGGAGAGCAAGGCAGCCACCACGGGCTGGGGGCCGGGACGTGCCATCCGGGGGCCAGTGGTAGCCATGATATTTGACACGAGGTGGGCTGTAAGTGCCATGAGAGCCAGGCCTTCAAGTACTGTAAGTGCCACGACCACGGCCCCCGGAGGCTGTTCCCGGCCCGGCCTTGCCCGTGGGGGGCTGCCCACTGGGGAGCGACACGACAGACGGAACAGAGGGCGAAGCGAACAGACGCCACAGACGCACAACCAGCAGTGGGACGGAGAGATACAGAGACGACGGCCGGACCGAGACGACCACATCGTGCCCTGTGGAGGACCGGAGTGGGAAAACGCTGACCCGAGTGTCGACGCGAAGTCACCGCAGCGCCAGGGCTTATGCTCTGGCTGCCGGTAGGTCTCCAACTACACAACGACACTCGTGGTCCATAGCCTGCAACACTAGCGTTAGGGTCCCATACCTGTGAACATTTCAACTGGCGTTTTCCCTGTCCTCCACAGGGTACCGGAGCTGTGTTGGTGTGGCGTTGGGTGTTGGTGTAACAGACATTGAAGAGCCGTCGTCGCCTTCTGAATAACCCCCCTCATCTCTCCCTCCACTATTACCACGGACTGGTTTTTATTCTCTGTTTTGTTTCTGTTTTGTTTTTATTATTTAGTTTAAAGGGCCCTTTTAAATAACATTTTAGATAGATGGTTTTATTGTTGTTTGGCTGTTTTTAGATGCCCGTGTAAATAGGGGAATAAACTTTGTTATACTTTTGATACGTTGCCTCTGTTTTAAGTTCTTGCCTTTTTAACCCAAGTTATCCTATGAACCTGTGCTGCCTTTTAATTCATTTTATATTTTAACCTGAGGACCAGACCTCTTGACCAAAAGGTGGCGTTGTCGGCTTTTTAAGATTGTTTTAAGCACCTTCGCACTTTATTTCATACTTGTATTTTA
The DNA here is from genome assembly GCF_963921795.1 of Nannobrachium achirus. NCBI lineage: Eukaryota > Metazoa > Chordata > Actinopteri > Myctophiformes > Myctophidae > Nannobrachium > Nannobrachium achirus. The sequence continues at coordinate 13,767,368 of NC_137832.1, forward strand.
TTATTGAATTTACAAGTTACTATACTTTTACAGTGCATTGGTGTTTTTAACAAGTGCCACAAATTGGCTGTTGTCGGCAGGATAACTTGTGTTGTTTTAAAAAAGGCAAAACTTAACAGTGTTAACAATGATGATGCCAGTAACCTCTACTAACCTTTTGTGTCGATGCTGCTAAGGTGAACTGAGTGATTGGAAGTAATGGGGACAGGGTTGCTGGGCTCCCAGAATTGACAGCTGAGGAAAAAGTAGCCATTGTCGTGAGTAAGAAGAGGTGGGCTTAAAATGAGTGAAATGGACACAGGGTTGCAGGGACTGCCAACCTTTCAGTATGGGGAAATGTGAGCCGGTGGAAAAATGATGTTTTGAGTTGTTTTGGTTTTGCTTTGAGATTTTTTATATTTGATGGCTTGATTTTTGCATGTTTTGTGAGATTGCTGTGATGTAGTATTTTGGAGTTGCATGATGTTTTATTAGTGTTAAATTGCATGTATTAATCATTTTCTTTTCACTGACTCAGATCAACCTTAACTGATTGTAATTGACCTGCACCTGTGTTTGGGGTGTGGCCACTTGAGGAGGAGCACTATAAGAAGCCAGTGGCAGAAGGACAGTGTGGTTGGAAGGAGCAGGTTGTGAGGTGGAGAGCAAGGCAGCCACCACGGGCTGGGGGCCGGGACGTGCCATCCGGGGGCCAGTGGTAGCCATGATATTTGACACGAGGTGGGCTGTAAGTGCCATGAGAGCCAGGCCTTCAAGTACTGTAAGTGCCACGACCACGGCCCCCGGAGGCTGTTCCCGGCCCGGCCTTGCCCGTGGGGGGCTGCCCACTGGGGAGCGACACGACAGACGGAACAGAGGGCGAAGCGAACAGACGCCACAGACGCACAACCAGCAGTGGGACGGAGAGATACAGAGACGACGGCCGGACCGAGACGACCACATCGTGCCCTGTGGAGGACCGGAGTGGGAAAACGCTGACCCGAGTGTCGACGCGAAGTCACCGCAGCGCCAGGGCTTATGCTCTGGCTGCCGGTAGGTCTCCAACTACACAACGACACTCGTGGTCCATAGCCTGCAACACTAGCGTTAGGGTCCCATACCTGTGAACATTTCAACTGGCGTTTTCCCTGTCCTCCACAGGGTACCGGAGCTGTGTTGGTGTGGCGTTGGGTGTTGGTGTAACAGACATTGAAGAGCCGTCGTCGCCTTCTGAATAACCCCCCTCATCTCTCCCTCCACTATTACCACGGACTGGTTTTTATTCTCTGTTTTGTTTCTGTTTTGTTTTTATTATTTAGTTTAAAGGGCCCTTTTAAATAACATTTTAGATAGATGGTTTTATTGTTGTTTGGCTGTTTTTAGATGCCCGTGTAAATAGGGGAATAAACTTTGTTATACTTTTGATACGTTGCCTCTGTTTTAAGTTCTTGCCTTTTTAACCCAAGTTATCCTATGAACCTGTGCTGCCTTTTAATTCATTTTATATTTTAACCTGAGGACCAGACCTCTTGACCAAAAGGTGGCGTTGTCGGCTTTTTAAGATTGTTTTAAGCACCTTCGCACTTTATTTCATACTTGTATTTTATTATTGAATTTACAAGTTACTATACTTTTACAGTGCATTGGTGTTTTTAACAAGTGCCACAAATAATGTGAGCCGGTGGAAAAATGATGTTTTGAGTTGTTTTGGTTTTGCTTTGAGATTTTTTATATTTGATGGCTTGATTTTTGCATGTTTTGTGAGATTGCTGTGATGTAGTATTTTGGAGTTGCATGATGTTTTATTAGTGTTAAATTGCATGTATTAATCATTTTCTTTTCACTGACTCAGATCAACCTTAACTGATTGTAATTGACCTGCACCTGTGTTTGGGGTGTGGCCACTTGAGGAGGAGCACTATAAGAAGCCAGTGGCAGAAGGACAGTGTGGTTGGAAGGAGCAGGTTGTGAGGTGGAGAGCAAGGCAGCCACCACGGGCTGGGGGCCGGGACGTGCCATCCGGGGGCCAGTGGTAGCCATGATGTTATTTCAAAACATGTTGTGTTTTTTCTTTGTATCTCCCCTCAGTCACCATCCAAGATGTCTGTCTTTCTTGCTCAACAACAACTGAAGCAACATATCTACAGCAGTAACAGTCATCTCAAACGTCAGAGAATTCATACAGGAGAAAGGCCATACCACTGTGACGAGTGTGGGAAACGATTCAGCCAGAGCATTAATCTGAAACGACACCAGATAATTCATACAGGAGAGAGGCCGTACCACTGTGACCAGTGTGGGAAAAGGTTCACCACAAAGACACATCTCAAAATTCACCAGAGAATTCATACAGCAGAGAAGCCCTACCACTGTGACCAGTGTGGGACAAGGTTCCGCCATAGCAATACTCTCAAAGATCACCAGAGACTTCACACAGGAGAAAGGCCATACCACTGTGACGAGTGTGGGAAACGGTTCAGCCAGGGCAGTAGTCTAAAAAGTCACCAGAGAATTCACACAGGAGAAAAGCCATACCACTGTGACGAGTGTGGGAAACGGTTCAGCCATAGCAGTGCTCTCAAAACTCACCAGAGAATTCACACAAGGCTGAAGCCCTACTACAACTGTGACCAGTGTGATAAATGGTTCACCAGAACGGGAAATCTCAAACTTCACCAGAGAATGCATACAGGGCTGAAGCCCTACCTCTGTGACCAGTGTGATAAACGGTTCCGCACAAAGATTGAGCTCAAACGCCACCAACTATCTCATACAGGAGAGAAGCCCTACCACTGTGACCAGTGTGGGACAAGGTTCCGCCATACTAGTAGTCTCAAAGATCACCAGAGAATTCACACGGGAGAAAGGCCATACCACTGTGACCAGTGTGGGACAAGGTTCATCCGGAGCAATAGTCTCAAACTTCACCAGAGAATCCATACAGGAGAAAAGCCATACCAATGTGACCAGTGTGGGAAAAGGTTCAGACAGAGCAGTAATCTCAAATGTCATGAGAGAACTCATACAGGAGAGAAGTGCACAATGGATAACGCTATTATACTGATATAAATGAGATATGACTGCATAAAACCAGAAAGAACCAGGTTCGGCTGCTGAGAGCTCAGTTTGTAGTGTGAATACCAAAGAATAAATGGAGACGGAGGCAGAGTTGCAAGTTAAATTAAAATAGCTATATTCAGAAACTTTTCAGACAGAAAAATAATCAGCTTTTACAACACATGAAAAATAATAAATGGGGGGCCCTTTAAAGATTTTGTTTGTGGGGAGAGAGCTCAGTTCAGTTCATTGGGATTGGGGCATTGAGATTTGGGATTGGGGCTCAGTGTCTCAATGAGAGAGACCAAGGTGATAGATACTTCCTACCAAAAACCTTGGGAGCAGGGGTTCAGACAGGACAGGGTCCACAGGGTCGTCCAATGGGAGGCTCGCCAGAGCTCATCAGCTCATCACACAAAAACCTGACCTAAAAGGCCAGGTGAAAAAAAATGCAATCAGTCTATTGTACAATATAATTCAATAGTTCAATTCGAAAGTCAACATAGATATTCATTTTTCATTTCATGGTTTTCATTCAATTCAATATGTCAAGCTCATTGTAAAATATCTTTCCTCAAATAAATCATTACTTTATAAAGAAAAACAAGTAATTTCTTCAAAAGCAAAAATAATTCAAACTCAAAATCAGATACTTCAAAACTCAAAATCAAAATACTTCAAAACTCAAATCCAAATACATTCACTTTAGTGAAATCAAAATTCAAGCAGTTTAAGCTTGTGCACCATTTGTTTGGTCTGCTATCAGTTTAGCACAGACAATGTGTAAACCCCATGTTACACTTAGCATTTGTGCCAAATCACCAAACTAGCAGCATACCCATTTAAACACACTTTTGCAAAACCAGTGGACCAGCCAAGCCATTGACAATAAACCAGTTGATATTAACTCACCGCTGAGTAGGTAATAGTATGGAAAAGCACAGAAAGTACACAGCATGAGGGCAGCAACCAGCAGCATAGCATGAACCATGCTGCTTCCAAACTCTCTGGGTTGGGAGGGAGTGGCAACCTTTATTATTTTTTACCGGTATTAGTATTTTATTTACTTTTTAATTTACTTTTCCCCCTAAAATGTTTTCATTGTTTGTTCAAAAACGTTATAGCGTTCAGGGTTTCCAAATGTGAGAGGAACGGTGTGTGTCTGTGACTCTGTTGGAGTGCATGTCTGTGGCACAGACTGTCTTACTTGTTAATGAAGCATCGCCGTAGTGTGCGATGATTTTGTCAAGATTGATAATAAAACACAACACAAAGTATGCGTATTACTCGTCGTCAACGTTGATGTCAAATCACATTAATGCGAGACACCCATTGGAGAGACTGGAGAGTGGAGACACGGTCGGAGAGCGAGCGAGAGAGTAGGGCTGCCTTCGACTCAGGATTTTTAAAGTCGAGTCGAGTCGCGGGGGTTAATGCGATTCGTCGACGAATCGTTTTATACTGTATGCAAAAAAATATATCAAGTATTGCTTTAAACGACGTCAACATAATACAATAGAACAGTATTATGAACACTGTATTAAGCCTTTAATGTGAAATAGATCCACAAACTACCGTGCATATGAGATAATGAAGGTAGCGGCGGACATTAATGACCACCAGAGGCAGTGCCACAGATCACGTTCAACCCAGAGTCAACTCAAAGAAAGGGTCGAACTCGTTCTTCTGCTATACCACAAAAATGTGGAATGCCTTACCGAAGGCCATAAAGGAGTGTGGATCACTAGCATCCTTTAAAATTGCCCTGAAAAACCACTTACAGGCAGCAGCCGTTCGCAACTGGTAAAAAACCTAGCCCAACCCTACCCTCCCTGCCCCTTCCTTGTATATACTTGTATACTTGTATATTCCTTGTATATACTTACTGTTTGTTTAGATTTACTGTATATTCCTTGTATATACTTACTGTTTGTTTAGATTTACTGTTTTCTTTTCTTTTTTTTCCCCCCTTTTCTTTACATAACTACTGCATAGTACTGTGTTCTATTTGTCTGTCATTCAATGTTATATGAGATACTTAAATGGTTTCCTGTTGAAATAAGCTTAGTCTTTTCATGGATCTCCTTTTAGTAGACCTTGTACCAGTGAACTGTACCGTCATGAATCTGTACATTTTCCTATGCAAACTTCTAATAAAGCCTTCAATCAATCAATCAATCAATAAGATTGCGTGCAGCTGTGCATAATTGTGAATCGTGGAGCATAGTAGAAAGACAGGGACAATCTCTCTGACTACACAACTGCGTGTTGTTTATTATTTCCACAGGTTGTATTTTCTCAGAGCACAGCACTGCTGTATCAAAGGTGCTATGTTGCCGATCAAGTCGTCGCTAGTGCGAGACAATAAAAAACCGTTTGCCCATTGCTACTGTACTTCTCAGCCTGAAACCACTGTCACGCTCAGCGGCAGGCAGTGAGTGAAAGTGTGTGTCGCTGGCTCGCTGCTGCTTCTTGCTCTTTGGCTAGCAGCTGCAACAAGTAGAATAACAACACATTGACGTATTTCCTCTCAAAGCGGTTACAAGAAAGAGCTGCCTGTAATATGATCAAGGCAACATTCAAGTCACGTTAACTTGTTTTATTTTTTAGTCTACTTACAAGTAGTAGGAGGTAAGATAGACTCAATTGGAAGTACATGACACCAGTCCAGCGTTATACCGCACCGCAGTAGTAACTGGCGATATAAAAACAATATATTTTCAACTCCTCGACTCAAACAATTGGCATCAATTCTGGTGGGTTAAAGCGACTCGACGATTCGTAGATTTTTACAAGGCAGCCCTACGAGAGAGGCAGACAAAACTGCCACATTGTGATAGGTAGAAAGGATCACTGCTTTGACAGCCAAGATGATAGCAAAGATATTATGCCTTGATACATTAGTAGTGTTGCCGAGAAGGAAGGCATCCGTGAGCCTTCTTTTGGGAGCAGCGCATTTTGCCCTCTTTATTCTCAACTGCGCAGAAAAAAAGAGAACTTATTTCCCACTCAACCCGAGATCGCAAGGGGGGTCAATCCAGGATATCTGGCTAGTTTGAAAAGTTATCAGATATTTCACTTGCACAGCGGGATATATCTGAACCCGAATTCAAGAAAGAGGATCGCTGTCATTTGAAATGATCACCGATCTACGATCCCCAATCTTATTAGATATCGCAATCGTCTGGGAGGGCCCTAAGGTGTAAGGAGTAGTTGTGGAACAGAAGCAGCATTGGTGGCATGCAGACCGGGATGTGATGGATCTGACCACTGTATCAATCTGTACCTCCTCTGACATGTAGGCAGTAGGCTTGTGACAATTATTGCAAAATCACCTAGTAGCAATTTCTTTTTTTAGATAATCACAATTATTTTTGCACAATAATTGTCCTTCATCTGTATTAATCTGTTTTACAACATTTTCAGAAGCTGATCTACAATCTACAAGCTCACAATATGTCTCAATGCACGAACAGTTGTGAGTTTGAAAAACAACTAGTACTTCCTATGATTAACTTGTTTACTGCCAGAGTTTATTAATTTATTTATCATTTTCTGCCAGCAATTTTACAGTTTTTCACTAACTCTAAATTATAGAATAAAATGCTTCTATCCAATCCGGTCATCACAAAAAAGGGTGAAAAAAAATCTCATTTCGCTCAATTTTGCATAAACCCATGCAAAATTAGATCGTGTTGAATGCAGGTTGCTCCAGAGCAGTGTTTACAAAGTTAACACTTTGAGTGCCAGCCCCCCCTGGCCCCCGTCCCTTACCAGTGCCACCATTAGGTCCCATTCATTTCTGCCCCAATTCCAGGGAATAAATTGGAAATGATCCGATATTCACATCGGAACAAAAATTGGAGATTTGGTAAAAGAGGATTTCTTTTTTTACCAGAAAAATTTTGGAGTGATTTCGATAAGCGGTTTTGGAGATAGGTGCAGCAGAGTGCACACTGCAAAAACCAATGAATAGCCTCAGAAATCTAGATTCTGAGATATTTGAGTTCAAAGAAAAAAAACTTTAGGAAGCCATAGCAACAAATTGGTAAATGGTAACGGAACAAGAGTACCCTTGACAGAAAGAATGTCAAACCAGCTTTCATTCAGTGCAAAAAAAGTTTAAAAAATATTGTACCATCGTCTAGTTTCAAGGGGGCAAAGTGAAAAAGTATGGAATGACTCAGAAGGTGGAAGTTGTCTTACAGTTTGATAGAACTATGCACTGTGAATTCACTGTGTTTTTACCTGGTCTAGAAGGTCAGGAAGACAAAAAGTCAGAAAAGCGATGTCAACCTTTTATTTTATGGCAACATCGAACCCTAACCCTGGTGAGTACCTCACACATCCAGCATGAACATATTTATGTTCAACAATATTTACAAATATTTCAAAAAAAAAAAAAAAAATCACAAATATGACTTCACAAAAGTAAAATAAAATAAATGTGCAGCAAGTAAAGAATAAATAAAATAATATAAAAGTCAAAATAAAGTACTGTATTCTAAGGCAGGCAGCACAACAATGTCTATTTGTAGTTGGCCACTAGATGGTACTGTTCACCCTGTGTGTGTGTGTGTGTGTGTGTGTGTGTGTGTGTGTATGTGTATGTGTATGTGTATGTGTGTGTGTATGTGTATGTGTGTGTGTGTGTGTGTGTGTGTGTGTGTGTGTGTGTGTGTGTGTGTGTGTGTGTGTTCATTGTTCTGGGAAACGAGGAAGAGAAGTCCCAGAAGTTCTTCAGCTCCCATAGAGTGACATTGGTCCAGGAAGCGAACCTACAGTGACCTGACCTGACTCCTCCGCTATTGCTATCTCCGCCATCATACTGTCCTCTGCGTTGTCATTGGTCTGGTTGCAGATCGTCTCCAGCAGCTCATGGCGTAGCAGGGAATGGGTAGACTGTGGGATCCCATCCTTCCTCCATCCAGTCAGACTCCACGGGCCCTGTATATGATAGAAGAAAAAAAAATACTAAATGATACGTCTGTATACGTCTGAAAACAGCAGATCTACAAGCACACAACGCCTCGCACCGCTGTTTTCGGCTGTTTTCACTAGTCGGCTGTTTTCACTAGTCTAAATAATTTCAAATGTATATATGTATATATACGTGGCCACTGAATTCTATGGGCTCTGCTTTGATACAAATCTACAGTAACTATCTGCTGGCAGAGCCTATAGACTGACATAACTACTGTAGATTTGTAGATCGATTTGATAGATTATTATGTCACACACACACACACACACACACACACACACACACAGATTGTATTACTAAACTATCTATCTAGGTATACACACACGCTAAAAAACTAAACTATAAAGAAATGTATTCTTACTGGAAGAAGTTGGTGGAACTTACAGCTACTACAAACCATGGATTGACATCTAGACCTACTGCACATACAGTATTTCAAAGTAGCGTATTTGATAGGGATTATGCACAATAGCGTCTGTCCTGTTGAAATAAGCCATGAATATGTAGCGGCTACATATTCATGGCTTATTTCAACAGGAACCACACTTTATGCATCTCAAACAGTGGTGTGTTCTAGACGATCACCCACTATTCGTTTGGCCAGGGCAGACGCTATTGTGCATAATCCCTATCAAATACGCTACTTTGAAAGGTTCACGAGGGCAGACGCTATTCATATTTTATTTTTCCTCCATCACGGAGGTATAGAGGCCAGCGGCTGGCGGCGCCCTGCCCGCGAGGGTGTCACAAGTCGGGCAAGTCCGACAGCAGACCCCGTATACGTGCGTTACAGGTAGACCACAGCACTGATCTCATATAACATTGAAAGACAGACGTATAGAACAAAGTGAAACGTAGAGAACATAAACTTTGTAACGCTTACCGGGTTCGCAGTGCATCCTACAGGGCGCGGGGAGAAACGGCAGCAATCGGTGCTCTGCCTTCTGGCCGCCATCATACTGTCCTCTGCGTTGTCATTGGTCTGGTTGCAGATCGTCTCCAGCAGCTCATGGCGTAGCAGGGAATGGGTAGACTGTGGGATCCCATCCTTCCTCCATCCAGTCAGACTCCACGGGCCCTGTATATGATAGAAGAAAAAAAAATACTAAATGATACGTCTGTATACGTCTGAAAACAGCAGATCTACAAGCACACAACGCCTCGCACCGCGAGGCGTTGTGTGCTTGTAGATCGGCTGTTTTCACTAGTCTAAATAATTTCAAATGTATATATGTATATATACGTGGCCACTGAATTCTATGGGCTCTGCTTTGATACAAATCTACAGTAACTATCTGCTGGCAGAGCCTATAGACTGACATAACTACTGTAGATTTGTAGATCGATTTGATAGATTATTATGTCACACACACACACACACACACACACACACACACACACACACACACACACACACACACACACACACACAGATTGTATTACTAAACTATCTATCTAGGTATACACACACGCTAAAAAACTAAACTATAAAGAAATGTATTCTTACTGGAAGAAGTTGGTGGAACTTACAGCTACTACAAACCATGGATTGACATCTAGACCTACTGCACATACAGTATTTCAAAGTAGCGTATTTGATAGGGATTATGCACAATAGCGTCTGTCCTGTTGAAATAAGCCATGAATATGTAGCGGCTACATATTCATGGCTTATTTCAACAGGAACCACACTATGCATCTCATACAGTGGTGTGTTCTAGACTCATATTTTATTGTTAGTTACTAGTTAGTGCCTAAAAAGGAGATCGGCTGTTGTTGTAGATCGGCTGTTTTCACTAGTCTAAATAATTTCAAATGATAAATGCAAAACGAGCGGTTTTGGACATAAAAAGTTTTCACTCCCTCCATCACGGAGGTATAGAGGCCGACGCCGAGCGGCGCCATGCCCAGGAGGGTCTCCCAAATCGGGCTTGAGTTGTGGAGGGTGGTCGCTAGTGCTTTGGAGGTTCCAGGGCGAGCGCCCCCACCCCGGGGCTCGCGATCAAACCTTTTGGGAACCACTGTTCTATACTAGGCTGTGATGTGATGTCCTTGGCTCATTATCGCCAAAATAAACAAAGTTCTAACGTGAGTGGCACGTAGTATGCAGTGAAGAATATAGCCTAAAATCAGCGTTTCTGAATGTCGACTTTACAATGAAATGGATGCTTCTCTCGTTTGGGTCGGGACCCATTTGTGAGTCGCGGAGACAGTTTTATGGTTTATGGGCCATATATTTCATACATTTTGATACAGCACTTATCTCATATAACATTGAAAGACAGACGTATAACAAAGTGAAACGTAGAGAACATACCGCAGCACAGCTCAGCAGTGCATCCTACAGGGCGCGGGGAGAAACCGTAGCAATCGGTGGTCTGTCCCTGGCAGCATGCATGCCTCGCCGTAGAAGGAGCCCTTCTGGCCTCCAGAACCAAAATCGAGGCCGTGGATGTACCAGCGGAGGTCCTCGCTGATGAACCGATCGCCCGTAGAAGGAGCTCTTCTGGCCGCCAGAACCAAAATCGAGGCCGTGGATGTTCCAGCCGAGGCCTTCGCTGATGAACCGATCGCCCGTAGAAGGAGCTTTTCTGGCCGCCAGAACCAAAATCGAGGCCGTGGCCCGTGGGTGTAGCAGCCGAGTACCTCCGTGATTTTAGCCTGGCCCGTGGTGGCGATGTGTGTTTTTTTACAAAATGGACCCCCCCTCCAACCTAAACAAAGAAACTAGCCCTTCCCCCACTCCTCCTTGCTAAAACCTCTACATTCCGATCTCTCTCTCTATCTCTATCTCTCTAAATAATACTAAATCTAATGATTTTATAACTAAATTCTCTGCTTCTGATTCTCGCTCTTTCTCTCAATATATCTATCTCTCCCTCTGATTGCTGTGTGTCCAGTGACTGTGTTGTGTATATAATGGGCCTCTAGAGTCTAGACCCTTGTTTCTGGGGGGAACCGGCCAACCGGAGTGCTCGAATTTGGTCACATGACGTGTGACTTCACAATCCCATAGCCCAGAGGGCCCTGTCTGTGCTGAGGGCAAGATCAGACTGTGTGCTACTGTAATATGAAAAAAAAGCATCGGACGTCATATGACGCCAATATTAATTTCTGGCATCATTGCCAAGGTCGTGTCGGACGTCATATGACGCCCTGGCACTGAAAGTGTTAATATGAGCATCAAACATTTTAAATAGGTTTTATTTGCACATGCGTTGCATAACGTCGTTGTCGGGTGGAAACCTTGTATGTCCAAGACCGTTCGTTTTGTATTTATCATTTTAAAAATGAACTAAACTAGTGAAAACAGCATATCTACAAGCACACAACGCCTCGCGGTGCGAGGCGTTGTGTGCTTGTAGATCGGCTGTTTTCACTACTTTTGTGCGACAGCCTTGTATGATGAAGCAGAGCTTTACTTGGTGAAAAAACGACAAACTTGGAACTTGGAGATACGAGGTTTCTGCCCGACAGTGACGATAAATGACATAAGGCAGGACACACATGGACAAATGTCATCATCAACTTGCGATGGGCGTTGTCCCTCTTGATTAAAAGATGAACTGCTTCTTTACGAAATACAATTATTTGAGATGTTTTACATTTTAGTAATAATAATAACTAAAATTATAATTAGTGGGAGGGCCCTAATTTTAAACACATGTTGAGGGTTCCTCTACCCTGCACCAAAATCAATGTAATTATTGGTAACCCTTTACTTTCCGGTACAGTAATTACATGGTAGTTACCATGTAATTACAAGGTAATTACTTGGTAACCACCCCGTATTTACTGAGTAATAACTAGGTAATTACAATGTATTTTACATAGTAATTACCTGGTGTTACCTGGTAATTCCCAGATACATTCCTGAGAACTACCAGGTAATTACTAGGTAATTTAAAGCATGTACCTGGTAATTCCATAGTAACTACCTGGTAATACACTTAGCAATTACTTAGTTTATTACCCGGTAGTTCCCTGGTATTTTCTTAGATACTACAAGGTAATTATTAGGTAATTATAAGTATTTTATTATGTATTTAGCATGTAATTATACTGTAACTACCTGGTAATACACTTAGCAATTACTTAGTTTATTACCCGGTAGTTCCCTGGTATTTTCTTAGATACTACAATGTAATTATTAGGTAATTATAAGTATTTTATTATGTATTTAGCATGTAATTATAGTGTAACTACCTGGTAATACACTTAGCAATTACTAGGTTTATTACCCGGTAGTTACCTGGTATTTTCTTGTATACTACAAGGTAATTATTAGGTAATTATAAGTATTTTATTATGTATTTAGCATGTAATTATAGTGTAACTACCTGGTAATACACATAGTAATTACAAGGTATATTGCCTGGTATTTACCAGGTATTTTCTTTGATACTACCAGGAATTTATGAGTAGTTGCTTATGCAATTACTATATAATTACATGGTAACTACCATGTAATATACCTATTAATGTCTAGGTAATTCCTATGTATTTTCTTAGAAATTACTAGGTAATTACCGTTTAATTTCATGTTAACTATCATGTTATTTACCTGGTCCTGCACAGATTATAATGGGTTGATAGGTAACCCATTATAATCTGTGCATATGCAAAGGTACTTACCTGGTATTTACCCAATAACTCCAAAAAGTATTTACAGGGAAATTACCCAGTAGTTACTGTTGGTTTGTACTGTAAAGTAAAGCGTGATCAATTCCATGACCTTACCTGGTAATTACTCAGTATTAACCCAATAACTACAAAAGGTATTTACATGGAAATTACCCAGTAGTTACTGTTGGTTTGTACTGTAAAGTAAAGCGTGATCAATTCCATGACCTTACCTGGTAATTACTCAGTATTAACCCAATAACTACAAAAAGTATTTACAGGGAAATTACCCAGTAGTTACTGTTGGTTTGTACTGTAAAGTAAAGCGTGATCAATTCCATGACCTTACCTCGTAATTACTAAGTGTTTACCCTGTAACCAGAATAATTATGTGCCTTGCATTTAGCCAGTGTAAGTGCAACTACTGAAAAATAAGTACTTTTTTTTTGGGACCAAATGGCATCATGGCCATGGGTGGATAAAATAACCAGGCCTCAAAAATGACCAGTGTCGTTCATTTGTGTTCAGTGCATGCTTCTCCGGTGTCCGTGAGTCTGCTTCTCCCCTGGACAGCACACTGCATCTGAAATCCAGTTCCCACCCCAAGCACCAGCAAGCAACCCCACCATAACCAAGGCATGATACAACACAAATATAAATTCATTACATTAACACCTCCTCAACCACCACCAACCTTGACATAACACGCAAAAAAACAGGTGAGCTGGCAAAGAGATTTCTTTATAAAATGCTGTAACGCTTTTCAATAAACAAACAAAAAAAAATCACATGTTCGACAGTGCAATACTATAAAAAAACTATTTACAAGAAGTACACAAAATGACAGTTGATTCTTCACACATTGGTTGCCAACCCCGAGTTCCCCGAGTTTATAATGGTACCCCCCAATTGCCAACCCCGAGTTCCCCGACCAAAAAAGAAAAAAACATTTTTGGACCTCTAGAAATGTATTAGGCATGATCGCGATTTTGCATGTTTAACCCCCATACAACCCCCATACAACTCAGGTAGCAGACCTCCAAGCTCACAACAGTGTAAAACATAATGGCTGCTATCTCATGAATGCCTGAACGGATTTCCAATCGGATTCTTTTGTTTGAAAGCTGGGAGCATTGTGCACACACATGGTGCATGATCTAGGCATGGGCGTGCATGATCCGTGCACTATGAATTACATGGAGTCTATGGAGACCTTGGCAACTTGGACCCTCAAGAGATTTTTTTTTTTAAGGCAACAAATGTGTTCATATACATGAGTCGAACCGCTGAGATAATTTTAACACAGTTCTTATATGAAATATATGAAAAGGGTCTAGGGGAATTCAGAATGGGGGAAGAAAATGACGAACCAGCTAGGATGGGTAAATTACGTCACGCTTTACTGTTCTAAGGTTTAAGGCGCTTTCCCACTGCGCCCGATAACGATAGTTTTCAATTGAAGTGGATGGCAGCGTCCACAACACAACGATATAGCCGTCATAATTGACGTGAACGCCATCGCCGACATGTCGCTATCGTTATCGGGCGCAGTGGGAAAGGGCCATTACACTTGGTAACATGCTCTGACATCCTTGAACAATCGTCCAAGAATGCCCTCCCTGTGTTCCCTCCCCAGCCAGTAATGCCACTCGATGAACCGTAGGTTCATCTTCAGTGCCTTCTCAGTGAGGTTCCCCCTGTACCTATAGATGTCTTCCTTGCAACTATTTTAGAGTATAAACTAATTTGAGTAAACTAGTCTGTATCTATTTTGTTTCTATGTTCAAATATCCTGAGTTAACTCTTTTTCCTTTTCTTTCCTTCCACAGGTAAAAACCCAAACCAAGATTGGATGATCACAGGTAGAGGTAAGTATCAAAAATCAAAATAGAACAATGAATTTCAATTACTTGGAATGTAATGAAAATAATAAAATACAAAAATAAATGTACTGCAATGCTCAATGTTCAATTCAAAATCAAATGTCCTCTTATTCAAAAATCAAATATATCTAATATGGCTCAGTCTTTTTCAGTTAGATCCAAAAAGAAAAATATGACACTTTAATACTGTCCTTTTTCAGCTCAGTGTGTCTAAATCCGAAGGCACTTTGACTCAGTGCTTAAGTTGTGCCTTAATACTGTAAGTTCAGTCCAAAAAATAAAATAAAACTGGTGTCTCAATTATCTCAGTCCAAAAAATGAAATAAAGTAATCCGTTCGAAATTGTAGTCCGATACTCCTACCAGTCTGGCAGTGAGTGACTCTGTTGGTTGGTTGTGCAAAGTGGACCCTTGGTTGGTTGTGCAAAGTGGACCCTTTGCACTGCTTGTAGATCAGCTATCTAATGTCCGTGGGCCTCCTCGCTCGCCATCCTGTATCTCCAGGAAATATCATGGGGTGTTTCCCAGCAAGGGAAAAAACCTGACCTGTACAACAGGCCATAAAGAAAATAACATCACTATAAGTAACTCAAATCAAAACATCAAAGTGTTTCAGGCACTGTGGGACTGTGGGCCAATTAACACTAGCTGCAGTAGACAACTAGACCCAAATTGATGGCTGATTGCTGTCAGCTGGCTGCCCAGCTCAGTTACTCTGATTACATAAATCCGTTTTTTACCATGGATAAATCTTCACATTTAACACCAGAAACATGCACAATACCCTTGTATTCCTTAAATAATGCAAAACGTTTTCATTACAAGTGCAAAAACAATGATTTAGTGCAATTATTCCGTTTTCAACTCACCAAAACAATTGGCTGTACAAACACAAACAAACAGCTTCTTCCTGTACAAGGGCTAACCTCGCCTACCAGGCTTTCTCCCGAGAGAGAGCCTGGTCTGCGTTTACTAAACAGGTCGTTTGATCCGGTCTAGACAGGAAGACCTCTTACGTTTTTCTGTAGTCCAAAACGGACTACACTTTGGCCGGAAACAACGACCGGAAACAGTTTCAACCCAGTTAGCGCATGCGCAAGTCGTTAGCCATGTAGTTAGCGCATGCGCAAGTACGGGTTAAAACTGTTTCCGGTCGTTGTTTCCGGCCAAAGTGTAGTCCGTTTTGGACTACAGAAAAACGTAGGAGATCTTCCGCTCCCGACCGGATCAAAAGCCCGAAATTGGAAGCCAGCCCAGGCTATACAAGGGCTGCTCCCAGGTTTGACCAAACGTTCCCTCAAAAGGTGGCTTTCTTGTCACACTTTTAGGCTTGTAATCAAACAGTTTCTGGTAGTTTTCTTATCATAAATCAATTCACTTTTCAGTTCAGTTCTGACGTTCACTCCTCCTTCTCTCTCTCTCCTCTCCAGGTAATGACAGGCTGCACACACACTCTGCCCTTAAAGGGGAAGTACGTCATCTGCCACATAAAGGCATATGTTGTGTTTTCTGTACATGTACAGTTTTAAAGTAGCTTCTTAACATAATAAAACATTCCCATTTTAAACCAACGTATGAATTCTGTATTTATTAATCACTTGAGTGTCTTAATGAATTATTCATGCATTTTAATGAACTGTTCATATTTATTCATTTTCTGTATATATTCTGTACATACCCATTTTAAATGCATGAATAATTCATTAAGACACTCAAGTGATTAATAAATACAGAATTCATACGTTGGTTTAAAATGGGAATGGTTTTATTATGTTAAGAAGCTACTTTAAAACTGTACATGTACAGAAAACACAACATATGCCTTTATGTGGCAGATAAGTGGCGAGAAAAAGAACCTCTGGGAACTCAGATTGTGTGGCAGATGACGTACTTCCCCTTTAAGGGCAGAGTGTGTGTGCAGCCTGTCATTACCTGGAGAGGAGAGAGAGAGAAGGAGGAGTGAACGTCAGAACTGAACTGAAAAGTGAATTGATTTATGATAAGAAAACTACCAGAAACTGTTTGATTACAAGCCTAAAAGTGTGACAAGAAAGCCACCTTTTGAGGGAACGTTTGGTCAAACCTGGGAGCAGCCCTTGTACAGGAAGAAGCTGTTTGTTTGTGTTTGTACAGCCAATTGTTTTGGTGAGTTGAAAACGGAATAATTGCACTAAATCATTGTTTTTGCACTTGTAATGAAAACGTTTTGCATTATTTAAGGAATACAAGGGTATTGTGCATGTTTCTGGTGTTAAATGTGAAGATTTATCCATGGTAAAAAACGGATTTATGTAATCAGAGTAACTGAGCTGGGCAGCCAGCTGACAGCAATCAGCCATCAATTTGGGTCTAGTTGTCTACTGCAGCTAGTGTTAATTGGCCCACAGTCACACAGTCCCTGAAACACTTTGATGTTTTGATTTGAGTTACTTATAGTGATGTTATTTTCTTTATGGCCTGTTGTACAGGTCAGGTTTTTTCCCTTGCTGGGAAACACCCCATGATATTTCCTGGAGATACAGGATGGCGAGCGAGGAGGCCCACAGACATTAGATAGCTGATCTACAAGCAGTGCAAAGGGTCCACTTTGCACAACCAACCAACAGAGTCACTCACTGCCAGACTGGTAGGAGTATCGGAGTACAATTTCGAACAGATTACTTTATTTCATTTTTTGGACTGAGATAATTGAGACACCAGTTTTATTTTATTTTTTGGACTGAACTTACAGTATTAAGGCACAACTTAAGCACTGAGTCAAAGTGCCTTCGGATTTAGACACACTGAGCTGAAAAAGGACAGTATTAAAGTGTCATATTTTTCTTTTTGGATCTAACTGAAAAAGACTGAGCCATATTAGATATATTTGATTTTTGAATAAGAGGACATTTGATTTTGAATTGAACATTGAGCATTGAAGTACATTTATTTTTGTATTTTATTATTTTCATTACATTCCAAGTAATTGAAATTCATTGTTCTATTTTGATTTTTGATACTTACCTCTACCTGTGATCATCCATTCTTGGTTTGGGTTTTTACCTGTGGAAGGAAAGAAAAGGAAAAAGAGTTAACTCAGGATATGAACATAGAAACAAAATAGATACAGACTAGTTTACTCAAATTAGTTTATACTCTAAAATAGTTGCAAGGAAGACATCTATAGGTACAGGGGGAACCTCACTGAGAAGGCACTGAAGATGAACCTACGGTTCATCGAGTGGCATTACTGGCTGGGGAGGGAACACAGGGAGGGCATTCTTGGACGATTGTTCAAGGATGTCAGAGCATGTTACCAAGTGTAATGGCCCTTTCCCACTGCGCCCGATAATGATAGCGACATGTCGGCGATGGCGTTCACGTCAATTATGACGGCTATATCGTTGTGTTGTGGACGCTGCCATCCACTTCAATTGAAAACTATCGTTATCGGGCGCAGTGGGAAAGCGCCTTAAACCTTAGAACAGTAAAGCGTGACGTAATTTACCCATCCTAGCTGGTTCGTCATTTTCTTCCCCCATTCTGAATTCCCCTAGACCCTTTTCATATATTTCATATAAGAACTGTGTTAAAATTATCTCAGCGGTTCGACTCATATGTATATGAACACATTTGTTGCCTTAAAAAAAAAAATCTCTTGAGGGTCCAAGTTGCCAAGGTCTCCATAGACTCCATGTAATTCATAGTGCACGGATCATGCACGCCCATGCCTAGATCATGCACCATGTGTGTGCACTAGAGGTCTTCACGGGTCCAATTTTAACTACCCGAACCCAAATGGACCCGGGGAAAATGGAACCGGACCCATTTGGCCCCGTCTATAATTTGGAATTCCAGAACCGTTACCCGTCTCGCCCCGAAACGTTACGGACCCAGTCCGACGGCCCCGAACTATTAATATGCAAATTGGATCCGATACCCGCGCAGAATGAGAGGTCCGAGACCCGAACCTGTGGCCCCGAATGCCAACGTTATTATATTAAGAGTTGTATGAGACTACTTTCTTACCTAAACGTCGCCATGGTAATAGTTGCAGATACTGCTGCTGCGTTCAGCCATGCTGCGCGCCTCTCACAACAAGATGTTTTCCCAGACCAGTAAGTCAATCATTGCGGACAGTTTGTAAATACAAATAAATCCATGTTTTCTTTATTCCTTCTTCTCTGGCTAGCCAATGCTAATGCTATCATTTTCTGTCGCATGTGTTGTTGTTGTTTATAGTCTGCTTTGAAGTTTCCATTATATGCTTTGCAGAGCATGACAAAACGCGATGACAACTCCATTGTGAACCACAAACCAACACGTTACGTTAATATCACATCTTTGATAATAATAATATAACTGCCCCAGACAAGCAGACAGTGTCTCCTCTAAACAACTTCATTTCACTATCTAGGCTTAAGATTACATGCTGTATCATTTAGGGCCATCTGGTGGCGAAATTGTTGTAGTGCACCTGTGCACATATTATTTTCAATTTCGGCTGACTCGGTTCCCCTCGGGGATCAGGAACCGGCGATTTCACTATCAGATACCCAGGACCCGGGACATACGGCGGCGGCTCCGACCCGGCCCCGACCTCACTGCACATAAACGGCCCCGTTACCCGGTTCGGGGCGGGGCGGACCCCGGGTAATTTCGGACCTCGGGTGGATCCGAAGACCTCTAAAGAATCCGATTGGAAATCCGTTCAGGCATTCATGAGATAGCAGCCATTATGTTTTACACTGTTGTGAGCTTGGAGGTCTGCTACCTGAGTTGTATGGGGGTTGTATGGGGGTTAAACATGCAAAATCGCGATCATGCCTAATACATTTCTAGAGGTCCAAAAATGTTTTTTTCTTTTTTGGTCGGGGAACTCGGGGTTGGCAATTGGGGGGTACCATTATAAACTCGGGGAACTCGGGGTTGGCAACCAATGTGTGAAGAATCAACTGTCATTTTGTGTACTTCTTGTAAATAGTTTTTTTATAGTATTGCACTGTCGAACATGTGATTTTTTTTTGTTTGTTTATTGAAAAGCGTTACAGCATTTTATAAAGAAATCTCTTTGCCAGCTCACCTGTTTTTTTGCGTGTTATGTCAAGGTTGGTGGTGGTTGAGGAGGTGTTAATGTAATGAATTTATATTTGTGTTGTATCATGCCTTGGTTATGGTGGGGTTGCTTGCTGGTGCTTGGGGTGGGAACTGGATTTCAGATGCAGTGTGCTGTCCAGGGGAGAAGCAGACTCACGGACACCGGAGAAGCATGCACTGAACACAAATGAACGACACTGGTCATTTTTGAGGCCTGGTTATTTTATCCACCCATGGCCATGATGCCATTTGGTCCCAAAAAAAAAGTACTTATTTTTCAGTAGTTGCACTTACACTGGCTAAATGCAAGGCACATAATTATTCTGGTTACAGGGTAAACACTTAGTAATTACGAGGTAAGGTCATGGAATTGATCACGCTTTACTTTACAGTACAAACCAACAGTAACTACTGGGTAATTTCCCTGTAAATACTTTTTGTAGTTATTGGGTTAATACTGAGTAATTACCAGGTAAGGTCATGGAATTGATCACGCTTTACTTTACAGTACAAACCAACAGTAACTACTGGGTAATTTCCATGTAAATACCTTTTGTAGTTATTGGGTTAATACTGAGTAATTACCAGGTAAGGTCATGGAATTGATCACGCTTTACTTTACAGTACAAACCAACAGTAACTACTGGGTAATTTCCCTGTAAATACTTTTTGGAGTTATTGGGTAAATACCAGGTAAGTACCTTTGTATATGCACAGATTATAATGGGTTACCTATCAAGGTAAGGACCAGGTAAATAACATGATAGTTAACATGAAATTAAACGGTAATTACCTAGTAATTTCTAAGAAAATACATAGGAATTACCTAGACATTAATAGGTATGTTACATGGTAGTTACAATGTAATTATATAGTAATTTCATAAGCAACTACTCATAAATTCCTGGTAGTATCAAAGAAAATACCTGGTAAATACCAGGCAATATACCTACTATGTGTATTACCAGGTAGTTACACTATAATTACATGCTAAATACATAATAAAATACTTATAATTACCTAATAATTACCTTGTAGTATACAAGAAAATACCAGGTAACTACCGGGTAATAAACCTAGTAATTGCTAAGTGTATTACCAGGTAGTTACACTATAATTACATGCTAAATACATAATAAAATACTTATAATTACCTAATAATTACCTTGTAGTATACAAGAAAATACCAGGTAACTACCGGGTAATAAACCTAGTAATTGCTAAGTGTATTACCAGGTAGTTACAGTATAATTACATGCTAAATACATAGTAAAATACTTATAATTACCTAATAATTACCTTGTAGTATCTAAGAAAATACCAGGGAACTACCGGGTAATAAACTAAGTAATTGCTAAGTGTATTACCAGGTAGTTACTATGGAATTACCAGGTACATGCTTTAAATTACCTAGTAATTACCTGGTAGTTCTCAGGAATGTATCTGGGAATTACCAGGTAACACCAGGTATTACTCAGTAAATTACCTTGTAATTACGTGGTAACTACCATGTAATTACTGTACCGGAAAGTAAAGGGTTACCTAATTGGGGATTAAGCTCTCAATTGTTTTCCACCGGATGACTGACAGGCGATGAATGAAGTCTGACCTACAGGTGTGATGTCTCATGTGGAGGTGAGACAGATTATGTCTCATCCGTACATGACTATCTAAGACTACTGTATAGAGCAGTGTTTCTCAACCAGTGTGCAGCAGACCTTTGGTGTGCCCTTTGAGCTGCTTTGGTTTGCCCTTTGAAATTTGTCTGTGAAGTCACAAAAAGTAAAGAGAAAAGTCCATACTGCATCAAAAATAATCAATAAACTATATAAAAACTGGTAAAACATTGTCCAAATTGTAAATAATATAAGAAAGAGGCAAACATGTTGAAAAGCCACACACACTGTATATCTAGGTGTGCCCTGGGATCTTTAAGCAATGAAAAATGTGCCCTGGCAGAAATGTGCATGCATAAATCCCTGCAAGACCCGATTTAATTTCTACTTGCCAACATTTTTTTTATGTTTTTTGTAAGATTTTATAGCCATAAATCATAAATCATGCTCCAATTTACATTTTGGGAATATTTTTCACAATAATAACATATGTACATCACCATTTTACTTATGAGGACTTCATCTCGGGAGCACTTCGCTGTTACTACGGGTACTACTGGGTGTCAAAAAGATGACACTTTTTGACACCCAACCCAAAGAGCGAGATTTCCCTTTTGTCTCAAGGACCCCCAGTTTCATTGTATGCAATGAAAGTGTTATAGTTTGACTGTAAAACATGACAGCAGGTGGCAGTGTTGTGCCAATAAAGTTGTTATCAAACATCATTACAACTGTTTGGGATGTAGAGATCTATTGTAGATATTATGCTGTCTCTGTGCCTCACATTATGCTCCATGTGCATGTGCTTACATTTACATTGTGGTGTAGAGTTCACTCAAGAAAGCAACACTGACAGAAGGTTAGTTTTATGTTTCTATTGTTTCAGCTCAGGGGCGTCAATTGGGTATGGCAGGGGTATGCAGCTGCCATACCCTGGGTCCAGGGGGGGAAGATAAAGGTTAGTTCTAAATATGAATCCATGAATGTCTCTTTGTCTATCTGTTCTGGTTATTATGTTGGTAAATTACAGTAAAATAACTACAAATGCAACATTTTACAAATGGTCAATTTATAGTTATATTATTAGGTATATATAATTATATATTATTGCGACCGTCAGGTCGCAGTTACTGCCAAAACCTCCACCGGCTGTCTGTCAGTCAGTCAGTCTGTCTGTCAGTCAGTCAGTCTGTCAGTCTGTCCGTCACGTCACACTTTTCCCCAACTCATATCTCCGCCACCGTTGCCCCAATACATGCCAAACTTTGCACATACACTCCTTGCCTGCCAATCCACAACCTCCACCCCTCCAGGGACCCCCGGAGCTCCAGGGACCCCCAGGAACCCCCCAAAAAGTGCAAAAATGACCAAATGCCGTAACTCGGGCTAGGAGCGACCGGGAGAGCCACATTTTTAGACACAGCTCCTACACATTTTGCCCTAAAATCACGCTGCGACCTGATTAGGGAGTCTTACTGGTATGTATTTCTTCTTAAAATAAATATATCATGCCTGTTGTTCGCGAAGGCGCGCGTGCAAGACACCAGTCATGTTGCCATAGTATACCTTAGCTTTTTTCTGAACTGACGCCACTGTTTCAGCTTATGGCATGATTTGATAGAAAACAACACACTCACCCACCCACCCGCACGCACGCACGCACGCACGCACGCACGCACGCACACACACACACACACACGCACTCATGTTGCTGCAGGCGTGTGTGTGTGTGTGTGTGTGTGTGTGTGTGTGTGTGTGTGTGTGTGTGTGTGTGTGTGACTGTGTGTGCGTGCCTCTCGTCTTGTCTGTATTAAAAATAATAAATAGGCCTACACTTTTAACAAAGACAGTTCTAGGATGTTGAACAGGGACGTGCAGAGAATGTTAGAGAGACGGGCTGAAATTTCTAAAAGGGCCTTTTGGTGAAAATATCAAAAATAGCAGACCTCCAAGCTCACAACGCGTCGCAGTTGGAGGTCTGCTATTGGGTGAGATTGGAGGTCGGCTATTTTCGGTGCTTGATACCACACTGAACTAAGCATAATCAAGTGAATACTGGAGATGTGGCATAACAGCATGGATCTCTACACAGAGAGGGCCATTCTTTCAACATATTCTGCATTCAAATTCAGGAGAGTTTGGACAAGGCAGGTCTCCTGAATGCTCTCTTGAATGCTGCCTTCAGGAATGGCATGGAAAGAGGGCATTTGCATTTCTTTCACCCTTGTAAAAACTGCATTCATGGTCTGGAGAGGGCACTTTTTTTACAGACGGGTGAAAGGGCATGTCTATGTGTGCGCGTGCCTGATGTTGAAAGCCTAGTGGGAAAACCCCCACCTCAGGTCTAAAATACACATTTGGTCCAGAAAAGAAAATATTTTACTGGAAGTGTTAGCTACTCTACACCGAATCTAGACCCTTGTATCACTTAAACCACTCTCTAGAATAAAAGGTAGACTATTATTGCCACCTACTGGACTGGTGGGCACATATCATCACATCCTCCTTCCTTTAAGATCAATTAAAGATGGCAAGATCACACTAGATCAGTTAAGAGCAGCCTTGGAGATCTACTAAGAGGAAAGCCAATTAGCTGGGTCTAGCAGGGCTAAAACCAAACTAAGGCAGGGCCGTCGTACATATTTTTGGGAGGGGGGTCAAGATCAAAGACCTGGGCTCGGTTTTTCAAGGAAAATTATTCATTTTTTTTTAAGTAAGTTAAAAACAGTTCTACACGTTGGCAGAACCATTTAGGCTTAATTTAATAGGGTTTATATAAAGCATGATATCTTAATCTTACCTTGGGAGAAAGTTATTTCACAGTCACTCAAATCTTTCCTACACAAACTAGACTGCTCCTGAGTCCCGTTCAACAACAACACCAAGTCTGAACTGAAGTAAACAGGAAGCACAGACAGGTAGTATTAGCAAACGAATATAGCAATAATTATGTCAAAAAGACTAAGACTAGGCTCCGATAGAGCTCGCCTAGAGCGGCACTTCAGGCTCCTCCAGCGCTGCAAACAATAATGAATAATACTAATACGACAAACGCGATTCTCTCACTTTCAGTAGGGTATTGATATTGATAACTGAACAGACCAGATCATTGGCAGATGCCAGCTCCAAATCTGTGGACTGTAGCTGATCGGATAGGGTTTTTGTGAGGCTGAAGACGCTTTCCAGCATAGTGACATGAGAACAAACTGTCCATATAGTATGGTTTACATGGAAGTCAGTCAGTTGTCTTTCACATATTCATATATATTTCATTTATTTATTCCATGAACAGAAGAGGAAGTCTGCACACTGTTTACAAGCTCCAGCAACAACTTTATTTACAGAAGAGGAAGTCCGCACACTGTTTACAAGCTCCAGCGACAACTTTATTTAAATAAAGTTGTCGCTGGAGCTTGTAAACAGTGTGCGGACTTCCTCTTCTGTTCATGGTGCGTATTTTTGGTCCAGCACCTGTAAATATTTTGGAGATGTGTGTGCTTCATCCTCTGCTCTCATTTATTTATTCCATCAATATTTTTCATCACAATTTCATTGTGTTTGCTAGAGCCGTCCCTGCTACACACGTATCCACCACTCCGCTCCATAGTGTCATGGTGTACACAGTGTCGTAGTAAATCAGCGTCGTGCATATTCTGAAGAAAACCTGGACACTTCACATTCAGTAACTGCATGGGTCTTGTGATCAAAATAAGAATTATAATGGTGTGTAAAAAACAAAAATGTGCTTAAGGACATGTTGATGACCCCTGCTTATATTTCAGTAGAAGGAGGTTTATGAGTCTCAAGGTAATAGGACAATAAAACCAACCGTTAACTCCACGTTGTTGCAACATCCCTTTTCACTGACAAACACGCGACAAAGGCTCACCTAGCATAACCTTTGAGGATCCTTTCTGACCTGGAATTATTTTATACTTTAGCTATTGAAAAATAGCAGATCTACAAAAATGTTTGCAAAATCTGAAAATGTTTGCAAAATCTGAAAATTGTTGAATATATATATTTTTTAAAGTGAACATTTGAAACTCAAACATTCGCTTCTGGGGGGTCCCGGGAACAACATATTTTGAGACGGGTCGTGCCAAATATACATATATAATTCTAGGGGTCCTTGACAGCGCGGCGCTGTGAGCTTGTATATCTGCTATTTCTTAAAATAATGTTTAAAGTAATAATGCGTCATAATGCGTTCCCGGTCTTAATGGGTTAAATGCCCTTATTAGGACCAGTGGTTCTCAAACCTTTTCAGGCTGTGACCCCCAAAATCATATTTGAACCTGGGGGACCACTCCCCCCCAACCCTGACAAGCACTTGGAATTGTAAAGTTAGGGAGGCATTACATTTACATTTTGACTTAGTTCAACAGATACTGTAAATATTTGGAAAATAGCAGATCTACAAGCAGGTCCAATGTTTCCAAGGTGATGTTTTTTACCTGTGAGGAAGACAATAAATGTTTAAGACGACATAAAAAGTAAGACATAAACACAAGCCGCACTGCGGCGGTAACTTGAAAGCCTTAAACCGCCTTATCGACTGGAGATAACAGTCAAGTGTTAAAATAATGCTCTATTGTCCTTTTCTGGGCGTAGTTGTAAAACACTGCATGGGTTGAAATGATACTGTTGAGGTACGGTACTGTCAAATTCTCTCTCTTTTTTATTATCGTCATGGTATGTTGCAGTGACAGTACCTTTGAGGGCCTCATATACTTGCATTTCGTCACTTTCTTAAATTATGGCATTGGCCTGAGGGTTTTTTTTTTCTTTCATATATTTTTCTTAATCATTGCACCCAAAGAATTTATAACAATCTTTGACTATTAATATAGAAATAACACTGTCTGTCAGTTATGTAACATAAGAGGATTAATTAATAGAATTAAAATGGGATTAACCCGGACCAGATTTTTTTTTTTTTTTTTTTAATAGGACCATTCATTTAAGACAATTTTACTTCTTGTAATGTAAGGGGGCTTGAGCCCCTATATAGGGGCGTGACTTGGGGGCATCACATTTGTTCACACTTAACCTTAAATTCAGTTATTTTGAATAGTCAGGGAAAATGAGCAGAATGCCTGTCAAATCTGGGAATACATTCCTTACCAAACAATTTCTTCACCAATGTGTTCGTAAAGGTGTCTAGTAACATCTAACAAAGATTGAAATTCAACATCCCTAGGAAAATCTTTGTCAGCTAGGGTAATTCTGGGTCTCATTCACTTACTATACACTATACTATAAGGGAAACAATTACTCCCAAAAAAAAATATGCTTTAAGTGGGATGTGAGGGGTCTAACTAGGTGTTTTTAATTATTCTGAATCCTTTGCAAGCATTTGTTTTGCACGAAAAACATTCCTTGGGCTAAAAATGGACCCCCATACCACAGTGGGTAGTCATTTTTTCCCTTATAGTATAGAGACCCAGAATTACCCTAGCTGTCAAAAAATTTCCTAGGGATGTTGAATTTCAATCTTTGTTAGATATGTTACTAGACACCTTTACGAACACATTGGTGAAGAAATTGTTTGGTAAGGAATTTATTCCCAGGTTTTTATTAATATTCCCTGACTAGAATGGCTGCTTGCTTGATTCTCTCGCAAACACCTGGCAACGCTGGTGGCGGTGGTGATTAGTTGTACTGTGACCTGTAAGAGACAGTCATAGACAAGGCAGTCAGTCATAAAGATCTGCTCCAAGGCTAGAATAGTCTTGGATTTTTACATTTTCTTCTTTTCTTTCAGTTAGTTTTTATATATTTTTAGAGCGTATTTAGTCGTTTTTTTCCCCCCGTTATAGTTGTCGTTAACTATAATTACGTTGAATCTGCTCCTCCGCCGCATGGTAACAGAGAGAGAAAGCAGCCATAGGAAGCAGCCATCAGGATGCTGAAGAAGCTGTTTCTAGGGGTGTTGGGCTTTTCGGGGTGCCTGGTGGTGGGCATCCTGCTGGGGCACTACGCCATCCAGAAGAGCGCCCCCCCGTCGCCCCCCTGGCTGCAGGGGGTGGTGCGGGACCTGGACCAGGACATGCTCCGGGACTTTTTGGAACAGGTGGACACCGGGCAGATACAGGAGAACCTCAGGTGAGCAGCAGTGGTGTAAATCAGTGGTTTTCAGTCCGTGACCCCCAAAATAATCATATTTCAACCCCACTCTAACAAGCAATAAAAGTTGAGGCATTACATTTTGCATATTGTTGTTGATGTACTGACCTATTATCTTGCTTATTATAGTGATGTACTGTATTACCTGCTTATTGTAAGCCGCTTTGGATTAAAAGCGTCTGCTAAATGCCTAAACTGTAAAGTAACTGTAACTGTATAACACGGTTCTATTGTGAAAATAGCAGATCTACACGCTTGTGAGCGTGTAGATCGGCTATTTTCAACATTTTTGCCTCTAATATATGACAATTTGGCCAATATTTAATTTGCCGTTTTAGAGGTATTAAAAAGTCCTTAAATTGTCACTTGTGCAGATACCCTCTATACACTTAAACTTTATGTTGGTTTGTTTACTGTTGAGTGAGAAAACAATGTTGCACATTAAGTTAATCATCTGGGGACGCCCCAAAATAATTTGGGGACCCCTCTGTGGGTCACGACCCACAGATTTTTAACCAATGGTGTAAATAGTCCTGACATGTGTTACTTAAACGGGAATACCACTCATTTTCAACTTTGAACTATATCATTAATATAGTTAGGACTATTGTGTGGAAATTCAAATCTGATGACCCCACAAATTGATTGTGGGGTCATGTGATCAGTGACATCATGAAGATGTACTCTTTGGCTTGCAGAGTACACCTTCATGATGTCACAGATCACATGAACCCACAATCAAACACTTTTTTTTTTCAAAGGACATAGTTCAATGTTGAAAATGAGTGGTATTCCCCTTTAAGTAAAAGTATCAACACTGCAATGTAGACATACTTTGTTTCAAGTGAAAGTCTGGAATTCTAAATTGACTTTAGTACAAGTACAAAAGTATTGGTATCAAAATGTACTTAAAGTACCAAATGTAAAAGTAGGCCTACTCATTATGCAGAATCTTCCAATTCAAAAATCTTTAGAAAATAGCAGATCTACAAGCTCGCAATGTGTTACATTGCAAGGCATTGTGAGCTTCTAGATCGTCTATTTTGAAATGGACGAAATGTATAGGGCTGAAGTGGTTACGTTTATTTATTTTGTGTAATAATAATACAAATCTACAAAGTATCTAGTAACTATAGTTTTCAAATAAATGTAGTGGAGCAAAAGTTCAATATTTTGATCCAAAATATAAGTATAAGTACAAATACCTCAATTGTACAGAAGTACAGCACTCAAGTAAAAGTAGCCTACTTACCGTAGTTACTTTACACCAACGGACAAGCCGGCTGAACAGTTGGTAGCCACGCCCCTCCTTCAGCAAACCCTACTTTATCATCAATTCTAAAATAAATAGGACTATAGTTTAACAAAACGCACATCATGGTGATTGAAACAAGACTTTAAACTAGCGACTGGAACCATAACGTTTTTATGACAATGTTTATCATGGTAAGAAAATGAAGTGTAAAGTTCAGCAAAAATGCATTCACTCCAATTAAATGGAGAACATATGCCTTTTTGTACCAGCAGGAGGGAAACAGCTAAACTAGCGGCCATTCATAGGAAGTTGTACTTCCGTGTTGGTCTCATCTTAATTCTGCTGAACTATATAGCATCGCAGTGGGCGTGGTTTACTGGTGCCACTAAAATTCTCCGTTCATTTCCTCATAGACTTTCACGAAAATATTTATAACAATTATGTTAAGCCAAGAACCAAGCCATCCAGAATGTGAGTGAATCATGACCCTTTGTTTCTGTGAAAATAAATTGAAAATAGCTAAACAAAGTGTATTTATTAAATGTAGTATATCAAATAATGAAATATTAAAATATGTTTTTATATAGGGTCAAAGGTTTTATGGTTGTGATTCACTGAGATCCTGGATGGCTTGGTTCTAGGCTTAACATAACTGTTATAAATAATTTTGGAAAAGTCTATGGGGAAAATGAATGGGAGATTTTTTGTGGCACCAGTAAACCACTTCCGCTGCGATGCTCTATCCCCCTGGTGCATGTTCATGTTGTGTTGTTACCATAGACTGTAGAAAAATATGGACGAAATGACGCCATTGGTTTCTATGCAGCGCAAACGGCCCTTTTCCACGCCTTGAAATGGGTGTCGCCATCATAGAAATAAATAGAATTGTAATGCTACCAGAGATGCTATTGGCTGCCAACGGTCACGTGCAACGCAAGGATACTTGGGAGAATGTGTTGAGCTCTGCCGAAAATACAGCAGACGAAGAAGAAAACGTGGATCGCCCACAACAAGCCAACAACAACGCAACAACAACAACACACAGCCTATTTTTCTACAGTCTATGACACAGACGGACCGCAGTGACAGTAAATGTCCGAATAACTTTTTAATTTTGCCACGGAGATTTGAGCACCGAAACGTTTGGACTCTGGAGTAGCCGCTGCAGCCGCCGCTAACCAAGCCTGGGTTCCCGAGGCTACCGCTAACCTGACCGGCCGTCTAGGACTCTGTACCCCGCATGGAAGCCTTGTTGAGGACTCCACTTTTGAAAGTGCCCGTGTAGTTCCGCTGGGTCTTATAATAATCCAGTTGTCCACTAGCCCCATATAGAACCTCACCCGTCGCTGCATACTGTTGTGTCTCGAGGTTATATGGGGCTAATTGTCCACTAGACTTTTCACAAAGCAAAGAGGCATTCGTCCAGAGAAATATGCATGTGTTTATTCATATTTATTAACAGGGATTTGTGATGTTTATAGGACTGAGGTTGCATTCATAGTTCATAGTGCATTCATAGTTCTCAGTCACACCTCTTAACAAAAGCTGACAACAATTTGACACCTATGTTAACAATGCGATTAATGTAGGAATGGATGCAATATGCATATGAATTGTCCATTGTGACTACAGTCTGTGATTGTGACATGCTAAGTAGCCAGCCTACAGTAGAAGAGAAGCTGGATTCACGAATGGATTCATGAACTAATTATTGAGCTGACATGCAGTATCGTGGGTTAATTATTCCGGGAGGCTAAAGAGGTTATTTCAATCAGCGATCGTAAATGCGCTTGATTCATGTCATTTGTTTGATTGAGTTTTTTTTTTACAGTAGCAGGCCTACATCATTCAGCATATTCCTCCTCTTTGATTCAGTCAATTTCATTCTGGTTTATATTTTGGAAATAAAATGTGAGATCAACCTATGTCTATTTGTGTGCGTTCCTATGCAAATTTGTGTGACATTTGTATGTGTGAGTGAATGTAAGTGCTAACTTAGTTTGACGTGCTGCAGACTGTTCTATTGACAATTATACTGTAGCCTCAGTGTTATTTTCAAATGTTTTAATTAATACCATTTGGTGAGGCTAAATGTTGAGTGTTTCTTTTTAGTTTTATATTATATTATAGGCTATACCACTTTATATACGAGTGGTTACTTGGGAGAAATACATTATTACCTAATAGCCGTTCTAAACCTACAAAAAGCCAGATAATTGCCATAACATCACGTCGCCGAAGTCTGCTATGACCAACTTCAAATTCCAAAAGAGCTCCCGACCGAGATCTCCCATCCTGGCTCCAACAACAGGTATATGAGGTATGGCAAGAATTATACAGGATAGCAGGACATGCAACTTCATATAAAAAGTGCTGTTTTCAGTTTCCAAAATGTTACATGAAATATTTGATAAATGGTCTGAAGTAGGCCTATAAAGTAAGTCTGTGGTAGGCATATGATTGACAAATTATCAAGAATGCTATATGCCAATGTTAAAGAGGAGTTTATAAAATAATATAGGCTTCCCTTGGCTTAGAACATAGGCTATTTTGGCTGTAAGTGGCCACTAATATGTTGTCTGGTGTCGATATGTTTATGTAGGGCTATTAGCTTAATGGCATGCCATACTTGCACAAATCAAGACGAGAAAAAACAAATAAAGACGCATTGTTTTGGTGGCATTATATATAGGCTTGTTACACAATCGGGCAGTAGGTAGCCTTCATAATAAATAAATACCAAGTCGTGTATTTGTGGCTGATATGCCTATAAGAGTAAATACATTGTAGGCGAATTAACAAAAACGATGTTTTAACATTTATATAATTATAGAGAATATATGTGTGTTTATTTATGTCCTCACTCATTTTAATAGCTCTGGATTAAGCGTCTGCTAAATGTACATTGTAACCTGGGTTTGTATAATAGATTTATTTTGTAAAAATGTTTACACGCCGTTGTACAAAATAAACCGATCTAGCTAACAGTGCGTCGCATTACGACGAGTTGTTAGATCTGCTCTGCTCTGGGTAACCGAATTGTGCATCAGTGCATGCAGGCTGGCCGCAGATCAGTTTCATCAGAAGTCGGCCCCGCCCCCACCCTGCAACTTTATAATTTATTTTAAAATACATTGGACCAAATTTCGACAAAACGCATATGATGGTGATTGAAAGGCTAGCGATAACTAGCGATAGGAACCATAAAGTATTCATGAAAATGTTAATTAAGGTTAGAACACGAAAGGGGAAAATGAATGGGATCCAATGGTGAACAATTCTTTTTGCTATCGGCCGAGGGGGAAAACAGCGCAACTAGCGGCCAATCATAGGAAGTTTTACTTCCGTATTGGAGTCATTTTAAATCGGCAGAACTTGCCCCTTGGTTGTTACAGAGAGCTGACCAAAACCCCCCACATGGCCACCACGGCCGGTGACGAGCGCACAGTGCAGTACCTCCTTAACAGGTGGAGGGACCCCCAGAGCGGGCTGGACGACGCCTGGACAGAAAACTACCTGGTCTACCTGTCCTTCCCTGACCCCCAGACCCCCAACCGGGTCACTGTGGGTGAGTGCTCCTTAAACTGACTCATAGTTTTCAATGTTTGTGTATGTTTTGTAATAATAATCAATCTACAAAGTAACTAGTAACTTTTATATATATATATACTAGCCCTCCCCCCGTGGTGTGAAGCAGACAGACTGTGATGTTGCTCTCTCTGGAACTGCCCCCTCCCCCTCACTCCATCTCTGCTTGCAGGCAGTTGGGACTGGGAGTGCGCTGCTTGTTGACGCCCATTTGTGATGTAAATCGCATCACAGGACAAAGCCGCCTACAGGCCAAAATTTGGGAAAATATTTTAAACATTTGGGGATTATGAGAAGTAGAGACACATCTGAAGGTGGAAAAGTAGATGGTCAGCAAGGCTCAGGCGTTATTGATTTTTGCATTATGTTTTTTAGACAATTGAACAACTGATGAACGTGGAGTTGCAGATGGAGGGAGACACTGTTTTTGTGGTAACCCATTTCAATTAGGTAGTTTGATATGTGGCGGAGAGAGTCGCAGCCCCAGCCTGAAGCCTCAAAAGTCTAGTATCTGCCCTTGTTCCATAGGGATGTCCCTTTGGATGGATGGTTAAGATATTGGACTTTCACGTGGGAGACCTGGGTTCGAAACCGGGTGGGGAGGTTCGGATCACGTCCGTTACATTGGTGCCGTGACCCGGATCCGGGCTTCCCCGTAGGAGGAGGTCAAAGGGGGGTTCGGAGGTGGGGTTCGGATCACCTCCGTTACATATATATATATGTTACAGGGTAACTGGGTAACTCAGGGAGACTGTGGTAAGAGCGCTCGTTTTGTAGTTCACCACACACTAATCACCACCAGATGGCGACGCAGCCATTCAATAGTGAAGGCGCTGACGTCACTCGTTTGCGACTCTCTTTCTTTATTTACTAGCCTAGCCTAGCCTAGCCTAGCTTAGCCATTAGCTCCATTGTAGTCACTTGGACAGGGCGTTTATCGTGGGCTTGCCCAGGCCTTACGGCCTGGGCATAAATATAACGATTGCATTCACCACGGCTTTGTAACCTCCGCCGGCCGCGCGGCCCTGGCCCGCTCTTTGCGGCCACTCGCGCCTGCGGCGCTCGGGGGCGAAGAGCAGGACCAAGGTCCGCTGGCCTTCGCGCCGCTTGCAATGTCGTGGACAATCGAGTGGCTCCGCCTGGAGGACGTTGTTGTGGCGACCGCTTGTTCCGCCCTGTGCGGCACGGCAAGCGCTCCGTTTCTCTAATTCTCTGAGACGCAAAAAAACCGTGACATATATATATATATATATATATATAAATAAATGTAGTGGAGTAAAAGTACAATATTTGCCTCTGAGATGTAGTGGAGTAGAAGTAAAAGTAAAGGCACTCAAGTAAAGTACAAATACCTCAAAAACTGCTGACAGGGCACGGTGGCGCAGTTGGTAGTGCTGTTGCCTCAGAGGTAGAAGGTGTCAGGTGATAGTGTCAGGTGATAAGAAGCAGCCTGCACACTCCTTATGCATTGAATGACCCATTATTGTGCTCAGTTCGGGGCTTTCCCCAGGTTGTCAGAGGGAGAGTAGCACCCAGGATTACAGCACTGGGTTACAAAGTCATGGGATAAATATTAGGAGAAAAAAAATACATATCAATTTGGGAGCAAAAAAGACATATCAATTTGGGAGGACATGGACCTCCCAAATTGATATGTACTTGGCCGTGGACACGAAGCGACACGAAGCAAGCTTGTAGATCTATTTTTGATAGCCAATGTATGGGTAAAGGGGTTGAATTGAAATGACTGTGATGCTGTATGAACACATGTTGCTGAGGACCCCCTGGAATCCCCCCACCCAAAACATTGATGCTGACCTTCAAAGCAGCCAAAGGTATTGCTCCTCCATACCTCCAAAATCTGATCAACCCCTACACCCCCACCCGTTCACTTAGATCAGCCAACACAGGGATGCACAGTTTGCCCTCCTGGCCCCCAAGCTGTGGAATAAACTCCCTGTTGCACCGACTCACTCGCTAGCTGTCTCCGTGGACTGAAGACTCACCTTTTCAGACTCCACCTAAACCCATAGCACTACTGAAACACTCAATGACCATACATGAAGCTAGTTAGCATTTGTTTTTAGGTTTTTTAGAATCCTTTTTTCTTTACAGATTATATGTTTTTTTAGATTGATATTCATATGCATTTGTTATATTGTTGTTGATGTTCTGACACGTTATCTTGGTTATTATAGTGATGTATTATCTGCTTATTGTAAGTCGCTTTGGATCAAAAGCATCTGCTAAATGCCTAAACTGTAAACTGTAAACTGCAAGTCACCGGACCTCATTTTGAGAACCACTGAGCCAGTAGATCGGCCAGTAGACCCATCTGCACGCTCACATGCAGCACTGCACCGCGTCACATCGCCACTTGTCGTTGTGATCTTTTGAGCGTTGTCAAGGTTAAAGGAGTGAACTGTGTGTTTCAGTGGCTCCGT
Organism: Nannobrachium achirus; assembly: GCF_963921795.1. Classification (NCBI taxonomy): domain Eukaryota; kingdom Metazoa; phylum Chordata; class Actinopteri; order Myctophiformes; family Myctophidae; genus Nannobrachium; species Nannobrachium achirus. Next base: position 13,802,001 of record NC_137832.1, read on the forward strand.
CCGGCGCTGTGCTCTACACGGCCAGAGAGAGGGAGAAAGGTTACGGACCGGACGCCGATCAGGACCAGCCTGACGTAGTACAGCCCTACGCAGCCTACAGCCCCGCTGGGCACCCCCAGGTACCTAGAGATGTGATGTTTCAACTCTTCACTATTTAATGCTCTTTTCCTGAAAATGAAGGTTTTTCTCGGGTAAATCCCCTCATACTTATCCCTCATACCCATGTTTATAGATACCATCTCTCAGAGGAACATTTGCATATATTCCCCCGGCCAGCCAGCCCCCCCTTCCAGATTTTCACACCATCAGTCCTTGCAGTCCTACTCCCCCCTCCCCACAGTTGATGATCCTTGACAAATCTCAGAGATGGTATCTATAAACATGGGTATGCAGGATAAGTATAATGGGATTTACCCGAGAAAAACCTTCCCATATTCAATGTTTTTCACACCAGCAAATGCAGGTTTCTTTTAGCCTGATTTCAGACTCTGCGCTGAGCTAGAGTCTGACATTGTCCCATTGACAAGAGATTTCAAAGGGGAGGGGATTTGAAATTTGAAATTCCCAATCACAAGAGATCTGGTGGTGACTTGTGTGTACAAAAAAACTGTCCACTAGAGGCCGCCACAAGAGGACATTGTCAACAGATTTGAAATCTGTTTAACATTTGGGCAAATCTAAAAGTGCTGCGTACAATAAGCATCTTAATTTGTCATTTTAGAGGTATTAAAAAGTACTTAAATTATCATTTTAGAAATATACCCTCAGTCTATACACTTAAACTTTATGTTGGTTTGTTTACTGTTGCATGAGAAAACAATGTTTCACATTAAGTTAACCAACTTAATGTGGGGTCCCGATCCACAGTTTGAGAACCACTGCTTTACACCACTGTGTGCTTCTTTCAGGGGAAGCTGGTCTATGCTAACTATGGCAGAGTCAGTGACTACCAGCGTCTGAACCAGACGGTTGACCTGAGAGGAACCATCGCCATCACCAGATACGGAGGGGCGGGAAGAGCCGACAAAGTGGGTGGGCCAATCAAAACATACCGCTGCTGTCCAATCAAAACACACCGAAAACTCACCACTGCTGTCCGATCAAAACACACCACTGCTGTCCTATCAAAACACACCTTTTTTGACCGGTGCTGACCACTCCTATATGTGGCTTTGTGTGTGTGTATCTATGTCTGTATGTCCGTCCTGCAAAGCTGGGCTTTGGCCAAGCCAAGTTTCTGGGACTTAGGTCTCACAATGAAAACTGGTGGACGTTTGTACATACTGTATAGGAATTTTGACCGTACGACAGTAGGAACTTTATGTACACATGGGGGAAGTAATTCAATTGGGATCCATTTATTATAATCAAATTATTGTCTTAGGAATGTAACAAAAACACAAATAAATAAATCTATAACCGAAGTCTCCATGGGGTGACTAATCGATAGAAAAAAAAGTCATTTGGGGGATGAAATATTCCTTTAAATTGGTAACCATTTTTTTTCTTCTTTTTTTTTTGCCCCCTACTTCTCTCTGAAATGACTTCTGTGCACATGCAGGCCATCAACGCGGCCCCCTACGGAGTGAGCGGAGTGCTGGTCTACACCGACCCTCTGGACATCAACGACGGCCTCATGTCCGACCTCAACGAGACGTACCCGTACTCCTGGTACATGCCCCCCTCCGGGGTGGAGCGAGGCTCCTTCTGCACCCACTATGGAGACATGCTCACACCCTACCTGGCTGCCAGAGGTAGCTAACAATATGTGTCCTATGTCCTATATGTCCAATATGACATATTGGACATATAGGACTTAGGACACATATTGAATATATAGGACATTGAATATGTCCAATATGTCCGTCCAATATGTCCAATAAGGAGACATGCTCACACTGCCAGAGGTAGCTAACGTGCAGCTCTACAAGCTCACGATGCGTCACAATACTAACTGAGCAGTTGACGTGAGGTCGGCAGAAAGAAATGAGGGCGAACGTGTTTTGGGGCGAGCGATCTGGTTACCGCTAACGACATCAAGGTTCAAGGTTCAAGGTTGTACTTTATTTTTACGTCTTTTGTACAGGTACATAAGAGTAAAATTCATTTTTGATCGGCATCCTTACAGACAATGCAGTGATATATATATAAAATTTGTTCGGCTAGCGATTCCTTTTGCCCTGGACCGTAACAGGCTATTTTTGACACAGCGTTCGTTGTACAGGGCTTGGATTAACGTTCGGCTGTCCGCACGACCCTCTGCAGGGCCTTGCGGTTTAGGTCTGTGCAGCCGCCGTCCTAACATGTCCTATTATGTCCTATTATGTCCTACAGATGTGCCGTTTCAACTTCAGCATTTACTGCTCTTTTCCTGAAAATGTCCACAGGTTTCTTTCCTTGTTTTGCCTTTCCAATTTTTATGGAGAATGGAGCGTATTTTTGCAGAAACATGCAAATGGTAGGAGAAACCACCCCATTCTCATTGAAAAGCAGAATCCACCTTCATAGGTAAACTTAAACTTCCAAGTCAGAGAAGCTCAAATCGGATGAAAATCTGCTGTCTTGCCAATGGCAGGACGTGTGAAGTTTTGAAATGGCACATCTGTATAATATACAGATTGTTGTACAGCTATACCTCTGTGAGCATGTCTCCATATATTGGACATATCATGTCCAATATATGGAGACATGCTCACAGAGGTAGCTGTACAACATGTCCAATATGTCCATTATGGAGACATGCTCACAGAGGTACCATTGTTTTGGTTTGAGATTGGCACATTTCCTGGGGCAATCTGCCCAGATCATGCATGTCACATGTGTCTTCTTTTTTAATCTCAAAAAACGCCTGCAATGTAGTGCATTTGAAACTACATTGCAGTGCACATCATGGGGTGATCACTGCTTGCCTCCTGTGAATTGTTTTATTTTAATTTTTGTTTATTTTATTTTTATTTCGTTGCTGAGTGAGGTCAGGAGACAAAGTGACATGAGTGAGATGAAAAAACCAGAGTGAAATGTGCCAATGTCAACCAGAAACATCGATAGCTATAACGATAGGCCTATGTCCTTTATGGAGATATGCTAACAACATGTCCAAATGCATGTAGGGATCAAAACAGACCAACACAGTCACACTGTGTCAACTTTTTTGTGTCAAACAAAAGTATTTTATCGTTAGGCCTATACTCTATTTATCACAATGACAGTTCCACATGCAGTAAATGTTTTTTTTTTTTTTTTTTTGATAACTTCTCTAAATACTTTTTTTTTATTTTTTTATTGTTATACTTTCCAAAATCTCATGGGCGCTAGGACCCCACTGCGGCATTTGTTTTGGAGTGGTACTTTTATTTGTTGTTTTTGTTTCAAACTGAATTTTAGAAATGGCAACTATAATGTGAATTCTAGAAATGGTTTTCAACGCGCAACTCTTTAACTCTGCTTTCATCTGCTCCGGTAGGAGACTACGCCGATGACCCAGGCATCAAACTATTGTCTAGGGAATGCTACAAAAACTAAAATATGCTCCATGAATTCAAGGCTTCGTAATTGGTCAAAAATTACTACTAATCTTTTAATGTTAATTAAGGCTGAGCACGGCTCTGTTTTGCAGAGGACACCTACAGAATACCAGTGGAAAACATTACCGGCGTCCCGCCTATTCCAATCCAACCAATCGGATTTGAGGACGCCTATGCTTTGATCTGGTACGTGTACGTGAGAAAGTCTTACTTCTTGGATTGGTAGGCTATAATATGACCCCTCCCCTCCCACCAAACCCCCAAACATAAAGATTGGTTGTTATTGAATTCTCCTGCATGTGATTGGTTGTTGCAGTGCTTTGGGCGGAGCTCCGGCACCCGCTGAGTGGCAGGGAGCGTTCAACTGCACCTACAACCTCGGAGCTCCAGGATTCACCCCTACATCTCCCTTCAACAACAGGTAGAGACATTAGAACTACATCTCCCTTCAACAATAGGTAGAGACAATAGAACTACATCTCCCTTCAACAGCAGGTAGAGACAATAGAACTACATCTCCCTTCAACAAGAGGTAGGCCCTAGAGTAGAACTACATCTCCCTTCAACAGCAGGTAGAGACAATAGAACTACATCTCCCTTCAACAAGATCTATCTATCTATCTATCTAGGTCGTCCTCAGACGAGCCCTCCATCGTTGTTTCCAGTCATCTCGGTTCTCCATACATCTGGCCAGCTCATTGGTGTTCTGTGTCCCTACGTCTTCCTTGAGTACGTCCACGTATGTTTTTGTGGGACGTCCTCGCGACCGGTGCCCATGTGTTGGCTCCCACAGTACCAATTTGCTGGCTGGAAGCTCCTGGTGTCTTTGGCAGTGTCCTGCTAGTCTCATTCTTCTGGTGGCAATTTTCTCGCTTACCTTTGGTATTCCCTCATACAGGCTCCTGTTTGTAACATGTGCACTCCTGTTGATGTTGAGTACTGCACGCAACATTCTAGTGTAGCACCCGTCTAGAGACTTCTGCAGGGTTGGCTTCAGGGTCCAGCATTCACTGCCATAGAGGAGAACAGACTCCACCGTTGCAAAGAAGAAGCTAAGTTTGATTTGGCGGGGGAGGTTAGAGTTCCATACACTGTTCATGCCGTTCAGGGCCCTCCAAGCGAGTGCCTTCCTTACTTTAAGGTCTTTCTCAGTTGAGTCGACCCATGCGCCCAGGTACTTGAAGTCCTTGACTTCCTTCAACACAGCTCCTTCTGTTGTTGTCAGAGGTGAGTGATCAGGTAGGTTATAGGTGATAACCTCAGTTTTCTTAGCATTTAGCCTGAGACCAACTTTGGCACACTCTATCTCCACCCTGTTCAGGAGTTCTTGTGCTTGTTCCATGCTGTCGGAGAGCAGGCTGATGTCGTCCGCATAGTCCAGGTCTGTCAGAACTACTGCGGGATGCCGCCTTGACCTCCTTGGTGTTAGCGTGAAGCCAAGCTCTTGTTCTCGTCCCCCTATGGCTTTCCTGAGCGCATAGTCTAGAACTATGATGAAGAGGTAGGGGGCTAGGGTGTCTCCTTGCATTACACCACCTCCTCTATTAATCTCCTTAATGCCAGGATCTGTGCTACGGTTGTTCTCTCCTCTCGAAAACCATTTTGGTTCTCTCTCAGGTGAGGGTCGATGGCATGCCGTATCCTGTTCAGTATCATTCGGTTGAAGACCTTAGCAGTGATACATGTCAGGCTGATGCCTCTGTAGTTGTCTGGCTTTGAGAGGTCTCCAGCTTTAGGCACCGGGATGATGTTAGACAGAGACCATATTTCAGGTTGCTTGTTGTGCTGTAGAGCATTGTTGCAAAAGTCTAGGATGAGGTTTTCTAGGTCGCAGTTCTTCAAGACCTCTGGGGGTATGCCATCCGGCCCAGCACTTTTTCCCTCTCTCAGGGTGGATTTTGCCCTGGCGAGCTCGCTGATTGTGAAGGGTCCATCGTCGATGTTCAGGCCCTGGAGGACTGTCGGTATATTTTCCTCCTCTCCCTCTTCCACTGATGTTCCCAGGAGCCTCTGGAAGTGGTCGAACCATGTTGCCACCCTCTCCTCTGGGCTGTGTCCCTCCACCTGGCCCTCCTTGGCCCTCTTCCGCCCTGTCATCTCATTTATTACCTTCCAGGCCTCCCCGTATTGCCTTTCACCTTGCGCTGCCTGCACTCTTCGCACACTTTCCATCACTTCTTCCCCTTTGATGGTGTCGTAGGTGCTGAAGAGAGACTGTTTGGCTTCGTTCAGTGTCTCGCGACCCTCCTCTGTTGGTTCACGCTCAAAGTTGAGTCGTGCTTCCTCCATCCTGCCTCGTGCTGCTACAACCTTCGGGTGACTGGACCGTGGTGGTGCTCTTACTCTGTTCAGCACTGGCACGCACAGTCTGGTCGCCTCCTCATTCGCTGTGATGAATCTCCCATATTCACGGCTGGGCTCCTCTCCCCTATCCAGCTGCCGAAAGCGCTTCCTGACTTCCTCTGTGTACCTGGTTTGGAGGCCCGGATTGGTCGTGAATGCCTTCCAGTCATGCCGAATCTTGGGGCTTGGCTTGGGGACCCTGAGGCTCAGTCGCACCCTCATGGAGACCACACGGTGATCAGAGCCTACAGAGCTGAACGTGCTGTATGGCTCAGCGTTCAGGATGGAATTCCTCCACTTTTGCCTCACTAGGATATAGTCCAACTGATATAGCCTAGGTAGCTCCCCAGGCCTTGAGGCTCGGTCTCGGAAGGTCCATCTCTTCCCTGTTCTCTTCCGGAACATGGTGTTCGCTGCCAGGAGCTGGTGTTCCATGAGAAGGGCTGTGAGGTATGCGCCGTTGCGGTTGGTAGACTCATGGTATGGGAATGGTGCATCCTCCTGTCCAATCCTGGCGTTGAAGTCGCCAAGGATTGCTTCTAGTGTCTCTGTCTCTCTCTGGAGGTTGAACATGAAGTCTGCGGCCAAACCGAGGTCAACCTCTTCAACAAGAGGTAGAGTAGAACTACATCTCCCTTCAGCAACAGCTAGAGTAGAACTACATCTCCCTTCAGCAACAGGTAGAGTTGAACTACATTTCATTTATGATCATGGTTGAAATGGAGTTTGAAGTTTCAGTGGGTTTGTATAGGAAGGGGCCGTGTCTGATAAAATTAAAATCAAATATCTAAATACTGAATCAAGCAACTTCTGAGGCGAAATACAAAAGCCAGAGTAGATGTTAAAATGACCCCAAATATGTTTGAAAGTTAAATGTTCTTCTGTTCCAGTGATGTGAAACTGGATGTGTACAACCGTGGAGAATTGAAGAACTCCGCCAATGTGATGGGAGTGATCCGAGGGAGCGTGGAACCAGGTGTGTGATTTCCATACTTTCAGGAATCCCACTAATAGCTAGACTGAAGTAACTAAAGGGGGTCATATTTGCATGTTTGGAATTGGAACAGCGGAAATCAATAATATATAGGCCTATCCGTATTCCGATATTAACTTGCGGGCCGCATTAAGTTAAGGTGGCCCCCGGCCCGCTTGTTGCCCATGTAGGCTATGCTCTAACGCAGTGGTTCTCAACCTGTGGGTCGGGACCCCCAGGAGGGTCCCCAAATGATTTCGGGGGGTCCCCAGATATTGTACTATCACTCAACAGTAAAAAAAACAACATCAAGTTTAAGTGTAAAGACTCTGTTGAGGGTATATGCACATTTCTAAAGTGACATTTTAACCCTGCAAGGCCCACTGTCGCTTTTTGGTCACATTTATGTTTTTATCAAAAAAAGAGTTTAAATACTTTGTTTTCTTTTTTCACATAGACATCACCATTGGATCCTATTGTTTAGTATTACAATGCAATTGGCAACGATATTTGCATTTAATTGTGTTGAAAAATCCAACCAAGTCTCTCTGCGTCACTTAACCATATCAAATCTAGGTTTTTACACTTATTAAATCATCTTTGACATAGCTCATGATACTGTGTGTGTTCACAGACAGGTATGTGATCTATGGGAACCACAGGGACAGCTGGGTGCACGGTGCCATCGACCCCAGCAGTGGAACGTCTGTCATGTTGGAGCTGACCAGGGTGCTGGGGACCCTGGTGAAACAAGGTGAGTTAAAGGTTCTACACCATGCATTTAAAAATAATTAATATAATATTGTTTATGTCCCAAAAACGTTTTTCAAAAGGTTTGAGGCTAAATTACCACTCCTGAAAACAGAGCCCCAGTCATTTCTGCCTGGCTTTCAGAGCATTTTCAGCTGCAGTACCACCTTGTCCTGAGTGGGAGGACTGCGCTAATATGACAGTTTTGGCTCAGCAGTTCTGCCCACCCATCCCCAACCACAGATATAAAAAGCTAGATACCTCCTCCGCCACTGCAGTTCATTGGTGCGACTGGTCAAACACCGCTGGCGGAAGTGCGTAACTGTGGAACTGCGGAAGGCACTCTGCCCCCTCCAATGGGAAAGAGGTAGTCCTGCCTGTCCTGCATCTGATTGGCCTACCGAGCTTCCCATTCTGTGACGCACAAGGAAGCGTCCTTCAGAATTCCCAAGAGCCCCGCCTTAGAATTCTGGAGGCTTGCATAGAGTTATTGGGAGGCTTGCCAGCTCTCTTTGACCAACCCCAGCCCCCCCCCCCCCCCCCCCCCCCCCCCACACCGGGGGGAGGTATCTAGCTTTTTATATCTGTGTCCCCAACCCTCTCCCAGCTCCTCCCATCTCACATAGACAGGCGAGAAGTGAGACCCCCCCCCCCACCCCCTCCCTTACCTTAGCCCCACCCCCTATTTCCCCCTACTCTGTACATATAATGTTTTATAATTGCGATGATATTTGATTTTTTTTTTTTTTTTTTTTTCTATTTGTGATGTCCATGAATTGAATACCAAGGACCTCCGATGTAAATAAGACTGTACAAGGTCTTATTTGGGGTGTTCCTTTTAGGCAAGGTGTTTAACAATACAATTTTTTGTTTTGACTATACTTGTACTGTTCTTCATTTTTTTCTAATAAAATATTCAATCAATCAATCAATACCAGGTAGGGGTGTAACGATACATTTTAATAGCGATTCGATACATATCACGATACATGGTTGACGATACGATACATGGACGATATTGGTTCATTCATGGCGATACGATACGATTCGATTTAATGATTTAAAATCGATATAGTAACTATTAAGCAAAGAAATTAAATCTGTGTGAAAGGTGTGGATAGTGCAGGTTTTTAAGGGAAACATGTATTATTATGGATATAAATAAGTAAACACAGTGATTATCTGCCAAATACATGGACATTATATGTTGACAAACCTGCACCTTGACATGAATCCAGAGATTACACACATTTATCGATAGACCAGTGTAGCTATATGGAAAGAAAAGTAATTAAACCCCTCCTTTTCGTTTTTTCTTCTTAAAAATACTAAATATAATGCACAAGTAGGCAGTATCGATACAATCGATTCTTTGCACTGCCGATTCGATACGATACAAAATAAAACGATACGATTCGATTTTAGCTGTTTTCATTTCGATATACTTCGATTTTTTAAGTTAAAAACGATATTTCGATACAGTTACTATATCGTTACATCCCTAATACCAGGGTGCTGGTGACCCTGCATCCTTTTTTTTTAAAACAGGACAAAAAAATAAGTATTTTCATAAATATTGAACCAATGAAACATTTTAACAAGAAGACCTGGTGACTAAATAATAACTAAATGTTTATCCATTGGATAAAGGAGGGAAAAAAACAAGATTATTTTGTTTTGTTAAGGTTTGTTTTTTCATGCATTTTTAGGCAAATGGAGACCTCGCAGATCCATCATCTTTGGAAGCTGGGGGGCAGAAGAGTTTGGTCTCATTGGCTCTGCAGAGTACACTGAGGTAGTGTTGATTTCCTCGACTAAAACTATGACGAAAAATTTTTGTCGACTACCTTTTTTGCTGACGAAAACTGAATAAAATTAAATAGAAACTAAGCTATGACGACTAAAACTAAGGCTAAATATATTGACAAAAAAAATAGACTAAAAGCTCTGCTTCCTGGCTTTTCCCTAAGAGTGACTGTTTCTACACCATACTACAACATAGCTGTCTGTCTCAAACCAGGGGTCTTCAACAGGGGGTCCAGGACCCCTAGGGGGCCCTCAGAGTTACTACAGGGGGTCCTCCAAATCGTTTTATATTAACAACTTGAACCCTAGTGTCCATATTCTGAGAACTGTAGCCAAAGCTCACAACGGCGTTGTGAGCTTGTAGATCGGCTATTTTCGGCAAAGAGGTTTGGTGTAGAGGGGAAAAAGAGCATACAGAGTAAAAGGTCAAGTTTATTAGGTCATGATGACTCAAGTGGTTAAATATCTGAAAACACAAATTGGCATGAATCCAAAATACACTGATGATCATGCTGTCAGACAATACAATTATATGGAATCTGTGAACAGGTTGTGGGGGTCCCTGCTTCTCTCAACTAAGGGGTCCTTGGCCTGAAAACGTTGAAGACCCCTGCCATACAACATAGCTGTCTGTCTCTGAACCATACAACATAACTGTCTGTCTCTGAACCATACAACCTAACTGTCTGTACCTTAACTGTTCCTTCTCCATCAGCAATATCATGCCAAACTGAGCGAGCGCACCGTAGCCTACATCAACGTGGACATATCAGTGTTTGGTAAGGACCTACGGTATACTGACTTCCTGTTTCATATATGATAAATGAGCCTTAATTAAAATAAATAAACAGAAACACTGACATGCAATGCTTTGCTCTTCAGCCAACGCCACGCTCAGAGCTTCCGCCATGCCGTCGACACAGAGCGTCATCTTCACCGCCGCTAAACAGGTGAGAGGTCACAGGTGAAAGGTCACAGGTCAGAGCAACACACTAAACAGGTCAGAGGGTCACAGGTGAGAGGACATAACCGGTGGTTCTCAAATGTTTGACAGAACTTTTTCAGCTAAGACTAAAAGACTAAGATCTTGATATTTAGTCGATTAAGAAGACTAGTCTAAGACTAAGCAATCTCAGATGACTAAAACAAGACTAAAATTAAAGACTCTCAAATGACTAAAACAGGACTAAAACTAAAGACTATGACTAAATCCAAATATGCTGTCAAAATGAACACTGCATGTGTTCATAATGTCATAATACACGTGTTGTATGTTCATAATGTCAGTAATACATGTGTTGTATGCTCAGGTCAAAGCTCCTGGACTGGATTCTGTGTCTGTCTATGACAACTGGGTCAAAGTGAACAACAGAAGCAGCCCAGAACATGGAACCATCCCCAGGTACTGACTGGTGTCAGGGTATAGCTTTGGAAATGTACCCTTCATGCCAGTGGTACTCCACGTTTTTCAGGCCAAGGACCCCTTAGCTCAGAGAGAGATGAAGCAGGGAAGTAGGACTTCCGACATAAACAAGACCGTCAAAGGACTTATTTGGGATGCTCCTTTTAGGCAGGGTGTTTAACTGTACTTGTACTGTACTACATTTTGTGTTATTGTATTGACTATACTTGTACTGTTCTCCATTTTTGTCTAATAAAAATATTCAATCAATCAATCAAACCCCTATATGGCCGCTGTGCATACAGCCTATTGTTTACTTGTTTTCACAGAATGGGTTTCCTGAGTGGAGCGGGCAGTGACTACGCAGCCTTCGTCCACTACCTGGGGATCACATCCATGGACATTGCTTACACATATGACCGGGTAAGATCGGCAGATTGCCCCGCAGATTTGTTTATTAAGTGTGTTATTTTGCATGCATTTATTGATCCTCTTATGTTTTCTTATTTGCCTACAATGAGTCTGTAAGTATAACTCCCTCTTGTGGCTGTTTGTGGTAAAATGGAATGGAATGGAAACTATTGTCTTTGTGCGTGTGTACCGGTATGTGTACTGAACGTCAAGTATCCAGGTTTCATTCAGAATATGCATGAAACTTACTTGCTATGACACTATATACTGGTAGCACATCTCTATTTTGATTGTCTTAAGTACCGGCTCTTATGCCTTAACTTGAAGGCCTGTCCATACTGTTTCCGACCACCGAACCTTTCGTCGGAAAGGTCCGGTTCAACTACAACACTACTTCACTCGCATCTTCTGAAAAGCATTACCTCGAATTAGAATTCGGAAAGCTGCATGTCGGAAAGTCGCAAACTCTCAGACGAAAAGTTTGGTGGTCGGAGACAGTATGGACAGGCCTTTAAGTTAAGGCATAAGAGCTGGTACTTAAGACAAGCAAAATAGAGCCCCTAGGAGTCCAACTAGTACTAGTGGTTCTCAAATTTGCAAGGACCCCCATAACTTTGAGAAGAGTTACAGATCTGTAATGGTAATTCTCTTCATTTTTTTCTGGTAATATTATTGTCCGGTCATATTTTTGACCAAAATGTCCACCACAAGCCAGCATGGCAATGACCCCTGAAATGGACCTTTGTCTTACACAGACAAAAACAAAGGCTCGAATTTACCCTGCGTACCACACAGCGTATGACACCTTCGACTACGCCTCCAGGTTCATCGACCCCGGTGAGGAGCCATACTTTTATTGTTGTGACCTACTTTTATCGTTGTGACTACTTTTATTGTTGTGACTAGGCATGTAACGATTCACCCAACTCACGATACAATTCAAATCGTGATACATGGTTTACTATACAACTTTTCACAATTTTTAAACACGAAATTGGCGATGCCTGGATGGCGTTGTAATGCCTGATTTTACACTTGGTTGCATGCCGAAAATAGCCGATCTACAAGCTCACAACGTGTCGCGGCACAAGACACGTTGTGAGCTTGTTGATCTGCTATTTTCAGAGCGCAACACCCGAGAGCAACCAAACTTAAAATGACTTGTCTTTTAGTTCTACTGGATCTCTTTAGTCCATCCCTGGCTTTGTATTCTAGTTTTTTATTTGTTGACAAAATTATCAATATGTTTCGTTATGCTAGGATGACTAAAACTAAGTTCAGTCATCATTGCTTAGTTTTTGTTATGTTTTTTTTTTTCTGTAAAAAAGGCAGACATTTTCCGTCATAGTTTTAGTCGACTAAATCAACACTGTGGTTTGTTCGTTTGTTGGTTTGTTTTGCCAGGGTTCGTCAGTCACCAGGCCGTTGCCAGGACAGCAGGGAACGTCCTGATCCGATTGGCTGACAGTCTGGTGCTGCCGCTGAACTGCAGTGACTACGCCGAGACTCTGGAGGCGTACCTGGACACAGCCCTGGAACTCTACCAGACCACGCTTTCTGAAAACAACATCTCCATGGGTAGGAGGCCGTGTCTGAACCAGTCTCTATGGGTACGAGGCAGTGTCTGAACCAGTCTCTATGGGTAGGAGGCAGTGTCTGAACCAGTCTCTATGGGTAGGAGGCAGTGTCTGAACCAGTCTCTATGGGTAGGAGGCAGTGTCTGAACCAGTCTCTATGGGTAGGAGGCAGTGTCTAAACCAGTGTCTATGGGTAGGAGCCTAGGAGGCAGTGGCAGTGTTTAAAACAGTTCCATGGGAGGCAGTGTCTGAACCAGTTTCTATGTCTACACCAAGCTGTGCTCAAACCTTTTCATGTCAAGGACCCCCAAATGTATATGCATGTCTGTGCGTGAAACAAATGTTGTGATTGGTTGCAATGAGGGAGGTACATACAATTTAAAAACCCACATTTGTGTTGACTGTTGATCAAATGTTTCAATAAGACCTTTTTTTCAACTATTTATTTTTTAAATAGCAGGCCTACAAGCTCAGAACATGTTGCGACGTGACACGTTTTTCACCAACTCTACATAATTTAGCTGGGGACCACCTGGAACCCCCTCAAGGACCACAGCTGGTCCCCGGCCCACTGGTTGAGAGCCACTGAGATAGGGTGTTCAGTCATGCCAGACGTTTCCTTTCAGAACCTCTACAGAGAGCAGTGGTCTTGTTCCGCTCTGCAGCCAAAGGTTTGGACCAGCTGATACGAGAGACTGATCTGGCCAACGAAACGTGAGGACACGCACGCAAGCACACACACACACACACACACACACACACACACACACACACACACACACACACACACACACACACACACACACACACACACACACACACACAAATGAATGTGCACGCACAAGCAAGCATACACATGTGTGGCAGTACACACACACACACAAAAGCATGCATTATGTGCACACACGCCTGAAAATGTGCAAATGACACACTTAACACATCTGGTGCCAACCCCGAGTTTCCCGAGTTTGTATTGATACCAACGCTGTGCCAACCCCGAGTTTCCCGAGTTTGGGCCGTTTTTGAATTTTTTTTTTTTTTTTTTTTTTTCAAATTCTTTTTTTTTCCAAAAAAATTTTTGGACCTCCAGAAATGTATTAGGCATGATCGCGATCGCGAAATTGCATGTTTAACCCCCATACCAACCCATTCTTTCAAACATGGCAGCCATGTTTGTTTACATCTGAAGAAAACATAATGGCCCATAAATCATGAATGCCTGAACGGATTTCCAAGCAGATTTTTTTGTTTGAAAGCTGTGAACAGCATCTACACACGTGGTGCATCATCTAGGCATGGGCGTGCACTTTTTACACAATTGCACAATTACATGGAAGTCTATTGTAACCATGGCAACGCGAGACATTGAAGAGAAAAAATCATTGCAACATATCAGCGGGTGCCCACGAGGTGTCTACGCGACAATTTCTTTGATGTCCCAGGAGGCCCACGACGCGTTGACGTGTTTACTGTATTTTCAGTATTAACTTTAAACCTCACCTTTAGGTTGTGGCTGCGCCTGGATGTAGCCGCTTAGCCGCTAGTCGCTTCGAGTCGACGCTGGGAGCTTCGCGCGGCCGTTTTTGTCCGTATACTCCAATGCATTTCCTCATCTTTAAAGCCCTTTATCTCCGATGTTTGTTTTATGGCTAAAACTGTGGCCGCGTGCGGCATAATGTCCAAATTTTGATCGGCAATGAACAGCTATGATCAACACTAGCCCTTACTGTATGTTACACAATTACATCCTGTCTGCGCTCATGTGACCAAGTGACGTCATCGCGCATGCATTGACGCAAAGGGGCCTTGTCTTCTTCTATGGAAGTCTATGGAGTGACTTTGGGCACTTAGCTGGGGCTCTGGTGCCCCTTGTGGGCATCCGATGTGTTAAAGGAGTAGTTCACCCCCCAAATGACTTTGTTTTCTATTGATTACTCACACCATGGAGACTTGAGTTCAATAATATTTTTTGGAATTTTTCGCATTCCTAAGACCAACATTTGATTATAGTAAATGTACCTCCATTGATTCCAGAAGGGGACCCAAATGCATTCGGGTCCCCATCCGGAATCAAAGTGGGTACATTCATTGTAATCACATTTTTGTCTTAGGAATGCGACAAAAAAATCTAAATATTATGTTGCTCAAGTCTCCATGGCGTGAGTAATCAATAGAAATAAAGTCATTTTGGGGTGAACTAGTCCTTTAACATAATAATGACCAATGTTGGGGAGCATTTAACATGTAGCTGAACTGCTGGTAGTTCAACTACAATTCAAGCTACAATAATATGTGACATATAGTAGTACTTTTATTTGATCTTACTGAGTTCTTGTACCAGAACCCTTTTTGAAAGTCAAGACCAAGAATAGAATGTCCAGGTCAGATACAGTATCTGAAAATGAAGCTAAATGTGTTAGTGAATGAAAAGGCTGCCGTTTTCCTGGGGTGTAGTTTGTTCCAACACAACTGTCATGGTTAAGTATACTGTGGTTGTACACTGATACTCATTATGTGTCATACTGTCTACCAAATTCATGCAGTTTTAACATACTGCAGCACTATGTGTTCTGTTTCAAGTTTCAATAAAATGTGATTGTGTCAAGGCTCATCAATATGTCTGTACACGGACAAATGTCTACGTGGTAAGACTTGGCCTCGACCATGGCATATTTTCGATTTTCAGTTTTACACAGGAAAAGAGTGTTTAGGAAATGAGTGTTAGGAAATTACCTGTAACGGTCATTTAGGGCAGTGGTTCTCAACCTTTTCAGGCTTTTACCCCCAAAATAACCATATTTTATCATGGTGATGACCCCTGGTGTGTGTGTGTGTGTGTGTGTGTGTGTGTGTGTGTGTGTGTGTGTGTGTGTGTGTGTGTGCTTGCGTGCGTGCGTGCGTGCGTGCGTGCGTGCGTGCGTGCGTGCGTGCGTCCTCAGACCGCTGAAGGTGCGTAGCATCAACGACCAGCTCATGCTGTTGGATCGCTCCTTCTTGGATCCCGTGGCGTTCCCTCACAAATACGCCTTCAGGTGAATACCAGCAGTCACTGTTAGCTTAGCCTCACGTCACCAGACTTTTCACCGCGGAGGAAAGCATTAGAATGTCCTTATTCTGGGGGTGGTGGCGCAGTAGCTTAATCTGTAACCATTTTACATTTTTTATGCTATCTTTTCTCAATCTTGCACTTGACTTAGGCCTATTTGTTTATTTGGTGCAGGATTTAAAAGGACATTTTGTGTGACCTGTCACCTGACATACTGTACCATGTGACCTGTCACATTGGGTGACCTGTAATATTGGGT
The DNA here is from genome assembly GCF_963921795.1 of Nannobrachium achirus. Classification (NCBI taxonomy): domain Eukaryota; kingdom Metazoa; phylum Chordata; class Actinopteri; order Myctophiformes; family Myctophidae; genus Nannobrachium; species Nannobrachium achirus. The sequence goes on from NC_137832.1 coordinate 13,818,092, forward strand.
GTTCTGTCACATCGGTTGACCTGTCTATTAGGTGTTCCGTCACATTGTGTGACCTTTCACATCATGTGACCTGTTATATTAGGTGTTCTGTCACATCATGTGACCTGTCATATTAGGTGTTTTGTCACATTGTGTGACCTGTCATATTAGATGTTCTGTCACATCGCGTGACCTGTCACGTCGTGTGACCTGTCACATCGTGTGACCTGTAATATCGTGTGACCTGTCATATTGTGGTGTGTCCAGACATGTCCTGTGGGCGTCCAGCGACGCGGGTCAACCCACCTTCCCGGGTTTGGCCGACGCCTTTGTCGCCGCCCGCTCCTCGGGACTGCGTGCTGATTGGCTGGAGGTCCACCGCCACGTGTCCATCCTGAGCCAGGCCATAGAGGGCGCCGCACACACCCTGATGGACGTCATTTAGGAGGCGGAGCCAGAGCAACGCACCAATCAACACTCACCCATCCTATCTAGGAGGCCAGAGCAACGCACTCACTTATCGTCGTTGTCGGGTGAAAACCTTTGCATTTATCATTTTAAAAATTATTCAAACTAGTGAAAACAGCAGATCTACAAGCACACAACGCCTCCCACTGCAAGTCGTTGTGTGCTTGTAGATCTGCTGTTTTCACTACTTTTGGGCGACGGCCTGGTATGATGAAGCAGGGCTTTACTTTGCGAAAGAACATACAAATTTGAAACTTGGAGATACGAGGTTTCCACACGAAAACAACGTTATGCTATATACAAGTGGTTCTCAACCAGGTATCTGTAGTGTAGATGTTAAGAGACGTTATGTGACATATTTAAAATAGCGTCTTACTAGAGACAGATTCACCAATACTTTGTCAATAGTGTATCTCAGTTATTTGATTGGTTAATATTTGATTGATGAATGAATGCATCTGACCACATTGTTATCAGTGTCATCTGATACAAAAGCACATTATTTTGATTATTACATTTGATGATTAGGGTTAGGGTTAAGAAATGGAATAGGCTATATCTCTGAAAATCAATGTTCAAAACAGTTGAATAAGTGAATTGATTCAGTAGTTTTAATTTGTATCCTAGTCTAGCTGTTTCACTTCTTACACAAGCATGTTGTGATGTGTATGTGTTCTAGTTTTATGCCGTTTTATACATTTTAAATAAAAGTGAATTAAAAAATAAGAGGATAGATTGATACCTTTATTATCCCAAGGGGGAAAATCAGTCGCCCGGAGGCAGTACAGCAGTTTAAGGTTTAAAAAAAGTACTGTTGTGTACAGTAAAAATAGCAAGTTACAGAGAAATAAGAATTTATAGGCTACATAAAGTGTCAAAACAGTTAACACTCATAAGTAGGGGTGTAACGATATCGTTTGCAAAAGCAAAATATCGTACCGTTTTGGATTGGTATCGTATTGTTTTAAAATTCGGGAATCGGTATCAAATTATTTTGCAATGCAAATAATTGATTGTATGGAAACTAAGTATTTGTGCCTTGTATTTGGTAATGTTAAGAGGGAAAATGAAAAAGAGGGGTCTAATTACCTTTCCATTCCATATAGATACTATCGTATCGATAAATGTGAGTAATCTCTGTGTTCATGTCAAGGTGCACGTTATTTGTCCATAATGTGTTGAAATATAATGTCCATGTATTTGCTAGATAATCACAGGGTTTACTTCCTTAATAATAGATTTGTTACACGTTTTACACAGATTTCATTTCTTTGCTAAATAGTTACTACATCGATTTTAAATTATTGAATCGAATCGCATTGTATCGCCATGAATGAACAAATACCGTCCATGTATCGTAGCGTTAACCATGTATCGTGATATGTATCGGATCGCTGTTAAAATGTATCGTTACACCCCTAAGTGTTACTCACACACAAATAGCAATACTTAAAGCACAGCTTATCAAAACAGTGCCAAACAAAAGTGTCCATAACGGTCAATGCTAGTCAGTGCTACAAGTATCTCACCGCCATGTCAAACACAAGCAAAATACTCAATACTACTAACAAAATCACAATAGTGCAGAGCCAAACAAAAGTGTCCAATTGGTCAGTGAAAAATCTAAATAAAACAAGAAAGGGTGACACAGCAAGACGCAACATGAAAACCCTCCCTGGAAAGGTCATTAGAGGTCATAGTCAGTACAACTATAGTTCCAGTTAAGTTAGGTTACAGTTGTCCTGAGGTGAACCTGGTGTGTGTAGGAGGAGTCTAAAGCTTCTCATGTGTTGTCGGCACCAGAATACGACCTGATAGAAGAAGAGAGACAGTTACAGACAGACATAATAACAACAACACAATTGATGTGCTGATTTTGTTTTAATCAATGTTTGTGACAATGGTATTGATTGCCATTTTCAAAATGGCCGCCAAGTTCCAGACTGCCACGTTCTTAAATTTCTAGTGCACAGATCAATTTTTAGTGCACGGATCGTGCACGCCCATGCCTAGATCATGCAGTACTTTTTAACAGCTTTCAAACAAAAAAATCCGCTTGGAAATCCGTTCAGGCTTTCATGAGATAATAGCCTTCAAAGTCAGACAAAACAAACACTGCCATCTTCCTAAATTTCTAGTGCACGGATCAATTTTTAGCACACACCCATGCATAGAGCATGCACCATATGTGTAGTACTTTTTAACAGCTTTCAAACAAAAAAATCCACTTGGAAATCCGTTCAGGCATTCATGAGATAGAAGCCTTCAAAGTCAAACAAAACAGCCATTTTTGAAAGATGTGTTAGTTATGGGGCTAAACATGCAATTTCGCAATTGCGATCATGCCTAATACATTTTAGGCATGAAAAAGTTTTTTTTTTTTTTTTTTTTTTTTCAAAATGGCTGCCAACTCGGGAAACTCGGGCTGTGGCAGCCTGGGACTACTGTAATAACTCGGGAAACTCGGGCCTTGGCAGTCAATGAGTTAAAGCAAACTGTGACAACATAGAACACACTTGGACCTCTAACTAGGTCGTCTAAACTGGTCTAAACCGGTTCAGGTTCTGAATCCATAGAAACCAGTTTAGGTTTTTGGTTTACATGTTGTGTTGATTGTATTTCTATGAGGGTTCCATAATATGTCATAATGTGATCCTCAGTTGATCTGACCTCATCATGTGAATTAGCATTTCAACCTCTCAAATGGGGAGCGCAAAAGGTGTGAAATTCTCTCCTTGCTTTTGGGAGGGAGAGGAATGGGTGAGACCTGTCTTTATGACCGATAACTAACAGTCAGAGTGGTATAATGTTATATTATTTCATACTTAGGAAACGTTTCAGAAGGGGGAAAAAAATGAGAACATATGAGTATTTAGGAAAAGTCATGGAAGGGGACATTTCTGAGACCTTCACAGGGAGAGTTATTGCACTTTGCGATCTCAAAATCGGTCAAAATGACCTGTTAGTCACCCGTGTGTTAATTAAACATGTTATTGAAACTCGCTATTAAAAATATATATAATTACACAGGTTCTGAACCTGGTGAGAGCAGGAGAGGACCTGGTAAGACGTAGGAGGAGCCCGGCCAGGAGTCAACCCATAGAGCCTAGTTCTTCCACGCGCCAGAATGGCTCCCCAATCCTGGCAGAGTATTTCCGGTGCTGCACATTGAGTGACCCTGTCTTTCCCTAATAGGACTGATCGTGGATAGCTACTGGGACGTAAGTCGGGACTTGATCAACCCCGGCTGGGTCACCTGGGCGAGGGTGTATGATGTTGCGAGACCCGAAACACCCGTCGACCCCAGGCTACATCACTGATGATACGTCCCAGCTGCATCCTTGTGATGTTTTTTACACTATTAGTTCTATTTATAGTGGCTCATAGGAATAGACTATGTGACAACCAGGAATAGTTTGGTGACCACCGGAGACTCGGTTGACGGCCGGAATTTAGACGGCACCCGGGAGCAGGTTGGGTTAGCGCCCCAGCCTGTGTCTTCCGTGAGGAAGAAGCCCAACAAATCCACGGTGAGGCCTTTAGGAGGGCCATTCAACTGCAGCAGCTGAATGGAATGTTTGGATTGGGGTCTGGTGCAACGCACAGGTTCTGAACCTGGTGAGAGCAGGAGAGGACCTGGTAAGACGTAGGAGGAGCCCGGCCAGGAGTCAACCCATAGAGCCTAGTTCTTCCACGCGCCAGAATGGCTCCCCAATCCTGGCAGAGTATTTCCGGTGCTGCACATTGAGTGACCCTGTCTTTCCCTAATAGGACTGATCGTGGATAGCTACTGGGACGTAAGTCGGGACTTGATCAACCCCGGCTGGGTCACCTGGGCGAGGGTGTATGATGTTGCGAGACCCGAAACACCTGTCGACCCCAGGCTACATCACTGATGATACGTCCCAGCTGCATCCTTGTGATGTTTTTTACACTATTAGTTCTATTTATAGTGGCTCATAGGAATAGACTATGTGACAACCAGGAATAGTTTGGTGACCACCGGAGACTCGGTTGACGGCCGGAATTTAGACGGCACCCGGGAGCAGGTTGGGTTAGCGCCCCAGCCTGTGTCTTCCGTGAGGAAGAAGCCCAACAAATCCACGGTGAGGCCTTTAGGAGGGCCATTCAACTGCAGCAGCTGAATGGAATGTTTGGATTGGGGTCTGGTGCAACGCACAGGTTCTGAACCTGGTGAGAGCAGGAGAGGACCTGGTAAGACGTAGGAGGAGCCCGGCCAGGAGTCAACCCATAGAGCCTAGTTCTTCCACGCACCAGAATGGCTCCCCAATCCTGGCAGAGTATTTCCGGTGCTGCACATTGAGTGACCCTGTCTTTCCCTAATAGGACTGATCGTGGATAGCTACTGGGACGTAAGTCGGGACTTGATCAACCCCGGCTGGGTCACCTGGGCGAGGGTGTATGATGTTGCGAGACCCGAAACACCCGTCGACCCCAGGCTACATCACTGATGATACGTCCCAGCTGCATCCTTGTGATGTTTTTTACACTACACATGTTAATCACCTTGTTTACTCTTCCACTGGTAGTAGAAGAATCCAGACAGGAACAAGACCATACCCAGAACCAGACCTGATGCTCCCATGGCCAGCTTGTTCTTCACCGACTGTGGCATGGAGTCATCTGTGTGTGTGTGTGTGTGTGTGTGTGTGTGTGTGTGTGTGTGTGTGTGTGTGTGTGTGTGTGTGTGTGTGTGTGTGTGTGTGTGTGTGCGTGCGCGCGCGTGTGCGTGTGTGTGTGTGTGTGTGTGTGTGTGTGCGTGCGTGTGTATGTGAGAGAGAGAATACAGTTGAGTAAGCCAGTGTAGAGAACAAATTACAGTATATTAGCCTACTGTAAAGCCTCTATCATAGTCAAGGTGAAGAGCTATCACCTCACCGCGGTGTAGTTTTCTAGCTATCATATATGTATAACAAAGCCTAGGTGATAGCTAGTAAACTACACCGCGGTGAGGTGGACTATGATAGAGCATAAAAGGCTTAACTGACCCCAGTCCATCATGATAGGCGCGGTCAGGCTGGGATGTTCCACCATGCATGAGATCTTCTCTCCTGATCTGTAACACACACGCACGCATACACACGCACCCGTATCATAACATAACAGGTCTGACATTTCATTTACAATCAATGTGCGACTGAAGTTTCCCAGTGGATCAATAAAGATCTTATCTTAACTCATACTCTGCGATCCCCGTCGAAACCGGAGATTTCCCGATGTACCACTCTGTGATGCCCGAGGAGCCTGAAGATTTAATTAGCTTTAATCATTATGAAACGATTAAAAGTATGATCGCTGTATATAGCCGCTTCGGAGAATTTAGGCCCGCCCCCTAACTGTATCCGGTCGTATTTCCCGTTTGGACCGGATCTAGGTTTCCATATCCGGTCTGACGTCCAATCACAGCTCCGTTCACATAGCTTTTCATTGTAAACAAGTGAGCTGACTGCATGGCCATAGAATGGTATTTTTTCACACGTTTTTTTATTTATTTTGTAGCTGTTTGATTCCTCTACCCGCCTGGCATACGATCTGCGCACATATCGTCTGCTATGTGCGCAAACGTGTCCACGTGTTACCATAGCGCACAGCTGGCTTTTTCCAATGTTTTTTCATGTAAACACTGGCGGATAAGCAGGGATACAGCGTGGCAACGGATATGTCTATTTCAATGGGGTTTTTTTTATTCGAAAGCTGTCACCGAGTCTACTAGATGAGTCGCGCACAGATTGTGCACGATGCGTGCGCGTGCCCACGTTAAAAGGTCAGGACAATTTGGCAGCTGCTTAGTACAGCTATGTTTAAAATGGCAGCAAATTGTTAATATATGATATTATATTATTATGATGAGTACTCATCTCAAAGGGCTTTTACAATGGTTCATTCATTCATGCATTGGGAGGTGAAGTGGCGAACAGTTGACGCCAGCGTCCTAACTTATAGGCCAGGTCAGGGGCGTAGCCAGGATTTACCAATTGGCTAGGCCTTTCACAATGTGGGTGGGCACAGATGCAAGGTTGTACATCGGCTATTTTAAAATAGCAACATTTTAATATTTACAGGGACACAATACAGTCATTTGTCATGGAAGTGGACTTCCAAAGCAATGGGGACGTTTTAATTTTAGAAATCGCTTTATAATTGACTGAGCTATGATCAAATCAAACTGTGGTGTCTTTCTTTGCTTCCTAGATAGCCGTGCATCGCTGCATCTTTGCAATTTTTAAGTTCTTTTTTGGGTGGCGAAATGGGTGGGCCTAGGCCTATAAAGGCCCACCCTTGGCTACACCTCTGGGCATAGCAGTGGGTGTGGTTAAAGGACAACTTTCGTTTTTTACAACAAAGCTTAATATTTTAGATTTTAATTAAAGAATATAAAAGATGAGTGTTAAATTGATTTCATTTACTTCTTTCTATTGTTTTAGAGATTCTTATTTCAGTGGTTGGGGGCATGTGTACACGTCACTAAATATGTCATTTTACACAGAATAAGCCCATTCCCAAGATAGTCTAGTGGAATTTCTGAAAAATGTTATTGTTAGAGGCATTTTGGGGTAAAAGTTGGGAACCAGTCTATTTTACACAATTCAAGGTTGCTGAATCTGAAAAAAATGGTTCCCAAGCAATTTTTTTTGTTTTTGACCTTCTAATTTGCATAACAAAATAGTTGCCGATTTTAAACTATTTCTTCAAGGGATATTTCATTTTCAAAAAACCTTTAGTAATTTTATCGTCTAATCAAGCTTTTGGGAACACCCAGGATAGTTTTTGAGTTGTTTGATTCAGTTTAGATTTAGATATTTGATATTCATTTTATCAGACACGCCCCATATCAAATATCTAAATCTAAACTGAATCAAGCAACTCAAAAACTGTCCTGGGTGTTCGCAAAACCCTGATTATATGATAAAATGACAAAAAGTTTTTTGAAAGAGAAATATTGCTTGAATAAATAGTTGAAAATGTACAATTCGGCAGCCACTTTGTTATGCAAATTAGAAGGTCAAAAACTAAAAATTTTGATTGGGAACCAGGTTTTTCAGATTCTGCACCCTTGAATTATGTAAAATGACCTGGTTCCCCACTTTTACCCCCAAATGCCTCTAACCTGCTTATAGAAGGCCTTTTTTTCCAGAATTACCGCCTGACTAAGATACAACGCAACCTTTCATGGTTGGATGTGACTTATGGTTGCTAGAAGTGTTACTGTATAGCAATAAAGAAACTGCTGGCCTATTGTGTCTAATAAGAAATACAGTATTTATCCACTTGTATGCATGCCCCCATGCGTACGCATGCCCCACATTTTTGCACGGTAAACGCAATAAAACAATAGAACGAAGCAAATGAAAACATTTTAACACTCACTTTTTATTTTCTCTAATTACAATCTAAAATATGAACCCTTGTTGTAAAAAGACAAAGTTGTCCTTTAACTGATGCCACAAATATATATACAGCATATATGTTACAGTATGTTTAGGTAACTCAGGACGTTCATTGTAAGAGCGCTTGTTTCGTTCACCACACACTAATCACCACCAGATGGCGACGACAGCCCATAGACAGCCATTCACTAGTGCAGGCGCTGACGTCACTCGTTTGCGACTCCCTTTCTTTATTTACTAGCCTAGCTGGGTGGTGTTTAGCCATTAGCTTAGCCATTAGCTTAGCCATTAGCTTACTATGAGCGTTTATCTTGGGCTTGCCCAGGCCTTACGGCCTGGGCATAAATATAACGATTGCATTCACCACGGCTTCGTAACTCGCGCGGCGCTCCGCCGGCCGCGCGGCCCTGGCCCGCTCTTCGCGGCCACTCGCGCCTGCGGCGCTCGGGGGCGAAGAGCAGGACCAAGGTCCGCTGGCCTTCGCGCCGCTTGCAATGTCGTGGACAATCGATGGGCTCCGCTTGGAGGACGTTGTTGTGGGCGACCGCTTGTTCCGCCCCGTGCGGCACCGCGAGTGCTCCGTTTCTCGGCCGTCCTGTTTCTCTAACATCCGGTGACATATATATAGGCCTACATATACTAGCACCTTTCCCGGGGGGTGTACAACACAGTACATAAGGGATTGAATGTAGTCTCAGAAGTAATGTTGGAGAACCCAGACATATCAGACGTATCAGCTATGTCAGTCATCTACAAATTTGGGCATTGTTTCAGCATGCAGATCCCATGGTGGCGACAGGCGGACAGGCGGACAGGCGGCGGTATCAGTGATGTCAGAAACTTGGACACGGTTTCACCCGTTTATGCCCATATATGGTGTCCAGGCCAGTATGTGACGTCAGTAGGACGCCCTAAGGGCGAGAAGCGACCCACGCAAATGGGTGCGCATGGGTTTGTGCACGCATCCGCCTGGGTGGCAGCAGACTGCTGGGCGAGCACTGGTGCTTTGGCATGGGATCAACTTTGATCAAAAAAAGAAAGAAAAAATGCACAGACCTGGTTGGTTGTTTAAAGGGATATTCCACTTTCAACAGGGATATATATCTATAATCATGATAGATTCATAAAAAAAATCAATAAGGTTTTTAATTTATTTTTATATTTGGGAAAATGGAAAAAATGAAATACAAAAAATAATTATTAAAAATAAATGAAAAAAGTTATCGAAAAACCACGACCTGCTCATGTATTACGAGGGTAATATGAGTCACCAGAAAAAAATAATGGGTGTTTTTAATGAATCTATCATGGTTAAAATGAAGTTTGAAGTTACAATGGGTGTGTGTGGGGAGAGGCCCTGGGCCTGGCAACATTTACATCAAATATCTAAATATTGAATCAAGCAAATTAAAAACTGTTCAGGGTATTCATAAAAGCCTGATTAGACGATAAAATGACCAAAAGTTTTTTTGAAGGTGAAATATCCCTTTAAGTTGTACAAAATGTAGCCAAAATGTGCATGGCCATATTTTCCCAAATATGGAGATGACTGACGTCTGACATCATAGATGTTTGATGTCATAGACCACAAAACACAATATTTCCATATATGGGCATTCCCAGATATGGGCTTAATATTAGGTACCTGCCTACCTGGGTGTGAACTCTAGGTAGGAGTGGTACTGGTAGTACCAGTCTCCATCAGGCAGCTCAGAAGAGTAAGTGACATCAGAGGTGGTCTCTTCTCCGTCTCTCAGCCAGGTCACCAGGATCACCTTAGGGTAGAAGTTGTAGGAGCTGCACCTCAGCATGTGAGTGTGTTTACCACCACCAGGGGGCAACACTGACCTCAGTCGCACATAGGGCTCCACTTCAAGAACATGAACAGTAGAAGTAGTTAGTGTTAAAGGCAAGCCCCCAGAACGGCTTGTAAATATTGAAGCAGCCTCCCTACTGGCCAAAGCTGGAACAGCAGGCGGGGGGGGGGGGGGGGGGGGGGGGGGGGGGGGCTACATGCACGAGCATAAGAGCGCGCCACTGAGGTCTACACAATAGACTTTCGAGTGACGTTTGTGACTCGGCGTAACACATTTTGGCACATGCCAATTTCCCCCACAATGCACCTGGATTCACCCACAATGCACCAGAATTCAGCTACTTCCGCATGCTTCAGAACGCCAATGAGCACTTGCATTGAAATAAATTGCTGGTGTGGTACAGAATGACTCATATATGGGCATAAAAAGGATGTCACGTGACATCACTTCCTGTACTGACAGTCAGACAAGCTACGAGATTTCTCAGGGTATAAAAGTCCATATATGGTCATTCCCATAAAAAGAAAAAAAAACTTTTATGCCCATACATGGCATAAAAAAAAACATGAGAATGTTAGGGTACCCCCTTATGCCCATATATGGAGATCCACAGGCATCAAACCAAGGCCCTAACTCACCAAGGCCCTGCTTGGCATTACTTACGTACGTTTTATGCCAATATATGGAGATTCCTATATTGTCAATATTAAGGACATTATTAAGGATATTATGTTATCAATATTAAGGACATATATGGGCGGCGTGTTGGCGGGGTTGGCGATAGGGCCTTTCTGCGTGGAGTTTGCATGTTCTCCCTGTGTCTCCTAGGGTTGATACCTTCACAAAAACATGAACAAACTCCCCCCCGAATGACAACAACTAGAATCGTCAGAGAAACGCTGTGGTTGGCCAGATGGCCAAGAATTGGCGCGACCTCGCCCTTTAGAGCAAGGTCGCATGTCACCCTGAGGTCGCAAGTCACCCTGAGGTGTCTTACTAGTATATATACTTGGTTAAAGGGATAGTTAGGGAACAAAGCAGGCTAATTGTGTGCTGCTGTGACAAGAACAAAATAATCTTGTTTAGAGGGACAGCGAATACAATTCCCAGCACCGGCGGGTGCCGCGACACTGCCGCGGCAGTGTCGCTAACACTAACCCTAACCCTAACCTTAACCTCAGTAAAACTATGCTCCAACGGTCCTACCTGCCGGTCCGTGCGGCGGCCGCCGGTCCTATCTGCCGGTCCTTGCGGCGGCTGCCGGTCCTACCTGCTGGACCTGCCGGTCTGTGCGGCAGCCACCGGTCCTACCTGCCGGTGAGTGCGTTCGAACTGCCGGTCCTGTTCTTGCCTGACGCGGCAATTCCACGGCAGACGCCGGTTCCGGGAAGTGTATTCGCTCTTTCTGCTTGTTTAAGTCCCCATGGAGTGAGTAATCGATAGATTATCGATTTTCTTTTTTTAAAGGTGATACACCATGAAATTTCACTTTTCCTATTTTAAAACCTTTTTTTGGGGTCCCACTAGCACCTTCTATCCTCACAAAGTCCCATTTCTGACCATTGTGTCTTTCTCTGGTTTTGGGAAGGCGAAGGTTAAAAGGTTATCCCACGGGTTCTCAAAACAGGCTATCCAGATTTGCTGCTGTCGTTGACGTCATCGACGACCGTTTTTGAAGATTTTGTTTTTGTTTTTCAAAAATATATAAAAAAAAATAATCAAAAAGATTTTTTGGGGGGGTGGCGCAGTTCAGGCCAAATGTGGTACTGCAGCTGAAAATGCTCTGAGAGCCATTCAAAAATGAGAGAGGCTCTCTATTCAGGAGTGGTAATTTAGCCTCAAACCTTTTGAAAAACGTTTTTGGGACATAAACAATATGACATGAATACTTTCTAAATGCATGGTGTATCACCTTTAACAGTACAACTAATGGCAGTACTAACAGTAGTATCAGAATCATCTCTATTGCGAAATCACAGGTTTACAAGTGTACAAGAGTTGGTGAAATATGATTATTATGATATTATTATTGTTATTGTTGTTTGATGTTTACCAGTAAATTATATTAGGGTTAGGGTTAACCCTAACCCTTATCAGTAATAGTATAAGGGAATAGTACATGTCAGGTTTTGGTCATCAGATGGCGCCAGAGATTACTGTTTTTTTCTGAATATTGCAGTGTACATTATTATATAATTTGGTATAATGTTTAATTTAAACAATCCATTAAATACATATCATAATAAAAGTGCTTTACATACAATAAACAACAATATAATTAATTGAAATTAGAATGGTATAAAACAAATAAAAATCAAGTAGTTAAACTTAAATCACATGTAGGCCTACTGTATGGAGGTGAATTTTAGCTGCTTCTTTGAAAAGTTAATGTAACTTTTTAAAGAAGCAGCTAAAAAGATGAATTAACTTAACTACAATATTTTGGACATGAAGCCTGAGGCCTAGTATATAATTACTTTTTGCTCGCCCAACAACACTGTCGAGAGATGTGACACGTTGTGAGCTTGCAGATCTATTTCCACAGCGTGACACTGTCATACAACAAAGTATAAATCAGGCTTAAGGGTTTAAGAGAATTTGAAAGGTTTCTCCGCAGATAGAGTATTGTTTTATAATCCTTAAAAGAACACCATTAATCATCTATAAATATCATTATGATTTCATGTTATAGTCTTGACACCCATTTAAAGCACCTTTACTTAGAAAACGCTATACATTCCAGACATTATTATTATTATTAGTAGTAGTGGTAGTAGTATTAGTAGTAATCAGTGGTGTAAGGTAACCAAGTACATTTACTTAAGTAATGTACTTAAAGGAGTAGTTCACCCCAAAAGGATTTTTTTCCTATTGATTACTCATGCCATCGAGACTTGAGTTCAATAATATTTTTTTGTATTTGTCGCATTCCTAAAACAAAAAAAGTATTATATTAAATGTACCCCCATTGATTCCAGATGGGGACCCAAATGCATTATCCGGAATCAATGAGGATACATTTATTGTAATCAAATTATTGTCTTAGGAATGTGACAATTACAAAAAAATATTATTGAACTCAAGTCTCCATATTATGGCATGAGTACTCAATAGAAAAAAAGTCATTTTGGGGGTGAATTACTCCTTTAAGTACAATTTTGAGTATCACTTGAGTATTTCCAATTTCCACTACTTTTACTTCTACTCCACTACATCTCGGATCCAAATATTGCAGTTTTACTTCACTACATTTATTTGAAAACTATAGTTACTAGTTACTTTGCAGATAAAATTATAATATTAAAAAACATACATAAACCACTTCAACCCTATTTTATACCTTGGCTATTTGAAAATAGCCAATCTACAAGCTCACAACGCGTCGCATCATGACGCGTTGTGAGCTTGTAGTTCTGCTATTTTCAAACATTTTGTGCTTTTACTTTTGATACTTGAAGTACATTTTGAAGCCAACACTTACATACTTTTACTGAAGTACATGTTGAATTCCGGACTTTTACTTGTAAGGGTGCCCTCACACCAAAACACCTATGAGAGTGGAATCCGCGTTCCGCCAATGCATTTCAATGAGAAGGGAGCGTTTTTTTGCAGAAATCCTCTGCTGGCATGAAACCGCTTCACTCTCATTGAAATGCATTGGCGGAACGCGGATTCCACTCTCATAGGTATTTTGGTGTGAGGGCACCCTAACGGAGTATTTCTATATTGCAGTATTGATACTTTTACTTAAGTAAAATATGTGAGTACTTTTTCCACCACTGGTATTATTATTAGTATTACTAGTATTATTATTTATTATTATTGAGTGCTGCTCTAAGATCAGCTCACCTCTCTTGTCCAGAATAGTGCTGTAGTCGTTATGAATGTTGTTTTGGCAGAATGACAATCGGTCTGCTCTCGCCCCAGTCACATAGATTCGGTCTGCAGATATATTATTCCAACGCACTGCAGTCTTGTCACCGAGCTTAGTGTATCCAATCCACTGATCCACTCTGCTGTCCCACCTGAGTATCTCCTCGCTGTTGAAATAATACGAGTGTATGTACTGTATGTCCTTCAGCTCACTGGAGTTGAACAGACAGCGGGAAGCCGTATAGTATAGATATCCATCTGGAAATAGAAATGCACGGATGACATTAATGTTCGGTTTTATCATCTGTTTAATATCAACACAGTTTGGATGGTTAAGTAACGTAGTATAATCACCTGATCCATAGAAACACATGAAACACAGTGAAACACAGAGCCAGAGCTTAGTTGAAGTCATGATGTGTTGAGATGTTTCGGAGATTTAGTTGAAGTGCTGATGAGTTGAGAGGGATATGAACACTCACTTCTCCAACTGTCTCTACAACAACCACTGAAAAAACGCTATTCACTCTCATCACTAGTTACCAGGAAGACAATTAACAAAAAACTACAGCAGCTTGTTTGATTTAAATAAGTCAGTTTAACAAATAAAGTCATGTCTGTATTTAGTCATGTATGGATTTGGTCATCCTTTTGAATACCAGAATGCTTGCCCCAATTCACACTCGCCTTGTGCGTCTATCCGGCAGAACGATATAACGCTCTCTGCCTGGTATGAGTAACCTCGGTAAACTACAGTATGCCTGCGTTATACTTGTGTGACTGTTCAAGGTTGTACTTTATTGTTACGTCTTTTGTACAGGTACATAAGAGTGTCAATTAAAGACTCTTGTTTGTAAATGCTTGTTTCTTATCTGCACACAATTATTCCAAACTACTTCATGTACAACAGGGCGACTGTGGCTCAGGAGGTTGCGCCTGCTGGGAAATGATGTTCTCACTCAAGAGTCTGATTCAGGGTCTAATTCGGGAGCCACCCCAAATAAGTCGAAAAGCTTAGTAAGATTTCCTTTTAGTTGAGCTCGTGCCAGTGAATGGTTTTCACATACACACTTCAGAAATGGCATTCTAAGTCTCTTATTTTAAAGTATTATGCCATCAGAATTTATGGTCATAGCAACAGATGGCACCTCCACAATTTAACATGGTTGCGACCGCCAGGTCGCAGTTACTAGCGACCTTAAGCAACGCTACGGCAACGGCAGATGACAATGGTAACGGGAAATGATCCGCACTCGATAGATAAACCTGCCGTCGCCGCAGCCGTCTCTACTACGGCAGAAGGTCCCTTCCCACGTAGCGCCTACTCCGTCTGCTGCGTGTACGCGTCGCCAAGGGAACCAAAGCGTTCAGTGAAAGGGGTGGGGAACCTTCGGCGCCGAGGCTTTGCTTAACCAATTTGACCGCTACGGCGATTACGTCATAGCAGCCGTGGTCCGCCTGGCGTTGCCGTCCTGAAAATCATCGAGCTTAAAGTCGCTACTATCACAACCTCCACTGATTGTCAGTCTGTCAGTCACGTCACATGTCACACTTTTCCCCTATATCTCCGCCACCGTTGCCCCTATCCATGCCAAATTTTGCACACACTCCTTGGCTGCCAAACAACAACCTCCACCCCTCATTTCTCACATGGCCCTCTTCTAGCGCGCCACCACGAGATTATTGCAAAACACATTGTTGGACACTGCTCCTACGGATTTTGCCCTAAAATCACGCAAAGCGGCACACAGTATGTCTAGAGTCCTGTCATCAACATGGATCTGTCCCATTTTATTTAGCACCACCATCATGCCGATTTTTTTAAACACATTTTTGGACACTGCTCCTACAGATTTAGCCCTAAAATCACGCAAAGTGGTGTATACATGTGACCTGACGGTCGCTTGTCTCCCGATTAGGTAGTCTTCCTGGTCTTACTTACCATTTTAATCTTAAAATCTGTTATCATTAAATAGAGCCTATAGATATAGGCTATTGTCCTTTTCTTACACTCTCTCTGTGCGTTTAATAAACTTCATGGGCCAAATAATATCAAAGCAAGAACTATGCTGTAAGAGTTCACAGGTGACATCCAGTGCTAGTTACTATCAAAACCTCCACCGGCTGTCAGTCTGTCTGTCACACGTCACGTCACACTTTTGCCCTCTGCCACCGTTGCCCCGATCCATGCCAAACTTTATACACTCCTTGGCTGCCAAACCACAACCTCATGTATCACATGCCCCTCTTCTAACGCCACCATCAGGCCGATTTTTGGAAAACACATTTTTGAACACTGCTCCTACAAATTTTGGCCTAAAATCACGCAAATTGGATGACAAATCACAACCTCTGCCCCTGATTTCTCACATGACCCTCTTCTAGCGCCACCATCAGGGAGATTTTTGCAAAACACATTTTTGAACACTGCTCCTACAGATTTTGGCCTAAAATCACGCAAATTGGATGGCAAATCACAACCTCCTCCCCTGATTTCTCACATGAAAAATCAGGCATCAAGTCATGTCATCAACATGGATTTCTCATATTCCCTCCTGATTGGCTACGATTGCCTTCTAAAGTTTGTGTATGTGACGTGACGGTCGATTATCTCCCGATTAGGGAGTCTTACTGGTGATGAACAAAAATAAAGCTTGATTGAGATAATTAAAATGTAATCCCAATCCCAATGCTATTCTTAAAGATCACAATGAGTTCTTCCAACACCCCTCAATATGTCTTATGAAACAAACAATATATTGTGCACGTTTTCAAAGGAATAGACCGATGTTAGTCTGGTGTCTCTTCTCAGACCTGCCTGCCCTGGTTGATCATAGACAGTATAGACCAGGGGTCTTCAACGTTTTCAGGCCAGGGACCCCCAAACTGATGGGGAGATGAAGCAGGGACCCCCTACCTCATAGGGTGGGGATGGGGCTACAACATATATTGTATATTTATGTATAAAATTGTGTTTCTATATATATATATAACATTCTTTTTTTCCCCAACAATTTCAGGGGACCCCCTGCAGTATCCCCGCGGACCCTGTTGAAGATCCCTGGTATAATCAAGCTTCAAATCAAATCAAGCTTTATTTATATAGCACATTTTAAAACGACCAAAATCGAAACCAAAGTGCTGCACAAGAACAAAGATAAAAATCAACAGATTAAAAAACAACAAGGCAAAAGAAAACAAAGCAAAAAAAAAAAAATATATATATATATATATAGACAGTATATACACACGCCCCCACATCACAGAGGCGGGTCATGCCGGATTTGAAACGCAGCGGTCCTGCCCCGGAGGCCCCCGGGTGGCCACGTGGGGGCAGGGGTCGAAAACCCGTAGAATGGGCAGGGTCCTGGAACCTCGTTCATGAATAATGTTAATGTCCAGAAAATGTTGGATGCATCAAAAGCCATTGTGAATGACGCTTCGTCCATCCTGGGGAAATCCCCCCTGTCAGGTGAAAAGAAACAACTTGGACTACTCAGTCCAAGTTGGGGTCAGTCCGTTGTCTCCCCAGGCGCGGCAGAGGGAGAGCAGAGCCCAGGATTACATAGACAATTCGCACTGGGTGAAAATGGGTTGCAAAATCGTGGGATAAAAATTATAAAAAATATAAATAAAAAATGTACCTCTTATTAAAAAAAAAGATTCTTACTAGGGTTCAGAATAATGTCATGCTCTAGCAGTCCAACAGCAGTCCACGCAAAACTGGGGGACTCCAGACACTAACCCATGAAATAATTATTGGTCAGTACCAACTCCATCAGCTCATAATAGTCACACTATGTGAATGAGGCTGTAAAAGACTCTGTTCACGTGCATACAGAAAAAAATCAGCTGCTCTTAAACCACCTTGTAATAAGCAAAGCCTTATCATCACACAGTCTCTTGTATAAGCAGGCAAAGTGGTAACTATGGATTGAAGAGAGTGGTCAACAAAGGCTGATATATTTTCTGTTAAAGAGCCTATAGCAGCCGCAATAGGTCGCCCTGGTGGAATATCAGTATACGTTTTGTGTATTTTCGGTAGAGTGTAAAAAAAACAGGTAAAATGGGGAACTTAACCAGCATGAAATTGTGTAATTTTTTTGTTATCTCTCCTCTTTCAAGTAAACCTCTATACCTCTATACTAGACTGGGATCAATACCATTTTAACTACCTCTATACAGTCTGGGATCAATACCATTTTCTGATCCGGTCTGGTACAGAAATAATGTAATTTTTAGGTATGATAATAATTGTTTGTTATGTCCATCTTTTATTGGAACTCGTAGCGTGACTAGGCGAGACTAAACTAATTGATGATTTGCATTGTTTGGGTAACCAACCGGAACACGATTGTTTTTCTTCCTTTTTCCTAAACTAGATCAGTTTTCCTCCAACACACACACACACGCACACACACACACACACACGCGCACGCACACACACACACACACACACACACACACACACACACACACACACACACACACACACACACACACACACACACACACACACACACACACACACACACTAATAACTACTGCACTAGTACCGTATATCGTCATTGTCGGGTGAAAACCTTGTATGTTCAAAACCATTCGTCTTTTATATCATTTAAAAAAATTAACTAAACTACAACACCTCGCGGATCTGCTGTTTTCACTACTTTTGTGCGACGGCCTTGCCTGATAAAGCAGGGCTTTACTTTGCGAAAAAACGTACAAATTTGAAACTTGGAGATAAGAGGTTTCTGCCCGACATTGACAATATTATAGTATGTCGAGCAGAAACCTCTTATCTCCGAATTCTAACTTTGTAATGTATTTTTTGTAAATTAACACCCTACTTGTCACACAAAAGCATCACAAGTAGCAGATCCACACGCTTGACGCGTGGTGCGAAGCCATGCATTTTGAGCTTGTACTGTAGATCTGCTACTTTTGCTGCTTATGCATTAGAATGGTGAACAGTAACATTTTTGGACACATGAGGTTTCTCCACCCAACAGAGACAGAGATATAATATGGAATCTGACCTCTAGCTTCAGGGCAGTTGGTGTCATATTGTCAGTAAGAGGAAATGTTTAGGGGCCGCATAGCTGAATGGTTGGAACCAGAGCCCCTGGTTGTCCCAGGTTCGATTCCAGGCCAGGGTAGCAATGTCGATGTGTGTCCCTGAGCAAGACTCTTAACCCCTAATAGTAGGGGGAAATAAGGGCAAAAAATGGCCAAACCGTTACGCGTTGGATAGAAGCACCAAATTTGGTACAGATGTCCCTTGGGTCGTCCTAAAACATCCTAGAAGGGGTGCCCAAAAAAATCTTAAACAGGAAGTGAGTTATGGACAAAATTCAAAATGGCCGTCTAAGCTGTTGACCGTTGACTCAAAAGACACCAAAAGAATCTCCAAAAAGCATGACATTTGGCACACATGTCCCTTGGGTCATCCTAAGACATCCTAGAAGGGGTGCCCAAAGAAATCTTAAACAGGAAGTGAATTAATGACAATATTGAAAATGGCCACCTACAGTATTGGCGATTTACTAAAAGACAACTAGAATCTCATAAAAGCGTGTGTTAGCTGATCTGAGTGAGGGGCGTAGGGTTCGATCATCGTTTTGAAGGCATGGAGGATTGGCTGCTTTGAAGGACAGCATCAGTGTTTTACTCTGTGCGGGCAGCAACATGGAGTCAAACAGCCAAACAGCCAAATTACTTCAATATGGTCCATTCTCAAACAAATAAATAACCCCTTCTGGGATGTAATAAGGAACAGTACATGACAAATAATTTCCCTTTATGTTTTCTTTTGTGTCAACTGCTTTAGGTGCATGGTCATGGTCAGACAAAAACTCACTTCTTGTTTAAAACGTATTTGGGCACCCCTTGTAGGATGCGTTAAAGGGATATTTCACTTTCAAAAATATTTTTGGTCATTTTATCGTCTAATCAGGCTTTTATGAACACCCTGAACATATTTTAATTTGCTTGATTCAATATTTAGATATTTTATGTAAATGTTGTCAGGCCCTCCAGGCCCAGAGCCTCTCCCCACACACACCCATTGTAACTTCAAACTCCATTTTAACCATGATAGATTCATTAAAAACACCCATTATTTTTTCTGGTGACTCCTAGTACGTGAGCAGGCCGTGTTTTTTTCCAGAAAGTTTTTCATGTATTTTTAATAATTCTTTGGGAAAATGGAAAAAATTAAATACAATAATAATATATTAAAAATACATGAAAAACTTTATGGAAAAAACACAGCCTGCTCACGTATTAGGAGGGTAGTATGAGTCACCAGAAAAAATAGGAAAACCCTACTAGTATGTGTTAGGATGACACAAGGTAGCCTGGCGGGGCCCGACGTTATATCTGTGTTCTGTGTTCATTATACTGTGGAAGCCTGGAAGGAATGAACACAGATATAACGTCGGGCCCCGCCAGGCTAGACACAAGGGACATGTGTGCCCAGTTTTATGCTTTTATGAGATTCTAGTTGTCTTTTAGTAAATCGCCAATACTGTAGGTGGCCATTTTCAATATTGTCATTAATTCACTTCCTGTTTAAGATTTCTTTGGGCACCCCTTCTAGGATGTCTTAGGATGACCCAAGGGACATGTGTGCCAAATGTCATGCTTTTTGGAGATTATTTTGGTGTCTTTTGAGTCAACGGTCAACAGTTTAGACGGCCATTTTGAATTTTGTCCATAACTCACTTCCTGTTTAAGATTTTTTTGGGCACCCCTTCTAGGATGTTTTAGGATGACCCAAGGGACATCTGTACCAAATTTGGTGCAACGCGTAACGGTTCAACCCTTATTTCCCCCTACTATAAATGCTCACACGCTCCGTGTGGGCAGGCACGTGCAGAGAGAATTGGAACGGCAGGTGTTCAAGTCTGAGAGGGGGCACCATGATCTGTGGGTTGCGCTTCGAATCCTGGCTCCTCCTGTCTACATGTCGAAGTGTCCTTGAGCAAGACACTGCCTCCAATGAGTTGGTCGGTGTCGAACGTCGCGCCAACGTCAGTGCTGGGAACGCTCCCGTTAGGCACGTTGACGTGGATCTTATCCATTGAGAACCAAAACCATTACCAAACAGGATAGTGTGAGCGAGAGAGGAGCATTTGTGAGATAACAGAGGGTGTTTATATTGCGATGGGACAAATACGGTAGGCCTATATTATAATAAATAGTTGTTATTTAAATAGTGAGTGACAATGCCACCGCAACAATCTGCGCACTGGGTAGCATGAGAACAAACGAGAGAAAGAGAGAGAGGGAGAGAAAGAGAAACTCCACGTACTGTACTGCTGCATGCGTGCGCTGTCCTGAGGCTCAGCAGGGGAAATTACGTTATCTCTACATATTCACTGCTAAAGTATAAGCTTATTGCGGGAGAGTGCGGGATTTTGCAGGGCACGCTGGCTTTATTTTGACCGCCTGCTCCGGCCCGCCCGCAAGGATTAAATA
This sequence comes from Nannobrachium achirus, assembly GCF_963921795.1. Lineage (NCBI taxonomy): Eukaryota > Metazoa > Chordata > Actinopteri > Myctophiformes > Myctophidae > Nannobrachium > Nannobrachium achirus. The sequence continues at coordinate 13,839,120 of NC_137832.1, forward strand.
CCACCCGCGCCGCAATATATGGCGGCGGGACCTGCGGGTCTCGCGGAAGCGCACTCCCACTGCAGATCTCTACCCCCAGACCCCCCTAGCCCAAGCCCAAGTACCCTATTCATATGGATACTTTAACACCTACTGTAGGTTTCCAGTGGTGAATGCATGTGCATGTGTGTGCGTCCTCATACATGGCTCCATTACTGTGGTATAGGCTACTGTTTCAGATTTTTTTCAAAGCAAACTCAAAGAGCTGTATTTTCTAATTGAATTAAATTAAACTAGAACATAAAATCTTAATTAACAATGCAAATGTAATTAAGACTAGAAAATCGTTTTAGTTTTCCCACCCTTAGATCTAATAAATAAAAATAAATAGCATCTAGAGGCGTGTGCGTGCGCGTGCACGTGACGTCAATAAATGACTCTCCGCCCTGAAAAGAAAATACCAAAGCATTGAAGGCACCACTGATTGTAAAGCCCTTTGAGTACTTAGAAAAGTGGTCCATTGGTATTCTAATGGCCTACGCAAGCTTTGGTTCCACGTTAGTCAGCCTCCGAGCAGCTTGTAGATTGGCTATTTTCAAACAGCCTAGTTATGAAATAGGCCTAAAGTGGTTTATGTATGTTTTATAACATTATAATTTATACCTGCAAAGTAATCAGTAACTAAAGTTTTCAAATAATTGTAGTTGAGTAAAAGTACAATATTTGGATCTGAGATGTAGTGGAGTAGAAGTAAAAGTATTGGAAATTGGAAATACTCAAGTAAAGTACAAATACTTAAAAAAGAGTAATTGTACTTAGTTACTTTACACCACTGGTGAAACCAACCATGCCCTTGGACTCACATTCAGTGGCAGGGAGGACACATGGGGGTTCATGCTGGCAGTGGTGTAAAGTAACTGAGTACTTTTACTTAAGTACTGTACTTAAGTACAGTTTTGAGGTATTTGTACTTTATTTGAGTATTTCCAATTTCCAATACTTACTAGTTCCTTTGCTGTTAAAACGTACATAAACCACTTTAGCCATATTTTATACCTTGTCTAATTTGTCTAACTTTTATTACTTTAACTACATGTTGATGCCAATACTTTTGTACTTTTACTCAAGTACATTTTGAATTCTGGACTTCTACTTGCAACAGAGTACTTCTGCAATGCAGTATTGACACTTTTACTTAAAGGGATATTTAACTTTAAAAAAAACTTTTGGTAATTTTATCATCTAATCAGGCTTTTATGAACACCCTGAACAGTTTTTAATTTGCTTGATTCAATATTTAGATATTTGATGTAAATGTTATCAGGCCCTCCAGGACCAGGGCCTCTCCCCACACACACACATTGCAACTTCAAACTCCATTTTAACCATGATGGATTCATTAAAAACACACATCATTTTTTTCTGGTGACCCATACTACCCTCCTAATATGTGAGCATTATTTCTTTGTATTTCAGTTTTTCCATTTTCCCAAATAATTATTAAAAATAAATGTAAAAGGTTATCGAAAAAACACGGCCTGCTCACGTATTAGGAAGGTAAAATGAGTCACCAGAAAAAATAATGGGTGTTTTTAATGAATCTATCATGGTTAAAATGAAGTTTGAAGTTACAATGGGTGTGTATGTGGAGAGAGGCCCTACCACTGCTCCCTGTTGAAAGTGGAATATCCCTTTGAGTAGAAAATTTGTGTATTTTTTTTCCACCACTGCTTGCTGGTCTCGAGGAAGAGTCCGCTAGAACAGTGTCTATCAGGACAGAGTTCTTACCCCACATCCTGGTCTCAGGTGTGCTCAGTGATGGGTGGTTGACTGTACAGCAGTAGACGTCTCCCTGCTCTGGAGTGATCTTCAGTCTGGAGAACTGGAAGAAGGTTCCATTCTTAACGTTGAGCTGTGGAACGGTGTCTGTGATGTCATCAGTCAGGTTGAGGTTGTTCCTGGTCCATGTGATGGTCACTGGAGCAGGGTAGAAACCAGTCACATGACAGATGAGGCCAAAAAACAGATAAAATGGGGGACTTAACCAGCATGAAGTTGTGTTAATTTTTTGTTATCTCTCCTCTTTCAAGTAAACCTCTATACCTCTATACTAGCCTGGGATCAATACAATTTTAACTTTCACCACCTCTATACTATCCTGGGATCAATACCACTTTAATACCATTTTAACTACCTCTATTCTAGTCTGGGATCAATACCATTTTAACTACCTCTATTCTAGTCTGGGATCAATACCACTTTAATACCATTTTAACTACCTCTATACTAGTCTGGGATCAATACCATTTTAATTTCCTCTATACTAGTCTGGTATCAATACTAATTTAATTAACCATATACCACTTTAATACCATTTTAACTACCTCTATACTAGTCTGGGATCAATACCATTTTAATTACCTCTATTCTAGTCTGGGATCAATATCATTTTCTGATCCGGTCTGGAGCAGAAAAAATGTAATTTTTAGGTATGATAATAATTGTTTCATATTTCCATCTTTCATTGGAACTCGTAGCGTGACTAGCGAGACTAAACTAATTGATTTGCATTGTTTGGGGAACCAAAACAATGCGATGCCAACCGGAACACGATTATTTTTCTTCCTTTTTCCTAAACTGGATCAGTTTTCCTCCAACACACACACACACACACACACACACACACACACACACACACACACACACACACACACACACACACACACACACACACTTACTAATAACTACTGCACTAGTATATTATGTCGTTGTTGTCAAGCAGAAACCTCTTATCTCCATATTCTATTCATATTCTTCTTGTTATATATTTTTCATAAATTAACATGCGTCAGACAAAAGCATCACAAGTAGCGTGGTGCGAAGCCATGAGCTTGTAGATCTGCTACTTTTGCTGCTTATGCATTAGAATGGTGAACAGTAACATGTTTGGACACATGAGGTTTCTCCACCCAACAGAGACAGAGATATAATATGGAATCTGACCGCTAGCTTCAGGGCAGTTGGTGTCATATTGTCAGTAAGAGGAAATATTTAGGGACCGCATAGCTGAATGGTAAGGTTGTCCGCCTGGGGAACCAGAGCCCCAGGTTGTCCCAGGTTTGATTCCAGGCCAGGGTAGCAATGTCAATGTGTGTCCCTGAGAAAGACTCTTAACCCCTAATTGCTCATGCACTCCGTGTGGGCAGGCACGTGCAGCGAGAATTGGAACGGGAGGTGCTCAAATCTGAGAGGCAGCACCATGATCCGTGGGTCGCGCTTCAAATCCTGGCTCCTCCTGTCTACAAGTCGAAGTGTCCTGTGGGCAAGACACTGAACCCCACGTTGCCGCCAATGAGTTGGTCGGTGTCGAACGTCACGTCACGTCTGCGCTGGGAATGCTCCCGTTTTAATTAATGAAGGGTGCTCCACTGCCGACGTCGGACGTCGACGCCGACTTTTTGGTGGAGCCCTAGCCTTAGGCCGGTTGGGTTAGCTTGCCACCATTGGTGTGTGCATATGAAGTGAGGACGCACCACTTCACCTCCCAATGAATGAATGAATGAACCATTGTAAACAGTAGTTCTTTGGAGGCTGGACGTACCACCACGGCGTCCGGCCATTAATTTTCCCACATTCACCAGCAGGAACAGCGCTATGCATGCTAGAATGTGTCCCCATAGATTTAAGTGACGATGCGCCATGTAGCCTATCTAATCAAATGGCTATTTGCATAACAAATTCAACAGGTTTACCAGTGTGTGTGTAGTGGTGTGCAGCGCATACCCCCAGATAGAGATCTGCGCAGGACTGATTTTTTAATCCCATTACTGCCTGCTCCCGCTTGATTTCTGACCACTCCCGTCCGCAGCCGCAATGATTTCATTTTTGACAGCCCGCACGGCCCGCAGACAATTCCTGTCCGCCCACTCCCGCCCGCAACAAACAAATTATGCACGTCCAACAGCCTCCCTCTCCCAAGAAGGCACATTGAGATCCAAAACCATTACCAAACAGAATATGCAAGCTTTGGTTCCACCTAAGTCAGCCTCTGAGCAGACTTGATAAAGAACGGACCTCCAACAGAAATCACAGACACTAAAACAATACTATCACTACTAACATAACGTGGGAAGTTGCGTTCAAAATACAGGCCTAAATTGCTTAGTGAATCTGGCCCACATATCTCACATCTCATATCACAAAGAAAACAGGAGATACAATGTTCAGCTCAGGTTTTATTGAATTTTAATTCATTAATTTATGAATATATGTATATAGTCAATATGTTGTTTATAACTATCATCCAGTCAATGAAGATAATATTTAATTTTCATTAACATAGTGAACTGTGTTCAGACAATGTTCATTAAAAATGATTAAATGAACACAACAAAATACTATATAGTATGATGTATGACAGGGGTCTTCAACAGGGGGTCACATTCTGAAAACTTTAGCCAAAAAGGCGAGGCGTTGTGAGCTTGTAGTCTGTACTCTGTAGATCAGCTATTTTAGGCAAAGACCTTTTGTGTAGAGGGGAAACAGAGCAGACTCAGTACAGAGTGAAAGGTGAAGTTTATTAAGTATTGACGGTTCAAGAATCCAAAATGCATTGATGATTGTGCTGTCAAAAGATGAAAATATATGGAATCTATTGACATGGGTCGTGGGGGTCCCTGCTATCTCTCTCTTAGCAGAGGGGTCCTTGGCCTGAAAACGTTGAAGACCCCTGATGTATGATGTCTGTTTGACACACATCACAACATGGCTATGTCTGTCATTAGGTGTCGTTTAGTTCCTTTGATGAAGAAGACGGTTCCCATGGCAGCCCCCAGCAGACCCAGGGTCAGCCCCAGCCCACAGAACACATCTGGACCTACATCCACGGTGGGTCCATGGTCCTGGTCCACATCTGGAGAGAGACACACACACACACACACACACACACACACACACACACACACACACACCCACACCCACACCCACACCCACACCCACACACACACACACACACACACACACACACACACACACGCACACACACACACACACACACACAAAACAATATAACTATACACAGACAAACACACAATGTGCTATGTGCATATGTTTGCATGTGCTATGCCCCTCCCAAAAAGCTTTTATCCAATGCTAGCTTAGAATAACTTCCTGCTTGCCAAGGTTTGCCTTGGCAACAGCCTTGGCAAGCTGCTGGTTGCTAAGCTAGCATTGGACAAAAGCTTTTACGGGAGGGGCATAGCTACTGGCTAATTGTCCTTGAGATTTTGCTGTGGGTTTGATTATAATTTATTTTGATTATACTTACATTTGCTGTGATTTTGTTTATTACTTATACTGCATGTTGCGCTATTTTGAGTTGTTTAAATTGTTTGATTTATTAGTGTGGTTGCCCAACAGGCCAACACATTATAGTCCTGGGGAAACTTTATTTATTACTAGGGTAACATTTCCGCTGCCATTGGAAATTGACAGACAGACAGACGGACATACTTCTGTCCGGGAATCAATGTGAGTGGAAATCAGTAGGGAATCAATGGGAGTGGGAATCAATAGGGAATCAATTGGTCGAGCTTCACATGAAAATTAGCTTACTGTCAGCAACCGTCAGCAACCACACTTGTAATTTCCAATTGCATCTTTTCTAGTTAGTGTGGTTGCAACCCATTATAGTCCTAGGGAAACGTTATAGACTTCTAGGGTAACTTTCTAATGACTTCTGGGGTAACTTTTCCGCTGCCATTGGAAATGGCAGGGATAGGGAATCAATAGGGAATCAATGGGAGTGGGAATCAGTAGGGAATCAATGGGAGTGGGAATCAATGGGGAATCAAATGGTCGAGCTTCACGTGACAGTTAGCTTACTGCAGAATATAGTCAGCAACCGTCATCAGCAACCACACTCGCAATTTCAAATTGCATCTTTCTAGTTAACCCTTAAGTTCTGTTCGGGTCATTTTGACCCATTTTGCATTTTCATTCAAAAGAAAAAGGTAGAAGTCACTCATGTAAAAAAAAAAAAAGAAAAAAAAAAAGCACTACACCCATGCTACACCCCTCCCATTTCTTTTGACCCTCTAATGCTGTTCGCGGGTCATTTTGACCCGGGGGATATTTGGTTTAAAAAAACAATGCTAATATAAATTTGAACTTAACAACTTTAACATTGACTTTGTCTCAAAGTCAATGTTAAAGTTGTTAAGTTCAAATTTATATTAGCATTGTTTTTTTAAACCAAATCCAAATGATAGAAATGGTAAAATAAACAGTGAGCATCTGGCAAGAGAAAAAGCTGTTTGGTGTGTCCTAAAACAACAGACAGGAAGACAGACTGCTTGCAGGAGGTGCAAGAAGCTCATCTGTGCCTCACATGCAGTCCGTGTTTGTTCATAATAAAATAGCACAATTGTTTTCTACTCGGTCCAAGTCTCTTAGGAGAGCTGTGGGAAGTTCAGAAATCCATCGTCTTGTGACATCATCATTTTCCAAAAAAGAAAAATTAATCAATATTTTTGAAATAAATATTTAGATTTTTATTATCGCGAGAACAATGGCTTCCACTTTAACATTGCAACTTTTCAGGAGTAGAAAGCCTGCATTTTCTATTAGCTTGGATTCCCAATCGTTGATGTCACAAGACGATGGGTTTCTGACCTGCCCACAACCCTCCAATGAGAAAAAAAAGCTATTTTTTAGTGAGGACCAATTATATGAAGATAGATTGAAAAGTGGTGAAGTACTCCTTTAAGGGTTAATTGCGTTATCAAGAAATATTACACGAGAGGATGTGGGTTATCATGATTATTTGGCACGCCTGTGTTGCTGCAGGAACAAGCCGAAGACGAGTTCCGATGGGCAGTGCAGAAGTGCTGCTGGAGATGACAGTGTGTACACTGTACAGGTACATATGTCAAAGTGTGGATATGGCGATGTAGGACAGGTGCAGAATGAACAGTCACAGGCAGAGCTGTGAAGACGCAAGGGAATTTATTAACGACGAAAGAATATAAGGAAGGCACAGGGAAAACTATACTGGGAAAGCTAGGGGAAAATCAGAGGAAATAAATCAGACTCTTGTATGGCATGGGCATGGGCCCTGTAGCCCATGCTGTGCATAGGGGTGTAACGATATAGTAACTGTATCGAAATATCGTTTTTAACTTAAAAAATCTAAGTAGATCGAAATGAAAACAGCTAAAATCGAATCGTATCGTTTTATTTTGTATCGTATCGAATCGGCAGTGCAAAGAATCGATTGTATCGATACTACCCACTTGTGCATTGTATTTCGCATTTTTAAGAAGAAAAAATTAAAAGGAGGGGTTTAATTACTTTTCCTTTCCATATAGCTACACTGGTCTATTGATAAATGTGTGTAATCTCTGGGTTCATGTCAAGGTGCAGGTTTGTCAATATACAATGCCCATGTATTTGGAAGATAATCACTGTTTACTTATTTATATGCATAATAATACATGTTTCCCTTAAAGACCTGCACTATCCACATTCCACACCTTTCACACAGATTTAATTTCTTTGCTAAATAGTTACTATATCGATTTTAGATAATTAAATCGTATCGTATCGTATCGCCATGAATGAACCAATATCGTCCATGTATCGTATCGTCAACCATGTATCGTGATATGTATCGAATCGAGTAGAAATAATTGGATAACTTGAAAAGGCTACACAAGGAGCACAAGGATTTACTACTGTCTACTGCAAAGGCCTTCAACAGGGGGTCCGGGACCCCTCGGGGGTCTTCAGAGTTACTACAGGGGGTCCTAGAAATACACAATATCAACCACTTGAACCCTGCTGTCCCTATTCTGAGAACTTTAGCCAAAAATAGCAGATCTACAAGCTCACAACGCCTCGTGCTGCGAGGCCTTGTGAGCTTGTAGATTGTCTATTTTTTGGGAAATAGCTTTGGTGTATTGGAGAAAAAGAGCAGACTAAGTACAGAGTGAAAGGTCAAGTTTATTATAAGTATTGACGGGTCAAGTGGTTAAATATCTGGAAACACAAATTAACCTGAATACAAAATACACTGCTGATCGATTGTGCTGGTAAACAATGAAACTATATGGAATCTATGAAGAGGTTGTGGTCTACTGGTCTACTGATTTGTGTGATTCACTCATGAACATCCTCTGGGCCTTTCTGTTCCTGAGAAGATGCAGATGATTGCATCAAGCTATAGTGGAACTCAGGTTAATGTTTTGACGCAGGATGGTGTGAATGAAGAATGTGAGATACCCGCAGCAGGTGTCCTATAGGTTGAAGAGTTTTTTAGCAGAAATCCTCTACCTGCATGAAACCGCTCCATTGAAATGCATTGGCGGATTCCATTCTAGGTATTTTGGTGTGGCTGCAGCCTTAGGGTGCCCACACACCAAAATACCTAGAGTGGAATCCGCCAATGCACCCTTACAAGTAAAAGTCTGGATTTCAAAATGTACTTGAGTAAAAGTACAAAAGTAATGGCATCAAAATGTACTTAAAGTACCAAAAGTAAAAGTACAAAATGTTTTGAAAATAGCAGATCTACAAGCCAAAATTGAAGATCTACAAGCTCACAATAGCAGATCTACAAGCTCACAATAGCAGATCTACAGGGTCACAACGCATCGACGCGTTGTTGTGAGCTAGTAGATCGGCTATTTTCAAACAGCCTAGTTATGAAATAGGGTTTTATAACATTATAATTTATACCTGCAAAGTAATCAGTGACCTATGAGAGTGGAATCCGCGTTCTGCCAATGCATTTCAATGAGAAGGGGCGGTTTCATGTCAGTGGAGGATATCTGCGCTCCGCGCAAACCTTGCGCTTATGCTGGAGCAAAGAAATTCTCCATGCAGATTCTGGTTTCCCCCCACTGTCCAATAAAGCAAGGGCGAGCACCCTTTGCCTGTCCATTATAGAGTTGACACGTAAAGATGATGATAATGAAGCCTATTAAATTGATAACCTTGCAAGTCGCAACGTAACCTGGCTAACGCACCTCTGCAGACAAAGGATCGCTACACTAGTCTACAGGCTACAGGGAGGGAGGGCGCAAACCTTGCGCTTTTGCTGGAGCAAAGAAATTCTCCATGCAGATTCTGGTTTCCCCCCACTGTCCAATCGGGAGTCGAAGGCGTAACATTCCGAGAATCAGGAAGGGACTGGGAGATGTTTTGTTTTGAAGAGTCTCATGCACCCAAACCCCTCTCTTTTTAGCTTGTTGCATCTCCTCTTCCAATAAAGCAAGGGCGAGCACCCTTTGCCTGTCCATTATAGAGTTGACACGTAAAGATGATGATAATGAAGCCTATTAAATTGATAACCTTGCAAGTCGCAACGTAACCTGGCTAACGCACCTCTGCAGACAAAGGATCGCTACACTAGTCTACAGGCTACAGGGAGGGAGGGCGGTGCGGGAAGTGAGTGACAGGTGCGTCACTGGCTTTGGGACAGAATACACTCTCTGCGTTTTTAGTCAGCCGTGCACCAAAAGAGTTTATCCGCTGCCGACCATATTTTGGTGTGGCTGCAGCCTAACAGAGTACTTCTACATTGCAGTATCGATACTTTTACTTAAGTAGCAAATGTGTGTACTTTTTCCACCAGTGCATGCTGGTCTCAAGGAAGAGTCCGCTATACAGTAGAACAGTGTCTATCAGGACAGAGTTCTTACCCCACATCCTGGTCTCAGGTGTGCTCAGTGATGGGTGGTTGACTATACAGCAGTAGACGTCTCCCTGCTCTGGAGTGATCTTCAGTCTGGAGAACTGGAAGAAGGTTGCATCCTTAACGTTGAGCTGTGGGATGGTGTCTGTGATGTCATCAGTCAGGTTGAGGTTGTTCCTGGTCCATGTGATGCTCACTGGAGCAGGGTAGAAACCAGTCACATGACAGATGAGGATGTTGGCCACGCCCACTTCAGCCTCATCTCTGGGGTAGATGGAGCTGCGAGGTTCTTCTGAATACACAAAATACACAAACATACAGACAGTGGTGTAAAGTAACGAAGTACTTTTATTTAAGTACTGTACTTAAGTACAGTTTTGCGGTATTTGTACTTTACTTGAGTATTTCCAAATTCCAATACTTTCACGTCTACTCCACTACATCTGGGATCCAAATGTTGTACTTTTACTCCACTAGCTCGATATCTCGATAACAGATTTATTGACTACCCGTTATCAATAAGCTTTGGGCTTATCAAGCTTGTTATCGAGCATATCGGCCCAAGATGTCATGTTTAAACAATCAAGACAAGAGACATTATTACAGTACTATCCATAATATAAACCATTTAACACTTATTGCACACTAATGAATAATTGTTTTAATGATATTTGTTACACTTGTTATTTGTCATCTTCATAGATTGTGGTCAGCAACAAACTCAGTCACAACAACTGGCCAATAAAAAAAAGATACCAGTTATGTTCTGAATTTGTCGTCTCATATATTTCCACAACATATTAGAAAACGCTCAATAGTGGGCTCGATAAAAGCCCGGCTCGATAAGGAGGATAGATAAGGTGCTCATTATCAATACAAATTTACGAGCTCCATCCCTAGTTGGAACTTTTACCCCGGCGACTCGATTCCAGATAAGCAGTTGAAGACGGATGGATGGATGGATGGATGGATGGATGGATGGATGATATACATGAAGCATTTTTTTTTTATTATGATATGTAATAATATAATAATACATTATTTAGATCAGGGGTGGGCATTTTTTTTCCATGGTGCCACATGAACAACAGAAATAAATATAAATAAATATAAAATAGCAGTCCCATTCTTGTTGAAAACCCAACTTTTCTTTTTTTTGCCGCTTTAGCCATTTTTGATGGGTAATGTAAGACAGGTCGTCTTGACATGTGACCAGTCTGACCACCTGCTTGTTATTGAGACAACGTCCAATGATCACGCACACGTGCTGCTGTACGCATTGCGTCCATATGTACGTGAATAAAAAACTTCAAAATAAAAGAAATGCAGCTTTAGTCCATGCATGAGGTAAAATTTGAAAATGTGTTTATTTATGTAATTTGCCATTAACCCTACAAGGGTCGGTCAGAGTGAACCAAAGGGACGCATACGGCCCCCTGGCCGCACAATGCCCAGGTCTGATTTAGATATTTTCAGTTCAACAGTTGTGTAGTTAATAACTATATTTGTGTTAGTTATAGTTAAAGGACAACTTTAGTTTTTTTATAACAAGGGTTCATATTTTAGATTGTAATTAAATAATATAAAATATGAGTGTTAAAATGATTTAATTTACTTCTTTCTATTGTTTTAGATATTTTTATTTCAGTGGTTGGGGGCATGCGTACAAGTGGCTAAATATGACATTTTACAACGAATAAGCCCATTCCCAAGATACAACGCAACGTTTCATGGTTGGATGTGACTTATGGGGGCTAGAAGTGTTACTGTAAATAGCAATAAAGAAACTGCTGGCTTAATGTGTCTAAAAAGACATATTTAGCCACTTGTACGCATGCCCCCATGCGTACGCATGCCCCACATTTTAGCACGGTAAACGTGATAAAACAATAGAACGAAGCAAATTAAAACATTTTAAAACTCACTTTTTCTTTTCTCTAATTACAATCTAAAATATGAACCCTTGTTGTAAAAAAACAAAGTTGTCCTTTAATACGTACTTTGTTTCACTGGTGGGTTGTTCAAGGCAGTGCGCAGGTCGTTCAGGTTGACGTGGCAGACATGCATATCATCCATAGCTCTTTCATAAGCTCCTGGCCGGTGGCCGGTGGCATCTGCAAACAGAGGACGAGCACCAAGCCACGTCCTGTCGTTGAAGTCTGCGTACCACAGCACTTCACCATCCAGTCCCAACATGCGCACCTTATGGGAGTCTTTAACTGTGTCAGAACAGCCAACGACTTTAATATGCTCGTGGAACACTGGGAATAAATAAAAAATGACATTAAATTCAACAACAAACGTAGTTAAAGCAACAATGACATCATCATCATCGTCATGTTAAACAATCAATGGTTCTAGAGTTGAATATTAAGTGAAAGGTTGGATAATTTAAAAGTAGCTTCTTGTCCATTATTATTCACACTATGTCATGTCATATAATGTCATGAAAATTATTCAAATGGAATGATTTATTTCAACAACAGTTAAAAAAATGTGTGTGTGCGTGTACGTGTGTGTGAGAGAGAGAGAGAGAGAGAATAATGTCTTATTTTAAATGTTATGAATATATATTATATAACCCTATGAATGTATATGACAATAGTAGATATATATGTATATGTTACCATAAATTATATATATATATATATATATATATATATATATATATATATATATATATATATATATATATATATATAATATAAATATAATATACTTACTTCCTGGGATCGCTTTGACATGAAGCACAGAGGAAAGGATGAGGAGGGTGGCTGTAATCTTCATCATCACTGATCAAAACTGAACTGAATTTAATAGATGATACCTCAACAGAAGTTCTGGAGTCTGAAAGAGAAGGAAGGATGATTCGTTCTGTAGATTAGATGAATCAGCCAATCAGATTAAAGATAATGATGTTACATCATCTGTTTCCAGGAAGACAATGTTCAGGTTTATTGCACATAATACGGTAGGCTATATAGCTGTTGCTTATGCACCTTATGCATCTTATGAACATACTTTGGGCACAAGTTTTTGTATTTTTTTACTTTCACCACCTCTAAACTATCCTGTGATGAATCCCATTTTAACTACCATTTTAACTACCTCTATACTAGTCTGGGATCAATACTTGTTTTTATTTAAAGGTTTTTCCCAGGTTTGCTCCCCTCATATATTTGTTCCATGCTAGAACCAAGTGAAAGCACATATCATACCCGCTCCAGTGATCTCCTTATGTTAAAGGCTCCTCCAGTGCACACAGTACTGGGCGAGGCAGCTTTCTCCATCAGCGGCCCAACCTGGAACTTACTTCAAAAATCCTTAAAACTGTCCTCCCTGCCATCTCTTGGCAAGTTCAAAGGATTGATCCTTACAATCATGATTACACATGTTTCACTTGATTTATTAATTGCTGTTCTTTTGTAAATTACTACTAATTTATAATGTTTTAATGTTGTGTTTTTATTGTTCTGTAGTGTGACCTCGGCTAGATTGCAATTTGCAAATGAGGGCTTGCCCTCAATTGTACTTTGAGTATAAATAAAGTTGATGATGATACCATTTTAACTACCTCTGTACTAGGCTGGGATCAATACCATTTTCTGATCCGGTCTGAAGCAGGAATAACTTTAACGTTAGGTATAATAATGGTTTGATATGTCCATCTGTTATTAGTGTGGTTGCCTAAGGGACAACACATTATAGTTCTTAGTGTTACGTTCTAGATAAACAATCCAGACTATTTACTTGACCTTAAGGTTATCTTATTTCCTCTTATTTGACGCTTTAATTATTAATTACATGAAATGATTGATGATTAGGAATTATTTCCCATGAATTATTTCACCATATGAATGATTTCTTTATGAATATTGATTCCTTATCTCTTATTGCAATATTTGAATATTAATTGAATTTGCCATTTATTTAATGGTTTATTGGATATCTTTATTGATACACTATTGTATTTCTGTTCCTTTGTACAGCACACACCTGCTGTGTATCACACGCCCACCATTGCCTCAATATGGCGTTGAAAGGCTGAAAACGTAGCTCTCTGTGTCCTGCCTCATTCATTCCTCTCATTACCTGACCAGCCTGATACGTGACTCTTACCTGCTCACCCCCCTGTCAGTCACTAAACCTGAACTTTACAAAGAGAATCTTTCAAAAAGAGTGTTGTCATGATAATGAAAACTAAGTAGGAACAAAAGGCAGCTTTCCCTACTTTTCAGCTGGCCGACAAGGTTGTGAACAAGGTCAGACATCTGGGGCACATCATTAGAGACGACCTCAGTGATGATGATGATGATGATATACAAAGAGAATACTGTAAACTATATGCACAGGCCAATATGCTCTCACGTAAATTGTACATGTGTACTGATGATGTAAAGATAGCCCTTTTTAAAGCCTATTGTACACCACTGTATACTGCCCACTTGTGGTGCAGCTATAGCTAAGGTAAATATAATAAGTTGCGGGTGGCATATAATGATGCTCTCCGAATCCTGCTGCGGGTCCCGGGGTGGACAAGTGCCAGCCATTTGTTTGTGGATGCGGTAATCATGAATCTGATGATGAGGTTGAAGGACTCTAAAAATGAAATTATAATGACTCTAATCATGCCTAAGAAGAGCAGCATTAGATACTCCTCTTGTCTCTGGGGACATTGGATTGAGTGGCTGTATGTTTTTAGTGCCTTTTCTGTTGTGCCCTGTTGTTGCTGTTGTTTTAATCTCTGTTGTCTCGTGTATTGTTGATTGTTGATATATGGACCTGTAGAGTCTGAAATAAAGATTGGTTGACTACAGTTGTCTCTCAGTGGCTCTCTCTCTCTCTCTCTCTCTCTCTCTCTCTCTCTCTCTCTCTCTCTCTCTCTCTCTCTCTCACTCTCTCTACTTCCTCTTCCTGACAATAAGACACCAGCTGTCCTGAAGCTAGAGGTAGGAGGTCACATATTCTATCTGAGTCTCTGTCAGATGGAAACCTCAGATGTCCAAACCTGCTACTGTTCACCGTTCTAATGCAAACACAGCAAAAGTAGATCTACCAGCAGGGTGGCTTCTTGCCATGCTTCGAGTTTGTAGATCTGCTACTTGTGATGCTTTTGTGTGACGTTGTAGTATGAACAAGTATAGTGTTCATTTACGAAAAAAGAAAAGAAAGAAACACACACACAACAAAGTTAGAATATGACAACAATGTTATACTGCAGTAGTTAGCTGATGCCGTGAGATCCAGTTTCGAAAAAAAGGAAGAAAAACAATCGTGTTCCGGTTGTTCTGTTCCCCAAATAATGCAAATCAATGAGTTTAGTCTCGCTGGTCAGGCTACGAGTTAGAACTAGAAATAATTCAATTCTGGGAAATTGTAAGTGTGGCAGCCCCGTTTCGAAACGGGTCCCCATACGGAATCAATGGGGGTAAATTTACTCGAATCCAATTTTTGTCTTAGGAATGTGACAAAAACCAAAAAATATTATTGAACTCTACTCTCCATGGCATGAGTAATCAATAGGAAAAAAAATCATTTTGGGGGTGAACTACTCCTTTAATGAATCGAACTGCACTTTTGAACCGAGCTACAGCCTGCTTTTTTGCCTCACATACAGGACCATTCCTAGGTTTGCCCGCATTAACCCACATCTTAAAAGTTTCTCTGGCCTGCTGGTGTAATTCCTCTACAGTACATGCTCATTCCAACCCGGCCTGAGTTTATGCAGATTTCTTCTTCTTTGGCAGAGTACTGCACTAGACTTGTTTAGTCCTTTTACAATTCTATCATGCATTATGCACAGTTCATCATTATGTTTAGAATTATCACAGTTAAAGGGGGCGTGACACGGCCAAAACAGCTAATTATGGCTATCAAATTAGCCAATTTTTTTAATGATGTCATGTACCC
Organism: Nannobrachium achirus; assembly: GCF_963921795.1. Classification (NCBI taxonomy): domain Eukaryota; kingdom Metazoa; phylum Chordata; class Actinopteri; order Myctophiformes; family Myctophidae; genus Nannobrachium; species Nannobrachium achirus. The sequence continues at coordinate 13,854,703 of NC_137832.1, forward strand.
CCATGTTAAATGACCCAATCAAATTAATTTATTGTAGTTACTGTACTGAAAGTAGTACTTTCTGTACAGTAACCGAAATAAATTAATTTGATTGGGCTAATATGGGGGGAGGGGCGGAGTCGATTATCCATATCATTATCTTTTGAACCTGCCCCAAAAAAAGCTGTCCGAGGTGTCTTTCCGACTTTCTAAACCAACTTTAAAACTATCAGTTCTAGGGGTAAAAATGATATAGCATTCGCTATAAAATCAATGGTTAGACCGATAAAAAAGTACATGTCTTCTTCAAAAAAGGTGTCAAAAAAGGTGTACGAGGGTCAACACGCTTCTCCCCGTCTATGCGACGGTTTTATCGGCCATATACCCTGCTGTCTCTTGCCCTAACCTGACTGGAGCACCCGGGACACCGGAGCAACCGTAGAACGAGGGACCAGCGATCTCCTCCTCCTCCTCCGCAGAGGAGGTCCGCGGCTCATACACCCTGTGTGTGTGTAGCCTGTGTGTGTGTGTGTGCTTTCGTGCGCGTGTGTGTGTGTGTGTGTGTGTGTGTGTGTGTACACACGCAATAGCTCTCGCAAATAGCCGTGCGGTGCAGCGCTAGCCACGCTACACGCTAACAACAAGGTTGTGCGCGGCACCGCACAACGGACGAAGTATACATTGCGCGGCACCGCACGACGGACGAAGTATACATTCACTACTAACTGATACGGCCCCGCCTCCTTTTCAGACTGTTTGAAGAAACACCACGTGACCTACTGTATCATAATGTTAATTTTCGGCCGGTGTCGCCACTCCTTTAATATTGTCACACAGAATAGCATTATATGGGATTTCAATACACCCAAGATTCTTCTCAGTATGATCATGATAAGACGTCATTCATCCTCTGAGAGCCTAGCCCACTGGAGTTTGCCACCACGCTTGCTTGTGTCACTACTACTAGTGGTCAACTCTGGAACTGTTAGGTTCTCCACATTTATCTTCATAGAGACAGGGTCAGTTGCTGCCAGCCCATATAGGATCTCAATTTGCTCCACACAGTCATGAGCATCCGCTGTACATATAATATGGTCCAGCCAGGATGTTGTGTTCCAAGCCTCACTGACATAATTATGTAAAACTAGCTGCTGGCAGCAGGACCCTACTAGATAAGATTAACTTATTGTCAATATAAAACTGAAGCAAATGCTGACCAAACAAGGACTTATCATCACTGATATCAGCATTCTGATCCCCCATTATGTATACACATATATTCATTTTCCTCTATGAAGGCGTTTATAAAGGCAAGTCTTTCAACATATAGATCCTCATTGCTGTAGCTTTCATATGGTGGGTATACATTTATTATTATAAACACATTGTTATTATAGACAATTTTAACTGCTATGCACCAGTCAACCACCATCCTAATCACACTTATCAGGGGGTCATATTTGGCAGAGCCATGGGCTGCGTTGGCAAGGACAACCTCCGATCCCTCCTTGATGAACAGAAGTTGAGAACGTAGGTAGAGTAAACAGAGTTTCCACCAAAGATTAAGTCCTTAGGTATTATTTTAACTCATATAACTGCACGTCTTTTCACAGCTATTTCAGAGAACTGGATGGACAAGGCCTCCAAGCCCAACACAGTAAAACAATACATTTTGAACTTCGGCAGTTTCCTCAAACACGTGCAAGGCGTCCCAAGTTTTAGGAAACAGTCAAAACTAAGTCAAACAGAGTTCAGCAGCCTCGAGTACGTACTGAAAGGAATGACGAAGAGCCGCACAGCGCCCCTGGCGGAAAACCGCTATGACGTCCTCGCCAAGAAAACGAGTGAGTGTATTTACATACCGTTATGCCATTGAGAACACGGTGTCTTGGACAAACCAAAAGACTATCAAAAACAATGCCACAGCACACAGTAGGAACTTTATGTTAAACTAATTGTATGTATTTCTATCTACAGATCAGGAAGTGAACTGAGATTCCTGAAGATGGCGAAGGCTCACCTCCCGGCGCTGCTCATTAAGTAAACTTGTAAAGACATAAACCTTTGAAGAAAGAAATAATGATACTTACCAGTGGACCTTCAAAGAAAAAATATATATTCAACACAAGTTCATATGTGTACCGGTTGTTAAAAAGATGCCAAGTTTAAACTCTCTTTTCTTTTTAGAGAAACTCAGGACGAGATTCGGATTTGATAGGAAATGGTTTGCCCAACTTCTTATGATATGCATTAATTTTTACACCTAAAAAGTATCAAATTATATTTTCACCAACTTCCTGTGGTCTTATCGACATACGGTTTTCACTGCTAGAGTCTATATCCCCAAAGGCAGTAACCAAATGGGTCTCTTGTGGGGTCCATTTTGGCAAATATATTTATTTGAGAGAGAAATACATGTGGGTCAGTTTTTGGGTGAAAAAATAATGGATTAAGGAATGTCAGTCACACAATGAAAGTCTTCACACAATGATATCCATCTGTCGTAGGTTAAAAAACACAAAGCCCTGACAAGCCACGGCCCTGCCAGCCGAGGAGGAAAGGTCAAAAACATCGGAGAGAGGATCAGGAAGTTGTGGACCAGCCTCGGCCTCCCGGGGAAGCCCAGCTTCAATCTTATCCGTTCCTCAGCGTCCAACAAGGTAAATCTTTCAGACCAAGCACGTTTAACAGACAACTCATGAAGTTAAGTAGTGTTACTTATATAATTTCTCTTCCATTCACAGTCAAGGAAGTCCCTGGACGTCACCAGCCGGGCCAAGGTGACCAAGGTGATGAAGCACAGGGAGAACACGGCCGACAAATACTATGTCAGCATCGCCGATGAGGAGGAGGTGTTCGACGCCTGCCACCTCCTCATGGAGGGCTACAAAAAGTTTGAGGCTGCAAAGTTGCGTTCAGAGGAACAGGAGGAGAGCCTCGATGAGGACCTTACAGACGGGGACACGAGCAACAGTGATTGCAAAATCATTTATGATGATCGATCCGGTGAGTTCCAATGCTGTAGACGTATGCAATATCTTTTTTTTATGTAATTACAGAGTCCTCAACGTCTCATTCAGAGGAAGAGGAGGAGAATGAAGAGGAGGAAGATGAGGTGGACACGGAAGAGGAGGAAGAGCCAAGAAGGCAGGGCCGAAAGCAGCAACACTCTCCCTCCCCTTCCCCTGTAAGTGTTCAGTTCACACCGAACACTAAAAAGGCCCTCCGGAGAGTAAAAGAAGAGCAGTTGAATCCAAGGACCAAACTCCTCAAAGGGTTAGGTAAGACATTTACAATTACTCTTCAAATTGTAAGAATACTTGTGTGTGTGACTAGATCAATAATGTTTGTTCCAACACCTCCAGAAAAACGTATGCATTCATATGCGACCTCCCACTGTGCCTCTGCAGAGCATGAAGGTGAGACAAATGAAGGTGAGTTATTGGCATTTATTGGAATATTTAAAATAGGACTTGATATGACATTGGCCCTGACAACCTTTACACACGCAAAACAATGGACATTGAATAATAATGGTGTCTAACATCCATATTTGTAATGTTTGTTTCAACAGCTCAACCTCCTCAGGCCAAGAGTGCCCCCTCAAGCATTAAACGTAAGGACAATTATTCTTCCAAATTGTAAGGATACTTTTGTTTGACAGCAATGACATCCATAATAATGTTTCTTTCAACAGGGCAGCTTACCTCCCTAAATGAACCTGGACGGAAACTTCCTCCCTGGTTTCATGAGGTTTGTCCCTCCTCCTGCCCAGCAGAGTCAAAAGGCTACGGCTCATAGGGGACCTCCATCACCCCTCCCATGGCCTTTTTGACCTCCTGCCCTCCAGGAAGAGGTACAAAAGCATCAAGGCCAAGACCAGCAGGATGCGGGATAGCTTCTTCCCAAGTGTAGTGAGGACTGTCAATGCGCTTAAATTGTTTGGCTTGTGATGGTCTGGACATGATAGCACTTTTAAAATGCACAACAGCACTTCCTGGTAATGTTTTAGAAGATTGCACCATGGCACTTAACCTACAATATAGGAGTGTTCTGGTAACTTTTTAAGTTTTGGATAAATTGCTCATTTCATTTCATTTTATATACTTCTTCCTAAATGTTGTGTATGCTGTTTTTAGTTTTAGGACCTTTTATGTTTTTAGACAGGCTTGATGTTTTTATGTTGCACTGCAAGGGACTGAGGGGGAACGTTATTTCATTTTCTTTACGTATGCATGTATATGAAGGAAGTGACAAATAAAGTGATTCTGATTCTGATTCTCCTCAGGCCCAGCGCCAGCCTCCCACCCCTCCGGCTCCTTACAGTGGATCCCTGCCCGGGCGAATATAGAGGCAAAAGGTTTCCACCAATCTAACATCTGGCCTAAGTGCCATCCTAAACCTAAACCTAAACAAGAACTGTTGTATAAGTTCTTAATCTCATCCCCTCATCTGTCTTTCCCTCCACCTGCCCCCACTGAGGCCCAGCGCCAGCTGCACACCCCTCTGGCTCCAGTGGATCCCTGCTTGGATGATGATGAAGAGTCCCTCATCCCAGAAAAGTTAACCCCTTTGAAAGAAGATTGAAGAGGACAGCTATTTATGTCAAAAAAGTGAAATCTTATCAGGGGTCACAACAAATTATTCAGGGTTCTAAGGGTCATGGAGCAAAACAGAAAAAAGAATATTGATCAGCTCGGCGAGCTGATCAAGAACGTGGTGTCCACACCTTTCAACAGCCTCAGGACCCTTCGTATAGGGTTTCAGGGATCTTTTGTAGGTATTTGGGCCATAATAAAATGAATTTTGGTTAGGGTCTTCTCGAAATGGGGTCTTTTTCGGAGGGGCCGGACAGCTTCTGAACCGCAAGGCCGAGCCGAATCCGTCTGTATCAGCCTCGAGTCTGTGGCGTACACGGCCGTTGTGTGGTTTCAAAAAAGAAAACACTGCCCCTAAACTAGGCTACTGCTGTCTAAAGGCTCAGAAGTCTGTGAAAGACGGTCAGGAGGGTCTCTCCTTCGAACTGCACGTCCCCTCGGGTTCAGCGAACACATGTGTCGATTTGTACATGTACATTTGGTCATGCTCCACACTTGTTTGAGACTTTAAAATATTTTCAAAGTCGAAGGTCACCCGTAACAGCATATCTTTAGGGCTTATCTTTTTAATGTTCTGGAGGTGCTATGAACACCAAACAGCAGTCACATAAGCATCTTTCAATGCTCTATCACAATATGCAGAGCTTGGATTAGTACAAAGAAAGACAAGGTCAGACAGGTGACCTTGTCTTGTCTACATTTGACCATAGTCTGCACTTGGATGACACTTAGTCTCTTTGGCATTGACTGACACGAGACAACCCCCTCCCCCACCCGAGCAAATGGTAATCAATTTCAATCAGTTACAGGTGTGCAATCCACCCATTCACTTTTCAGACACTTGGACAGCAGACATTTGGTTTCTTGCAGAGGCCAGAGAGAGAGAGAGAGAGAGAGAGAGAGAGAGAGATCTTTTTAAAAAAACAAAAAAACAATTCAAGTCATGGAGAATCTCCAGCATGTAGGTACACAGTTTTGTTGATATTTTTTTATTTAATTTTAATGATTTGAAGAAACCATCAATAGAAGTTAACATCCACTTGGCATGGCCCTTTTTCCATGCCAAATTGACTGATTTGCCATGGCCTCCCGTGAATATGAAATATTAAATGTTTTATCAATTTATAGGAGTCTAACCGCCCCCTGGTGAGATGGGCCGGCCTCGAGGATCTTCCAAGTAAAGATCCCACACGTAAGTATCAATATCATTGTTTCTATCTCAACAATCTAGAACTTGAAGAATGTGCAACAGGGCCCGAGCCCCACCCCCAAACACACAAAACATTTTATTTGTTTTTATTTGATTCCGATGTGTGGAATAAAAAGGGACTCTTAACAAAGTAGTTTGCATTGAGTTTTCTGTCCTACACAATGACTTGACTTTAATACTGCTATGGTATATAATATGGTGTGTGTTTAGCATATAATTCTATGCACAGGTAAGTGTCCCATCCCAAAAGGACAGTCCATTTGGCATAGGTCACACAGGTGGCATAGGTCACAGGCGGTGACCTTTGTCTTTTTGGCAAGTGTGCTATGTCCATCTTGCATGTCCATTTAGCCGCATATCTTATTTGGCCAAAAGGACCCACTGTCTTTTTGGGCATGGCCCTGTTATGTAACTCCAGGAGGCCAAAACACATTCTTAGAGCTTTTGGAAAGATCATGGGAGGGGACTGCCCTTTTGGCGTGTTCATTTGGCCATTGTCCACACATCTTATGTTGTGTTGGGCGGGGGAGGGGATTGTCCTTTTTGTGTGTCCATTTGGTCATGGTCCGTACATCTTGTGGAAGCAAAACTGTGGCCAAAAGGACCCACTGTCTTTTTGGGCATGACCCTGTTATGTATAATATATAATCTTGAGTACGGCTGTCCGTACGGCATTTTTGTACTTTTGGGCAAGAGAATGTCTATTTGACCATGGATTTTTGTGTACATTTGGAGGGATTTCCATTACCTTTGTCCTAACCTGTCAGGAGTCCAAGGAGCACTTGTCGCCAATGTGTCTTGGACTTGTGGAAAGGTTCCGGCTGGCCAGGCAACCTACCCCCAAAATATTATATGTGGACCGTGGGTGTTGCAGCATGGAGGGTCCAACATCATATGAGACTATGTTCCAGCCCTGGGTGGACGATGGCATGGTTCTCCGCATGGATATTACCACTGGATCCACCGTTTTGATGCAGCCATACGCACAGAGGCACACTCAAAATATGCTGTGTTCACGTCTGCACTTGCTGGGCAGTTATGCCCTATAACCGCTCAGATCTGGACCTACTTATTAAGGCAGTCAGAGCCAAGGACCCAGACAAATTTAAGCTTGTCTCCGATGAAGCTGTTGTCCAGTGCTTCATTTCCAGGGACCAGCTGAAGCACCACGTACGGAGGGTCACACTCAGGGCTCAGGAAACCTTCCGTCTGGTCCAGCTGGCTATTGAGGAGCTGAAAAGTCCTGCTGGGCTGGACGAGAGTGGAGTCAGCCTCTTCAAAACACCTGGTATAAAATACCTCATACTAAATAATTATCGCAACATCCATATGGATAACGTAGGTCACAAAGGAAACATACTGTAACACACCATATGTTTATTTGTGTATTTACAGAGGCCATTGATAGGATGTGGACAGCCCAGCAGCGACACCTGGAATGCATCCAGGATCCACCAGGCATGCCTAAGTATCGGGTTGCACGTAAAAACACCATCAACAAGGTGGAGCTGCCCTATTACAAGTGTCTGCGAGGAACATAGTGTGGAAGGCTTCCATAAAGCTCTGCCACACATGATTCCAGGTACACAAGCGTAGTGTTTACGCTTGTTTAAAGCTGCCGTTATGTATGTGTCTGTGAAAGACGGTCAGGAGGGTCTCTCCTTCGAACTGCACGTCCCCTCGGGTTCAGTGAACACATGTGTCGATTTGTACATGTACATTTGGTCATGCTCCACACTTGTTTGAGACTTTAAAATATTTTCAAAGTCGAAGGTCACCCGTAACAGCATATCTTTAGGGCTTATCTTTTTAATGTTCTGGAGGTGCTATGAACACCAAACAGCAGTCACATAAGCATCTTTCAATGCTCTATCACAATATGCAGAGCTTGGATTAGTACAAAGAAAGACAAGGTCAGACAGGTGACCTTGTCTTGTCTACATTTGACCATAGTCTGCACTTGGATGACACTTAGTCTCTTTGGCATTGACTGACACGAGACAACCCCCTCCCCCACCCGAGCAAATGGTAATCAATTTCAATCAGTTACAGGTGTGCAATCCACCCATTCACTTTTCAGACACTTGGACAGCAGACATTTGGTTTCTTGCAGAGGCCAGAGAGAGAGAGAGAGAGAGAGAGAGAGAGAGAGAGAGAGATCTTTTTAAAAAAACAAAAAAACAATTCAAGTCATGGAGAATCTCCAGCATGTAGGTACACAGTTTTGTTGATATTTTTTTATTTAATTTTAATGATTTGAAGAAACCATCAATAGAAGTTAACATCCACTTGGCATGGCCCTTTTTCCATGCCAAATTGACTGATTTGCCATGGCCTCCCGTGAATATGAAATATTAAATGTTTTATCAATTTATAGGAGTCTAACCGCCCCCTGGTGAGATGGGCCGGCCTCGAGGATCTTCCAAGTAAAGATCCCACACGTAAGTATCAATATCATTGTTTCTATCTCAACAATCTAGAACTTGAAGAATGTGCAACAGGGCCCGAGCCCCACCCCCAAACACACAAAACATTTTATTTGTTTTTATTTGATTCCGATGTGTGGAATAAAAAGGGACTCTTAACAAAGTAGTTTGCATTGAGTTTTCTGTCCTACACAATGACTTGACTTTAATACTGCTATGGTATATAATATGGTGTGTGTTTAGCATATAATTCTATGCACAGGTAAGTGTCCCATCCCAAAAGGACAGTCCATTTGGCATAGGTCACACAGGTGGCATAGGTCACAGGCGGTGACCTTTGTCTTTTTGGCAAGTGTGCTATGTCCATCTTGCATGTCCATTTAGCCGCATATCTTATTTGGCCAAAAGGACCCACTGTCTTTTTGGGCATGGCCCTGTTATGTAACTCCAGGAGGCCAAAACACATTCTTAGAGCTTTTGGAAAGATCATGGGAGGGGACTGCCCTTTTGGCGTGTTCATTTGGCCATTGTCCACACATCTTATGTTGTGTTGGGCGGGGGAGGGGATTGTCCTTTTTGTGTGTCCATTTGGTCATGGTCCGTACATCTTGTGGAAGCAAAACTGTGGCCAAAAGGACCCACTGTCTTTTTGGGCATGACCCTGTTATGTATAATATATAATCTTGAGTACGGCTGTCCGTACGGCATTTTTGTACTTTTGGGCAAGAGAATGTCTATTTGACCATGGATTTTTGTGTACATTTGGAGGGATTTCCATTACCTTTGTCCTAACCTGTCAGGAGTCCAAGGAGCACTTGTCGCCAATGTGTCTTGGACTTGTGGAAAGGTTCCGGCTGGCCAGGCAACCTACCCCCAAAATATTATATGTGGACCGTGGGTGTTGCAGCATGGAGGGTCCAACATCATATGAGACTATGTTCCAGCCCTGGGTGGACGATGGCATGGTTCTCCGCATGGATATTACCACTGGATCCACCGTTTTGATGCAGCCATACGCACAGAGGCACACTCAAAATATGCTGTGTTCACGTCTGCACTTGCTGGGCAGTTATGCCCTATAACCGCTCAGATCTGGACCTACTTATTAAGGCAGTCAGAGCCAAGGACCCAGACAAATTTAAGCTTGTCTCCGATGAAGCTGTTGTCCAGTGCTTCATTTCCAGGGACCAGCTGAAGCACCACGTACGGAGGGTCACACTCAGGGCTCAGGAAACCTTCCGTCTGGTCCAGCTGGCTATTGAGGAGCTGAAAAGTCCTGCTGGGCTGGACGAGAGTGGAGTCAGCCTCTTCAAAACACCTGGTATAAAATACCTCATACTAAATAATTATCGCAACATCCATATGGATAACGTAGGTCACAAAGGAAACATACTGTAACACACCATATGTTTATTTGTGTATTTACAGAGGCCATTGATAGGATGTGGACAGCCCAGCAGCGACACCTGGAATGCATCCAGGATCCACCAGGCATGCCTAAGTATCGGGTTGCACGTAAAAACACCATCAACAAGGTGGAGCTGCCCTATTACAAGTGTCTGCGAGGAACATAGTGTGGAAGGCTTCCATAAAGCTCTGCCACACATGATTCCAGGTACACAAGCGTAGTGTTTACGCTTGTTTAAAGCTGCCGTTATGTAGCATCAGTGGACTTGTGAACTTTGTACTTTTTAGTATGTGTGTATGCCTACAGTATTCGTTGCTGTCGGGGCAGAAACCTGATGACCAAAAAATCAGTTTAATAGTGAAAGTAGCCAATCTGCAATGTGTTGTGAGCTTGTAGATCTGCTATTTTCATGTATGTATGTATGTGTGTGTGTGTGTGTGTGTGTGTGTGTGTGTGTGTGTGTGTGTGTGTGTGTGCGTGTGCGTGTGTGTATGAATACAGTTTCTACTGACGTTTACTGATACTAATTACCCCTATTTAAACTTTTACTTTATGCCAATCAGGTCCCCACTGTGCATTACGGCCTTATCAGGTTTACCTGATAAGTGGCATTGCTCGTTGGAACGCGGACAGGAGCTCAGATTCTGTGTTCGGTGGCAAAGGACGGCACCACGGGTCATACGCCACTAGTTGACCATCTCGACAGGCAAAGTCAGCAGCTGTTCGGGTGGTCAATGGAGGAGAATTTCAGGGCCCCTGCTGAGGTTCCCACTAAAGAACTGCTTGGGTTGGAGTACCTGTTCGCCCAGAGCACAGATGAATTCTCTCTTGAGGGCATTGGAGATGATGGACCTGGAGAAGATGAGGAGGTCGTTACGCCTGGGCAGCCTGGTCCAGAGGAAGATGAGGCTTACCAGAGCGATGTGGAAGCAGATGCAGATAGTCTGGATGCCACAGTGCCCCACATGGTGGTCACCAACCAGGAAACCTCCTCTGCACACCCTCCAGCCATTGTGAGTAACTACCGGTATGTGTCTGCTATAATGACAAATAATGCACTGGTTGCTGGTCTATGTACACTTTTCAACTTTCCTGTGTGATTTATTTTTCTTCTTCTTTTATTTTATTTTATTTTTATGTTTTTTTTTTTTACAGGAGGACATCTTCAGTGTAAATCCTCTCCCTGGATTCCAGCAGCTGGAAAGGTTCTGCTCTGTGCTTGTACAGATAAGCCTGATAGAGGACACACTCGGCACATAGCAGAGAAATAACATCCTTGAAGCCTGGAATTCACTGGAGGAGCATGACAAGCAGTCCCAAAGGTTCAATCAGATGTACAGAACACACTGGGGCAACACTCTCTACTGCCGGACAAAGAGGAATAATATTGTTGATGCTGCTGTAATACAAAAAGTAAAGATGGCCTTGCGCTACTCACCAGCACAGCAAGATATCAGTGCGGAGAACAACAGGTTGATGTACACACTGATAAAAATGTTGTGGATGTGTGCACCTCAAGGGTCTCGCAGCAGTCCGGAGAATAAAACAATCTTGAAGGCGTATGAGAGAATCCAGCATAGGATTTTGGTTGATGATGCAGTCCTGTGCACAGCAGGCATTCCTTTGCCAAAAATTAGAGACTGTGCAGGACTTCTTCCGTCGTCAGGAGAGGCTGCTCAACCTGCACGCCACCAAACAACCAAACATCAGAACAAAGCTCAGCTCACCTCCATCTCATCCTCCGACCTGCCTCCAGCACTACACCAGCCAGCTGCCCTCCCTCCACCAGACTACCCCCTAGTGGAATATGTGCCCACACCCAGTACAGCAGGGACAAAGGAGTTAAAGGTAAGAAGAAACCTGCTGCTTTATTTGAGAAATACCCCAACCACCTCTACCATCACCAGACCTGCGCCCTCCCTCTCAGCATCTACGACCCTGGTATTGCCGGCCCCTCCACACGGCTCATAATGCCTGCCTGGCAAACACTGCTGCTGAACCATCCAAAGGACTCATAATGTCTGCCCCAGCTCTGCTGATCCTGCCACACACTCCTGGTCTCAACCACCACTGCCGCCCTGTTCGCTACTGTCACAGCCTACAATAAATGCCCCTACCACCTCTACCATATCACCAGACCTGTGCCCTCCCTTTCAGCAGCTACAGTGAAGCCTGCCACTGCTGGACCTTTCCCACGTTTCATAATGCCTGCCCCTGTCTCTGCTGGCACCCTCACACTCTCCTGGTCTCAACCACAACTACCACCTTGTATGCTACTACCGCTGCCTGTTAGCGGTCCTTCCACTAGGCCCATAATACCTGCCAGTCAGGCCACTCCTGGCATTGCTGACCCCTCCACACGGCCCATAATGCCTGCTAGTCAAGCAACCCCAGGCATTGCTGGCACACCTACATCAGCCCCTCCAACTACGCCGATACCACCCGGTGCTCAAACTGTTGCCAGTTATTCATCCTGGTCGAAGAACACTCTCCAGAAGCGCAAGAGCAAGGAACAGTTAAAGGAAAATTCCAGAATAAAACATATTAATCCTTAATCAGCCTTTTATCACGTCTGTACATACCTGGTATGATGGATTTTTATCATAGTCCTTCCAGTTTTTACTTCTCCTGGACTCCTCAGATCTCTCTCCCACAGCCAAAACGGCGGTCAATTGTGGTTCTCCCAAAGCGCTAATTTTCACCGCTGCAAAGTTACTTTTTTCTTCATAAATCTGCTATTTATAGTTCATTGAGAGCCAGTAATCCACTGTTTTATCGCGGGTTGAGGGAAATGGCCGTTGTTGACATGATCCCAATAGTACTCACAGAAGAAGAATGAAGTCTCGCGTCTCGCGTGATTACCGCGTTTCCTTTAGCTTTTTCTTTAGCGCAAAAGAAAGCTTTCTCCTGGAGTTATTACAGCCAGTATGTACACAACAAGGCATCGTGGTATATATATAAAAAATAAGAAAGCAGAAGAATATAATCTAGTTAGTCTATTGATCGCTAGAATCTAGTAATATGACTGAGAAGGATTCATAACAAAGCATTTTAACGGACTTCCTGTAGTCATAAGGTAATTCTATTTATTTGTTTTATTTTTTCCTCAATACATTTCTTCGATTTTATTTATTATTTATTTATGGAATTACTTATAAAATAACTTTGACGTGTATTATTATTTGTAAACAATGTAGGCTACAATATAATCACAAAATAATCGTATTTTCCTCAAGACATTCTGCAATGCCTCACCAAATAAACTTTAGGTAAAAATGACTTCATGACCACAGAAACGTGTCTTTCATGAGGTACTTTTTACCTAACGAATTACCTTATGACTACAGGAAGTCCGTTAAAATGCTTTGTTATGAATCCTTCTCAGTCATATTACTAGATTCTAGCGATCAATAGACTAACTAGATTATATTCTTCTGCTTTCTTATTTTGTATATATATACCACGATGCCTTGTTGTGTACATACTGGCTGTAATAACTCCAGGAGAAAGCTTTCTTTTGCGCTAAAGAAAAAGCTAAAGGAAACGCGGTAATCACGCGAGACGCGAGACTTCATTCTTCTTCTGTGAGTACTATTGGGATCATGTCAACAACGGCCATTTCCCTCAACCCGCGATAAAACAGTGGATTACTGGCTCTCAATGAACTATAAATAGCAGATTTATGAAGAAAAAAGTAACTTTGCAGCGGTGAAAATTAGCGCTTTGGGAGAACCACAATTGACCGCCGTTTTGGCTGTGGGAGAGAGATCTGAGGAGTCCAGGAGAAGTAAAAACTGGAAGGACTGTGATAAAAATCCATCATACCAGGTATGTACAGACGTGATAAAAGGCTGATTAAGGATTAATATGTTTTATTCTGGAATTTTCCTTTAACAGGAGTAGGAGGCAAAGTGTCACGGCAGTGTCACAATCTGCCTCTCTGTAAACTATATGGCCAACCATCTCAGGGACATCGAAAATATAAGAAAAAAAAACATATTGCCCTGTGAAAATGATGAACAACAGAGTGTTCAGTAGCTTTGAAGACCTCTGCTGTTGACAACATGTAAATATTTGTGAAATATAAGAGTACGGGTTCTTTATATTTTCTCTACGGCATTCAAGATCACCTCTAAAATCTCTCCTTTCTATGCGGAAAGATAGTCAAAACTACTGGGTCATTTTTAGTCCTGTCAGTATATATCAACAAGTTTTGGCAAAATGACCAGACTGTTACTGATATTTCTTAATTCATTTTAGGTCAAAGTTACTCCATACTACATTACATACTGCATGTTACATACATGCATATGTAATGTTTTCAGGGTATAGTTTCCTTCAGCTCATTGGCTGCAGCTATTATGTCCATGCTCTTTTTAAAATGCTTTTATTACGTACAACTGTAAAGCTTTCTGAAAGTTGTTATGGATTCAGTGGCCACCAAGTTGGCCATTCATATGCACATACTCCATGGTAAAGAGAGTCAATAGCATTCAACCCCTAGGTCGAGTAGGCTCGTTGATTTGTGGATTTACTTTATAAGGTTTTTTTTTTAATTTTAATCGTTTTTTTTTTACGATTTACTTTGAACATTATTATATGTTGGATTAGTTTGTTGGGTTTCTTCTGATTGTTGTGATTCTTCTGAATACTTAACATTTTGTCCATGGTATATTCAGCCCAACTGGCCCATATTGCTCTTTCTCTAGCTTTTCTTGATATATTTACAAGAGCAGATATGTCATATACCTCTTTATCAAAATGTACATTGTACAAAAGATGGGAGTGCTGCTAATCTTGTGGGTGGGAAGAAAAACATTTCTTGCTTAATGCGTGATGTTTATAAAAGAAAATATTAGTTTGAGGAATTGTAAAGGAAAACCAGTTTGAGCTTATTGGGAACCCCTCTGGAGGTCATTCCTGCTTAGAAATTGTGATTGGTGCCCACAAGTTGAGAAATAAAATAATGGTTTCTCCCCCCCAAAAATGAAATTAAATAATAATTGTGAAATATAGACTCACATTTACGTATATTGTAATTACTGTTGTTTTCATGGCATTTCACCGTATACTTCAGTAAAGTGATCAGTGCTACAGTAAGAGGAGTTGTGGATCGTCAATTAATGAATTCAACAATAAGGGTTTAATGTTATGACTATCACAATGTGTTTTGCAGGTGAGGACGACAACACCAACACAAAATACATGTACAGTATATTGTAGACAGGGAAATTAAAATTCAAACCAGGTACAATATTTTTACATTAGATTTGTTTATAAAAAAGTAGGACACTGACACATATAACAGATATACAGTTTGCCAGATTACTTGCATTATTTATAAGCAGGGTTAGATATGGATGGGCTGTTGGGGGAATCGGGTCACTGTTTTTTGGGTCTGAGCCAGGAAATGACATGTCTGATGTGGATCTGGGCACTCTATTACCTTAACTTAACTTTTAACCACTATTTTCAATATTCTAGTAACAATCTTAATAGAATTTAAAATAATAATGTACCATGCATCACATCCTTAGTCCTTACATTTTATTAATTATCTGTAAGTACATTGCCTTTTTAAAAAACGCATTCAAGTTCTAACTTAGCTCTGGTCCATAGTACTGATATAACAGCTTGGAGTTGAGTTTCATTGCTACAGTGTTGACCGTACGCGTCTTCTCTCGTGTGCTCTGAGCCCGCCCATTATCGCTAGACCTACAGCAAATGGAAGAAGACTTTCCATGGAAATAGATCATTTTGACGAAGCCTATATGTCTGTGATCTGACTGAGACTATGGCCCTCATTTATCAACGTAGTGTAGATCAAATTTTTGGCGTACACTGAAATTTAGGCAAGTCATTCATCATTTCAACGTTACTTTGACGTTGGCGTAGGGTAGGATCGAATTGTATATCAAATTGTATATCCAACACAAAAATAAATAATCCCGTGAAAATATAACATTTTATAATTACATTTTACAATGACAAGCAATTAAAATCTAGTGATAAGGAAGCAATCTACATTAAGTTCTTTAACAATCTAAAACATGAGATTGCAGATC
The DNA here is from genome assembly GCF_963921795.1 of Nannobrachium achirus. NCBI lineage: Eukaryota > Metazoa > Chordata > Actinopteri > Myctophiformes > Myctophidae > Nannobrachium > Nannobrachium achirus. The sequence goes on from NC_137832.1 coordinate 13,870,389, forward strand.
TGGCTCAGAACAAGCATAGATAGGCCTACAAACGCATATGCAAGAGCATTTTCGGGACCAGCGCGGCGCCGCTGTATAATCTTAAAGTTATACCATGTAACTTTTTTTATAAAACAAATCTTAAAATTGTCCTAACTGTTAAATCGCTAAAGTTTTAGAACACCCACTCCGTTATTTTCAGCTTCTAAAGCCTTCTCTTTATATGTTTTCTATGATCCTGACCGGGCCCCGGTTTTCGCGGAAAAATTACGTCATCATACACTACCGGCCAATCACAGCGAGGGTTATACACTGCCGGCCAATCACAGCGCATCTTGAAGTGGGGTCGCTATCACAATACGGCGGCCATATTTGTAGGCGCCCGTGTAGCTTGCCTCAACATAACAACAGCATGTACTCGGGTGAAGGAGTCCGTTTCTCCAGAATGCCTGAACGCACAGGAACCAGGGACCCCTCTAAAGATAGATCTCGGCGAGGTGGAGGCAGACGCCTGTGTGACGGTGTGAGGCCCGGTCCGCGGCGAAAAACGGCCGAAAGACGCGGACACGACCGCGGTTTGCTATAGAGCTACTGACCTCTAGTTGAGCAACTTACACAGTATAGCTTTAAATTTGCGTGGACCGTGAGCCTCCAATTTAAGTGACGTGAGACCTTTATTACGGATAAAACCCGAAGATCCAAACCTGGCTGTGCCCAGCCCAGCGCACGCTGTGGATGATTTATTTTGGGGCCCACGGCCCACCGGTGAGATGGCCAGCCCGTGCGGGAAATATACATGATTGCTAGTTCAAGCACTCAAAGATATCACCGATATTGGGTTAAATTAATATCCAAACGTAACCGTGGGGTCTCTCAATTTATACAGTAGCTACTTTACACTATGCTGGAGTTAATGATGAAACCCGACGCTCCACCTGTGCCCACAGCTCACCATCTACCCTGTGGGAGCCGTGGATTTTTTTTTTCTTTTTTTTTTTTTATCTTTGTTTTGCCACCCGGAGATCGGAGTTAGAACCATCCCCTTATACAAAATAATAGCAACTGGCACTCAACACCAGCCAGCCTTCATCCATCAATGCTTATAGCCTATTTCATTCTTCAACCACTGCATTCAGATGACCTTTAGTTTCCAGGATGATATCATGGCCATGTGGAATTATGATTGCTTGTAAGCAAATGAACGTGCTCTGTCTGCACACGGCATGGATATGGTTTAAATTAAAATCCAAAAGGTATGGCAGCGACTTGTGTCATTCATGTCGGCTGCAGTGTTATAGTCTCCTTGTCAAGATTGTACCGTTGGAAAAAAATATGCTGTTTTTAAACTCCATAGACCTTATTCACACCGCGGCCATCTTGGATCACATGACTTCCTGGGATAGCAGCCTGCATTACAAACCATTGTGAACAATGGAGCGATGGTCCCAAAATATGAGTTCTATTCAACCATTTTTTTTAACCAATTGAAAAATTGGCAGATGACATCAACATCCCCAAAATGATTAAATAGAAGGGCTACAGTTCATTGATTACATCCATGGTCTTTGTACACCTTACTGTGTACAAAGGAGGAGAGGATATATTTCCAATCTCCCTGCAACTTGCTATCTGTGCAGTGCTTGCTCCACCATCATATTAACTATTTGTTGTTAGATTGTCCCTGATTAATATGCAAAAAACACAATACAGTAATATTAACTATATGATGGCAGAGCAAGCACTAGTCTGCACAGATACTGTAGCAAGTCTTTGTACAGATTAACAGTGTAACCTAACTACCATGAATATTGTGGATGTACCCTTCTATTTAATCCTTTTGGGGATGTTGATGTTGTCAACTGCCCATTTGTCGATTTGGTCAAAAGAAAATGGTTGAATAGAGCTCATATTTTGGACCATCGCTCCATTGAGAGAGAGAGAGAGTGTATGTGTTCCCCTTGCTGCTTAGTTTGGTTTTTGTGGCAACATCCATAACAGCTGGCAGTAGCCTTTTGTTTGACCTTGACCTTGTACCTTGTAAATATTGTAAATACTTGAAGCAAAAGTAATTAGAGTAAAACACTTTGCGGCTTGGCTTTTTAAACTGTTGATTACCTTTATTTGCTCCTAGTATGATCAGCATCCCTCTGTAACCTTGTAACCTCTAGACATATTTGGGTTCATAAAAACAAACAACAGTAATCATATACCGTCATCAGAATGTGTTGCAGTCTATATTACTTGTGATGGTCTGGCTCCAGGACCAACACAAAAAAGGGGAGACGACACGGAGGTTAAATGCAAAAGAAGAGTGAATTTATTTACAAAATGAATAAAGTTATGAAAATGGATGCAAAAACGGTTTCCAAAATAAACTGTCAGGGAAACTAACTGCCCATCGTTTAACTGAAATTAACTAAAGCAACATAACAGAAAAAAAAGAACAGCTGCTCTCTGAGGTGGCCTGCCACTCCAGCGGCCTGGAGAGGACTGAGGAGGAAGAACAAATGTTTAGCAGGGCATTTATAGTGTGAGGAGACACTGGCCAGGTGTTTCCTCTTCTCCTGATCATCTTCAGCTCCGCCCTCCAACCAGCACTGCAACAGGATTATTAAAGGCACACACCACACATTCCTACAAGGCCATAGGGGCCGTCACAAAGTGTAATTTGATTATGAATTTGATTTAACACATACGCTGCGCTTTAAAAATTTACATTTTCACGCTGAACTGCCCCCAGTCTCCATATACTGCCATGTAATCCATAGTGCACGGATCATACACACCCATGCACAGATCATGCACCATGTGTGTGCACACTGTTCACAGCTTTCAAACAAAAATGTCTGCTTGGAAATCCGTTCAGGCATTCATGGGATAGCAGCCATTATGTTTTCTTCAAATATAAACAAACATGGCTGCCATGTTTGAAAGATGGGGTTGGTATGGGGTCAAACATGCAATTTCGCGATCGCGATCATGCCTAGTACACAGAAGGAAGTCCAAAAATAAATTCTCAAAAAAAAAAATCAAAAAAGAAAAAAAAAATGCAAAAACGTCCAAAAACTTGTGAAACTCAGGCTTGGTGGCGTCAGACAACGGGAATAACTTTGGAAACTCATGATAGAGCAGTCAATGTTGCTATTTAAGATACATATTTATTAAATACATAAAAACAGGAAGCAGATAAGAAGAATCAAACAAGAAAAACTAAATGATTTACTTGAAAAAAAAAACAAGCTTCAAAAACCTTAACCCATTTAGTCCAATTTGAAAATTACCCACTGTTTCTCTGGAAAACTATTACTCAGCCTCTGTAGCAGCTAGAAAAAAAAAATCCAAAACCAGTTGATAGCTGACACCAAATTCAGAAAAAAATCTAATATCTTTACTTCATACTGTACCTAGTCCTAGTGTAATACAGGTACATGTTTCAATGCACATACATTAAAGGAGTAATTCACCCCCAAAATTACTTCTTCTTGTCGTTGCATCTGGACTGCAACTGGTCGAAACTGGTCTGCAACTGGTCTTTCTGGTTGTTCAGGTTGTCATATCTTCTCTGCAACTGGTCTTTCTGGTTGTTCAAGTCGTTATATCTTCCCTGCAACTGGTCTTTCTGGGCATTCAGGTTATTAAGGTTGGCCTGCAACTGGTCAAAACTGGCCTTCAACTGGTCTTTTTCTGTATTCAACTGGTCATATCTTCTCTGCAACTGGTCATATCTGCTCTGCAACTGGTCTTTGTCAGTATTGTCGTTACATCTGGACTGCAACTGGTCAAAACTGGTCTGCAACTGGTCTTTCTGGTTTTGCAACTGGTCTTTCTGGTTCTGCAACTGGTTTTTCTCGTTGTTCAAGTTGTCATATCTCCTCTGCAATTGGTCACAACTTCTCTGCAACTGGTCTTTCTGGTTGTTCAGGTTGTTAAGTTTGGCCTGCAACTGGTCAAAACTGGCCTTCAACTGGTCTTTTTCGGTATTCACGTTGTCATATCTTCTCTGCCACTGGTCTTTCTCTGTATTCAACTGTTCATATCTGCTCTGCAACTCGTCATATCTCCTCTGCAACTGGTCTTTGTCAGTATTGTCGTTACATCTAGATTGCAACTGTTCATAACGGGTCTGCAACTGGTCTTTCTGGTTCTGCAACTGGTCTTTTTGGTTCTGCAACTGGTCTTTCTGCTTCTGCAACTGGTCTTTCTGGTTGTTCAAGTTATCATACCTGGACTGTAAGTCCTGACAATGTTCAGTCAAGTTGTTATAAGTGGATGGCGAGGTATCATTGTGTTGAACCAGGTTGTTATATTTGTTCTGCAACTGGTCAAACCTAGCCTGCAATTGGTCTTTCTGGTTCTGCAACTGGTCTTTCTGGTTGTTCAAGTCGCTATATCTTCCCTGCAGCTGGTCTTTCTGGTTCTGCAACTGGTCTTTCTGGTTCTGCAGCTGGTCTTTCTGGTTCTCCAACTGGTCTTTCTGGTTGTTCAAGTTGTCATACCTGGACTGTAGGTCCTCACAATGTTCAGTCAAGTTGTTATGAGTGGACGGTGAGGTATCATTGTGTTGAACCAGGTTGTTATATTTGTTCTGCAACTGGTCAAACCTAGCCTGCAATTGGTCTTTCTGGTTCTGCAATTGGTCTTTCTGGTTCTGCAACTGGTCTTTCTGGTTGTTCAAGTCGTTATAACTTCCCTGCAACTGGTCTTTCTGGTTCTGCAGCTGGTCTTTCTGGTTCTCCAACTGGTCTTTCTGGTTGTTCAAGTTGTCATACCTGGACTGTAGGTCCTCACAATGTTCAGTCAAGTTGTTATGAGTGGACGGTGAGGTATCATTGTGTTGAACCAGGTTGTTATATTTGTTCTGCAACTGGTCAAACCTAGCCTGCAATTGGTCTTTCTGGTTCTGCAATTGGTCTTTCTGGTTCTGCAACTGGTCTTTCTGGTTGTTCAAGTCGTTATATCTTCCCTGCAACTGGTCTTTCTGGTTCTGCAGCTGGTCTTTCTGGTTCTGCAACTGGTCTTTCTGGTTCTGCAACTGGTCTTTCTGGTTCTGTAACTGGTCTTTCTGGTTGTTCATGTTGTCATAACTGGACTGTAAGTCCTCACAATGTTCAGTCAAGTTGTTATAAGTGGACGGCGAGGTATCATTGTGTTGAATCAGGTTGTTATATTTGTTCTGCAACTGGTCAAACCTAGCCTGCAATTGGTCTTTCTGGTTCTGCAATTTGTCCTTCTGGTTCCGCAACTGGTCTTTCTGGTTGTTCAAGTCGTTATATCTTCCCTGCAACTGTTCTTTCTGGTTATTCAGGTTGTCATAACTGGACTGTAAGTCCTCACAATGTTCAGTCAAGTTATTAGAAGTGGACTGCGAGGTATCATTGTGTTGAACCAGGTTGTTATATTTGTCCTGCAACTGGTCAAACCTAGTCTGCAACTGGTCTTTCTGGTTCTCCAAGTCGATATATCTTCCCTGCAACTGGTCTTTCTCGGTATTCAGGTTGCTATGGTTGGTCTGCAACTGGTCAGACCTACTCTGCAACTGGTCAAACCTGCTCTTCAACTGGTCAAAACTGCTCTGCAACTCGTCTGTCTGGTTATTCACGTTGTTATTACTGGACTGTGAGTCATTGTTATGTTCAACCTGCAGATTGTTATATTTGCTCTGCAGCTGGTCAAAACTAGTCTGCAACTGGTCTTTCTGTTCAGTCAAGTTGTCATATCTGGACTGTAGCTGGTTTTTCTCTTTCTTCAATTCAGAATCTGTAAGAAGGAAATCAATCATATAACATGCATCTATATACTGGGGTTTGACCAAGTCAATTCACACTATAGACACTATGGGCCCTATTTTGCGTGTGATAATTAGAGGTGGTAAGTCTTATTTAAAGCTATACTGTGTAAGTTGCTCAACTAGTGGTCAGTAGCGTCCGCGTCTTTCGGCCGTTTTTCACCGCGGACCGGGCCTCACACCCCCGCGTTACCCCCGCGTCTGCCTCCACCTCGCCGAGATCTATCTTTGGAGGGGTCCCTGGTTCCTGTGCGTTCAGGCATTCCGGAGAAATGGAGTGTTTCACCCGAGTATAGATAGAGACACACGGGCGCCTACAAATATGGCCGCCCTATTGTGATAGCTAGCGACCCCACTTCAAGATGCGCTGTGATTGGCCGGCAGTGTATAACCCTCGCTGTGATTGGCCGGTAGTGTATGATGATGTCATTTTGCCGGGAAATCCCGCCCCTGTCACTGCTAGAAGAAAATATATAAAGAGAAGGCTTCAGAAGCTGAAAATAACGGAGTGGGTGTTCTAAAACTTTAGCGATTTAAGAGTTAGGACAATTTTAAGATTTGTTTTATAAAAAAGGTTACATGGTATAACTTTAAGTGATAGTGACAAATAGTAGACACCTCAATGTGGACGCAGAGTTTTGGACACCCAGGTTTATATTTTTGTCCATGTCTTACCCCTTATCCCTAGCGTTTTTATACATTTCAAACATGTTGATGTAGATAGGCTATGTGAAGTATTTAAAAACAAAATCAATATAGTGATAAAAAGGCAAAGAGATTTAGGGATAAGCATGTACGAAAATATTGCTGCAGCCGTTTAATTAAGTCATAGGTTGGCCAATTCTCAAACGATTGTTCTATATAATCTGTGAAAGAATCAAGTCTCACGTCCTGTACAATTTAGGTGGCATTTAAAAGACGTATTCCTTCATTAATCCTATGAAATAAAATACAAATTCTGATGAAACAAAGTGGGTTTTTTCTCTCCAAACGTGCTTGCACTTTCTCTTTTGCCCACGCGCAGCAGCGCCCTTTACACAAAATAGTGAAACAGTGTTGACCATGGCTCCAGGTGCTAAGTTCAAATGTAAGACTTAGCGGTAACTAGGACGCGCAAAATAGGCACAACTGGTTAATTTTTAGGGTTCAAATTCAAAAGTATCAATTATTTTTGTGACACTAGTATGATCATCTTAGGCATTAAATTACGAAAAAACTAAAAGCTTGATTATGGAGATTGGAGGTTTCTGGCCGACAGCCACCATATACAGTAACATCCAGTCATATGCTGGGGTTTGACCTTTGACCCAGTCTCTCTCTTACCTGAACATCCTCCACTTCCTTCCAGCTCTGTCTTGTTTCGGTCTTTTTCTGAAAGATACATTATCATGTAAAATAATAAAATATACAGTATATAATCCAGCCTGTACCTTTACAACACCTGAGCTATGTATATATATATATATACATATATATATATATATATATATATATATACATATATATATATATATATATATATATATATATATTAGACGCTTTGTTAAAAGGACAACTTTTTTATACAACAAGGGTTCATATTTTAGATTGTAATTAGAGAAAAGAAAATATGAGTGTTAAAATGTTTTCATTTACTGCTTTCTATGATTTTAGCCATGTTGGGGCATGCGTACAAGTGGCTAAATATTAATTTTTAAACACAACAAGCCAAGGTGCTGTAAATAGTAACATAGCATTTGTCGGCTCGTTGTGTTTAAAAAATACACATTTAGCCACTTGCACACATGCCCCCACCCACTGAAATCAATGGCTAAAATGATAGAAAAAAGTAAATAAAAACATTTTAACACTTATCTTTTCTTTTCTCTAATTACAATCTAAAATTTGAACCCTTGTTGTAAAAAAACAAAGTTGTCCTTTAATCGCATATACATTTTTGAACAGAGAAGCAATTTTATTTCATTTAAAACAAATTTTAACAAGTGAGTTTTTTAATTAAAGAAGTCCCATCCACTGGGCAGAGTAAATAAGCGGTCTGATCAGCGGTGGCTTCTCCCATTGCATGTAGGCCTACTGGGGTTTGTTGACTGTTGGATGGTACACCTGAAACTTGTCCAGTGAGAAACGCTTCTACGGTACAAAAACTAAGCTCAATTAAAATGTGTTATAATAAATCTTGATTGTGAGCTTTTTCTTTCGTCTTGTTTGTGAGCTATTTTAGGTATTCGTTATGAAATTAGGTTGTAACGGCTAAGTGGTTAAAAAATCACGTTTTGTCCCAGCATCAGCATCTCGGTCATCCTCACCTGTGTCGTTTGCCTCTCCGTGGTGCTCGTGGCGGCCGACGGTGAGCTCCAGGGCCGTCGTCCCGTTCTGGTGATGGTCCATGGTCAGCTCCAGCTCAGTTCCCTGGTTCTCCTGGTGGCCGAAGCTCAGCTCCAGCTCCGTCCTCTGGTTCTCCTGTTGGTGGGGATGAGATATTTCATGTCACCATTATTGTGACCAAAGAAATTGTGATTTACAATATTATCGTGGTAATCGAAATATCCCCAACATCCATTATCCTGGGGTGGAGCGTAAAAAATAGACGATCTACAAGTTCACAAAGCGTCGCGTAGATCGGCCATTTTTGACAAAGAAATTTGGTAGAGAGTGAGAAAAAGACTGTATCAAGTACCTTATTTCCAGATCTGTTACTTTTAAATGGAACCAATTGCCAAAAACATTGCCGATCTACAAGCTCACAGCGCGTTGTGAGCTTGTAAATCGGCGATTTTTTTGTCAAAGAGATTTGGTAGTGAGTGAAAAAAAAGACTGTATCAAGTACCTTATTTCCAGGTCTGATACTTTTTTTTTTTTAACTTTGTTTTTATTTCAGTTTAGGCAACTTGTACAAATATAATAAGCATATTTTCACAACTGTTTTTTTTGTTGTTTTTTTTCTTATACATTTTTCTGCTGTACCACTTGTAGAAAAAAAAAAGAAATAGAGATTATTTGGCAAAAAAGCAAACAAACAAACAAACAAACAAAAAGCACATTCGAAAAACGCACATTAGGAATAGATAATACAGTAGAACAGTGTATTCTATGTGAATTCTATGTGAATATGGCAGAGGAGAGAGAGTCCAAGTGGGAAGGTATTGAGAGAGCTGGGGCAGAATGAGAAATCAAAACATTTATATTTGAGGGAACAGAAGAAGTTTGATCCATCAAAATTGGTGTAGCTGGAGTCCATCTTTTAAAGAACAAGTCCGATTGAAGTCTTAGGGCGTAAGTAATTTGTTCCACTTGATAAATTTCACGTACCTTAACCACCCACATGTTGTATGTTGGTGGGTCCGGTTTCAACCACTTAATTGTAATACATTTTATGGCCGCTGTGAGTAGTATATGGAGTAAATATATTTTGGCTCTGCCCTCTATTCCCTCAGGTACCATTCCCAACAACATTACCATGGGATCTACATCAAAAGCTTGACCAAAGACTTCCTTCAGTGCCTCAGAGATCTCCTTCCAAAATAGTCTTAATTTGGGACAGGTCCAGAATATATGAGTGTGGTTACCAATATGTGCCCCGCAGTCCCTCCAGCACCTACTGTATTAGAATGAGTCAGTCCCATTTTAGCCACAATCACCGGCGTCCTAAAAAATCTAGTTATCACTTTCCATTTGAATTCCCTCCAAGTATTTGAATTAGTTACCAAGTGTGCTTCACTGCATCTCTTCCCATTGATCTGATGGTATGTCTATACCCAATTCGGCTTCCCATTTTTCCTTTATATATATGGAATTGTTAGGAGACAGATCTAGAAAAAGTTGATAAAAGTCTCTAATTACCTTCCTCTCCTCATCAAATTCGAATATTAACAGAAGTTCTTCTATTGGGGTGGGTTTCATGGCATTCTTCCAATCTTTATGATTTGTTAAAAAGTGTCTTAGCTGCAGGTATCTATAGGGAGGTCAAATTCAATTTTCAGTTGTTCAAATGATTTAAGGCCATCCCTCCCACATAGTTGGTGTATACTTGTGAGACCATGTGCTGTCCAATTTCTCAGGTCTGATACTTTTAAACTGTACCGGATATGGGTTTAAATTAGGGTTATAACGATATAGTAACTATCAATAAAATTAATGTGTGTAATCTCTGGGTTCATGTCAAGGTGCAGGTTTGTCAATATAAAATGTCCACGTATTTGGCAGATAATCACTGTGTTTACTTATTTATATCCATAATAATGTATCAAAATATCGTTTTTAACTTAAAAAATCGAAGTAGGCCTATATCGAAATGAAAACAGCTAAAATCGAATCGTATCGTTTTATGTTGTATCGTATCGAAACGGCAGTGCAAAGAATCGATTGTATCGATACTACCTACTTGTGCATTATATTTAGCATTTTTAAGAAGAACAAATTAAAAAGAGGGGTTTAATTACCTTTCCTTTCCATATAGCTAAACTGGTCTATCAATAAATGTGTGTAATCTCTGGGTTCATGTCAAGGTGCAGGTTTGTCAATATACAATGTCCACGTATTTGGCAGATAATCACTGTTTACTTATTTATATCCATAATAATACATGTTTCCCTTAAAAACCTGCACTATCAACACCTTTCACACAGATTTAATTTCTTTGCTAAATAGTTACTATATCGATTTTAAATCATTGAATCGAATCGTATTGTATCGCCATGAATGAACCAATATCGTCCATGTATCGTATCGTCAACCATGTATCATGAAATACCGAATCGCTATTAAAATGTATCGTTACACCCCTAATAATAATACAATGTTTCCCTTAAAAACCTGCACTATCAACACCTTTCACACAGATTTAATTTCTTTGCTAAATAGTTACTATATCGATTTTAAATCATTGAATCGAATCGTATCGTATCGCCATGAATGAACCAACATCGTCCATGTATCGTATCGTCAACCATGTATCGTGATATGCACCGAATCGCTATTAAAATGTATCGTTACACCCCTAGTTTAAATGGTACCAGATAAGCAGCTCTGCAAATAAAAAGGTGACTCGATCCCAGTGCACATGACAGAGGATAATTTCACGATACATTTAAATCTCCACGATACGATTATCGTGAGTGTTTTTTATCCCGATAAACGATAATAAGGATTATGGTCCCATTCCTACCTGGTGGTTGAGGCTCAGCTGGAACTGGACCTCGGCTGGCATGGCCTCCGCCTGGCTCAGACAGAAGAGGAGCAGCAGCAGCAGCACTCTGCAAGCCTCCATCCTGGAACTCACTGACAGTTGATGCAGGGCAGCTGTCTTATATAGTCACCAACCTCCACTGGAACTCTCAGTGACTGTTGATGCAGGGCAGCTATCTTATATAGTCACTAACCTCCAATAGGAACCACCTCTTTACATTGTGCTGCTGGCTCACTTCCCAATGGGTGGGTCAGAAAAAAATAAAAAGGGAGGGAGGAATAGAGAGAAAATTGTTCAGCATTATATAATGACGTATAAGGTCAACTATTATAATTGTCTCTATAATCTGTTAAAGCAACACATTACAAATTATAGTGAATTATTTATAATAACAGTACAATGCATTTTAACAGTGATTACAATGCATTTTAAGAGTGATTATGAAGCATTGTAACATGATTATGATGTCTTACAGCTATGAGAATTAACATGGGGATGCATAAATGTCATTAAAGGAGTAGTTTACCCCCAAAACAACTTTTTTCTATTGATTACTCATGCCATCGGGACTTGAGTTCAATAATATTGTTTTGTTCAGCATTTTTTTTTTTTTTTTTGCAAGACAGTAATTTGATTACAATACATTTACCCCCATTGATTCCGGATGGGGGTAAATTTACAATAATATTTTTTTTTGTCTTAGGAGTGCGACAAATACAAAGAAATAATATTGAACTCAAGTCTCCATGGCATGAGTAATCAATAGAAACAAGTAATTTGGGGGGTGAACTACTCCTTTAAAACATGGTTTATAATGTATGATTGCATTATGAGTACTAATATAGTCAGGATATTAAAAAATACATTGCTTTACCAATGTGTTTGTGAAGGTGTCAAGAAACACATCTGGATGGGGGTACATTTATTGTAATCATGTCTAAGGGATGCAACAACAATCAAAAAATATTATTGAACTCAATTCTCCATGGCATGAGTAATCATTAGAAAAAAAGTCATTTTGGGGGTGAACTACTCCTTTAAGGCCACTGTGGCCTCAGGTCATGCCTTTGGTTTGAGGGGCACAAGGCCAAACTGAGGGGCAAGACGGCCATGCCCTTTCATGGCCTCCATGAAATTCCTGCCCTTCCACATTTTGCTATATCACCAAAATGTGGAAAGCCTTACCGAAGGCCATAAAGGAGTGTGGATCACTAGCATCCTTTAAAATTGCCCTGAAAAACCACTTACAGGCAGCAGCCGTTCGCAACTGGTAAAAAAACAAACCTAGCCCAGCCCTACCCTCCCCTGCCCCTTCTTTGTATATACTTACTTTTACTTTGGTTAGACTTACTGTTTTCTTTTTTTTGTTCTTTCATTTCTTTTTCTTTACATATCTACTGCATAGTACTGTGTTCTATTCGTCTGTCATTCAATGTTATATGAGATACTTAAATGGTTTCCTGTGGAAATAAGCTTAGTCTTTTCATGGATCTCCTTTTAGTAGACCTTGTACCAGTGAATTGTACCGTCATGAAACTGTACCTTTTCCTATGCAAACTTCTAATAAAGTCTTCAATCAATCAATCAATGCCTGTGATTGATATAAACTGATCTACTGTATAAGGATCAGTATTTCAGTATGTCTAGAAATAGAGGTACAGTACAGCGCCCACCAGTCCTTTTGAGGCACCGTGTGACAAGACTGACAAACTGGGATCAAAAGATCAAAGCACACTCCGTAGCTTCAGTGCCAACATGTAACTTTATTGGCATTATTGTAAATAGATGGTGTCTTTTTAAAAGACTGGCAGGCACACCTCACCTAAGCTGTTAATAGCACACATAGGCCTACTCTGTTTGTTCTGTGAAAATAGATCAAAGTATAGGTATAATGAGGACTGTCAATCATGTGTGCGTGAAGGACATACATGTACATGTACAGTAAGCTGTGACACAGCCTGGAAATATGCATTCATTGTTGCATTGTTAGTTTAGCCATCCTTTGCAACTGTCTGCTAGTTAATTGTTTTAGCATATAGACAGCAGAGAAACTATGGTCCACGCCTTGCGGCCTTTGTCTCAGATTAATGCAATGCACTAAGCCTCCAGGGGCTTCAGTAGGCTACATTGAAAACAGCACTGCTAGGATCCTGATGAGAGTGAAAATATCTTACGGCCATGCACCCTCTGTTCACTTCTGATCTCCTGCAGGACTGAATACAACTACTCCCTTCTGACTCATCTGTGCATCAGCTTGTAGATCTGCCTTTTCTTTTTTCTTTTTTTTTTACATTTTAAAACATGGGACATGCTCCATATTGATATACATATATATACTTTCTACTTTTGGTACTTTAAAGGAGTAGTTCACCCCCAAAATGACTTTTTCTATTGATTACTCATGCCATGGAGAGTAGATGTCAATAATATTTTTTGGTTTTTGTCACATTCCTAAGACAAAAATTTGATTCGAGTAAATTTACCCCCATTGATTCCGGATGGGGGTAAATTTATTGTTATCACATTGTTGTGACAAAAAACTAAAAATATTATTGAACTCTAGTCTCCATGGTGTGACTATTCAATAGAAAAAAAAAGTCGTTTTGGGGGTGAACTAATCCCTTAAGTAAATTTTGATCTCAATACTTTTTGTACTTTAACTCAAGTTTGAATACCGGACTTTTACTTGTAACAGAGATTTTCTTTTTTTTTTACTTTTTCCACCACTGCCAACACCAACCATCTTTTTGCCCCCCATGACCAAGCTCCGCACCATGGGTGACAGACCGGTCCTTCTGCTCCCGTGCGCCATCCCCCCTGAACACCTGAGAGCACCACAGTCCACTGGTGCTTTAAATCAGTGGTTCTCAACCTGTGGATCGGGTGCAAATTATTTTGGGGGGTCCCCATATGATTGGCTTAATGTGCAACAATGTTTTCTCTCTACCGACATAAAGTTTAAGTGTATCGTGATTCTGAATCCATTTCAAGCATTTGTTTTGCATGAAAAACATTCCTTGGGATAGATTTCGGCTCCCCAAAAGTGTGAAAACTGATGAGTCATCACTTTTTTTTTCACTTTTCACAGTTTTGGGCTGCCGAAAGTTAACCCAAGGAATGTTTTCATGCAAAACAAATGCTTGAAATGGATTCAGAATCACAAAGAACCCCTAGTTTGACCCCTCACATGCTACTTATTTTTTTTTTTTTTTTTTGTGGAGTGAATACAAATGGCCATAACTTTTTTTTCGCGATGTTTCCAGCAGAGCAGGCCTCTCATTCTGTGGACCTTAATGACCAAACTAATAGATAAAACAGAAATAAAAAGTACGGCAGAAAATCAGAGGTCCAACCCTATTCCTTGAGCTTTTGGGCTTGTGGGTCCCCGGCTATATATCATTCTTATTCTTATTGGTAAAGCAGTTCGATCCTGGGCTCCTCCAGAGTCAGTGTCGAAGTGTCCTTGAGCAAGACTCTGAACCCCTAACTGCTCCTGATGAGCAGGTTGGTGTTTTGCATGGCAAAATGTCTTGCTCAAGGTGGGACAATGTCGGGTCTCTGCTCTACACGTGAAGCTACATGTGAACTTGTTGTGATAAAAATGTAATTGAACCTAAAAGTTAATTTGCTCACTACTCATCCAAGACGCCTTTAAGACTATTGTGACACTGCATTCCTTTAAATCCTGTCACGCCCTTCATAGGTCACTCGTATCTTTGTCGTCATTGTTCAATTGAAATCTCGTGGAAACTACAACTGTTGAAGCTAACTTGCATGCCAAAGAAACAAACATCTGGTAGAACTTGATCTCCTCCTGCCTCAGCTACTGTCATTTGAAAAGCAGGGAATCCCTATAATAGCCATAATTATGATGTATTATAAACACACCCACTCACCTTTGCAGCTAACTAAGTGGCTCTTTTGGTTATGTAATGTGCGATGGAAGCATGCTGCCTGATTGGATACTGATAACACCCATGTATTGACAATCCAAACACAGGTTAGACTTGGACCATGATGCCTGTCAGACAGTAGTGGCGTTTCCATAAAGCCACTTTTTGCGCATTAACGGCTTATTCGCAAAATGTGGCCAGTGTGCCAGACTGTTAAATGACAGTGAAAAGTGGGAGCACGCAGTCTGTAGCACTGTCGCCTCACAGCTAGAAGGTCCTGGGTTCGATTCCGCTGCCCATACCCTAAGTGGGGTTGGCCGAAAGGCCCTTTCTGTGCGGAGTTTGCAAGTTCTCCCCGTGTCTCCTAGGGTAGGTACACTCCCAAAAAACATGCAGTAATCCTGGTCTCTATACTGCCTCCCCTTGGCCAAGAATAATGTGTTCTTTCCACACACTACATCCAGCTGGGGAATACCCTGTCGGGTGAAAAGAAGCAACTTGGACTACTCATGCATAGAAGGAAGCATGAGGTCAGTCCGTTGCTCCCCACTGGCTGAGGGGATTACATTAGATAATTGGCACTGTGTGAAAAAAGGGTTGCAAAAAAAAAACAATAACCCTGCACTCTGCTGCACTTTCTTTGACTGATATTCTTGCCCTGTGCTTATTGCTTTTAGTGTTTTTAGGTCTTGTGTTTTTATAATCATGTTTTATTTTTATTGTTTGGAGCTTCTGAGCGTAGGTTTTTCACATGGACACTTGGACAGTACGTACCTACTGGTATCTAAAGAGACAATAAAGTGAATCTGAGCTAATCTGAATCTGTCATCATTGTTCTGCATGTTCAAAAGTTGGGAAATGCGCATGTCCATGACACATTGGGTAAACCCAGCCTCC
This sequence comes from Nannobrachium achirus, assembly GCF_963921795.1. NCBI lineage: Eukaryota > Metazoa > Chordata > Actinopteri > Myctophiformes > Myctophidae > Nannobrachium > Nannobrachium achirus. Next base: position 13,886,128 of record NC_137832.1, read on the forward strand.
CACTGAGGATGGAATATGACATCACAGGTGCTGTGTGTGTTTTATGGGCAAACCAATTACGTACTGCACTGTTCTATTGTTCATTTCACTTACTTTGTAGAAGGATTTTTACGACATTAATATTTTATATATATATATATATATATATATATATATATATATTATTGAACTCAAGTCTCCATGGCGTGAGGAATCAATAGAAAAAAAGTAATTTTGGGGGTGAACTACTCCTTTAATCCATGAACATACAATAACTACAGCCAGAGGCTCTTTGTCTCATAATGCGCCTCTGGCTCCGATCAAAGATCAACAGGGTGTTGTCTTATTTATCGCTGCCAGTTTTCTTATTTTTTTCTACTGTTTAACATCAGTTAATAACCTGTTATCAACTGTAGTAAATTAAGAGTGGTAGAAGTCTTGTTTTCCCCGGCGGCTGAGACAGATGAGAGACACAGAGTGGTCCAGCTTCCCTTGCCAAATGGACAAAGTCTGGTTTATTACAAAATCAAGCAGTTACAGTCAGTTGGCGGGCACAAATTCTTCAAGCTTCGATGTGGCGAGAGGTTGTCAAGAAAAAGGCCCAGACCAATGCATGCACCTCTCTTATATACTGTATTCTGTAACTTGTGTCTACGCCTGGGCACATCGGGCGCACGCTGAGCGGCGCGCATACATGTCTCCCCTGTTGTCATATTCGTGTGTGTGGGGTACAGAATCAGTGCACCGGTGAGGTCAGCGGTCCCTCGCAGTTAATGCGCATACATGTCGTGCACGAACAACCGGTATGAACTGGTCTACCAGTAATACATAGGTGAGTTGCTTACGTTCGAGAGCTGAGATTCGAACCACATGTGTAGAGGGACCCAATAACATGTTTTGCCCGAGTATCAGGTGTGAGCTACGTGCGCCTTATAGTGCGCGAGAATCCATGCGCGTGCATGCACTAACGTGTGTCTATAGGGTGTCTCCTTTTTGACCGGAGCGCACGAACCTAAACTGGGATGTGTGCTGGGGTGCCGTGTGTGTCAGAGAAAATACAGCTGGTTCCTATAGAGAGCTATGCGCCGAGGCCCAGGTCAGAGAGGTCACTGTGTGCTGGGAAGCGTCCCTGGGTTGAGGCCCTAACGGCTGAGACTACAAATCCCTCTCTTTGAGCGAACGATAGGAGCTCACCCCTGGCCATTTACCGCCACAGAACGGGGTGCACCTAACCATGAACCGGAACATCAACCCATCACACAGTGGCCGATCTGAATGTACCAATCAATCCAATAAAAGACTACATAATACTGTAAAAAACAAACAATACATGAATCATAAACATATAGGATCCGAAATAAACCAGACCACAAAACAAAAACAACTAAGTAAACTTAGAAATGATTAAACACGTTACACAAACAATGGATATAGTGATCTCTGAGCTTATGCCTACACTACGTTCAAGCCATGCGGTGTAGATCACAAATAAAACATCAAAAAGAAAAGATATAAGGGCAAGATAACTGAAAGAATATATATAACGCATTCAGCTAAAAATGAATAACAAACAAAGACAAAACGAATAATAAAAGCATGCACATCGGCGACGCTTAACCGCAACAACCTTTACTCATGTTTATGGCCTAAAAACAACTAAAAATTGTCAATCAAAAACGCGCAGAAAAGCTTCGCCAAACATCGTGGCATACCATACCATGTGGTGTAATGAATGCTGGATGCACAAGAGAGGTAGGGAGAGTTGTGATTTAGAGGTAGGATGTAAGAGACAGAATAATCAGATTGTTGACTCTGGGCAAAGCCGTGACATGTGTGTATGGGGCCAAAGAGTTGAGGTTGAACCAAGCGTCATCCGGGCCTTGGAGCCCCCTTAGTCCTCTGCCTCCCGGAACTGCAGCTTATCGATATGCCATATGTCACCACGCTCGTGTGGATGGATATCGAAATAGTCCTCCGTGTACATGCTGTCGATCAGCACCTCATCCTTAATGACAAGATCCTCGTCTGGGAGAGGAGACTCCGAGTGCTCCTCGACACGAATCGACGTCATCTGCAGCGCCTGAAAGCCCATGGCACGATCGATGCCCTTGGAGATAAAGGAGCGGGCCAAAGGAATGCAACAGCATAAGATGAATGCAAGGACGAGCACAGCGATCAGAATGACAGCTCCGATCTGAGCCCAGTAGGTCCCCCAACCCCCAAAGGTGTCGGCAAACCAACTGTCCCAATTGTTCGTCACGCCAGCCTTTTCGTGAAATTCATCCCGCACCTCTCTTAATTTCTCCATCGCCAAGGTGAATGATCCGTTAGGGGCAGTCATGTTCGGGATGAAGGAACAGCAGGAGGGCCCAAACATGGAACAAACACCCCCCCTTTCCGCCAACAGGAAGTCGAGCGCCTGCCTGTTCTGCAAAGTCATCAGACTGGTAGCCGCCAACTGCTTCCCTATAGCCCCAAAAGCATCATAGGTATAGTTCATGAAGCGCTGAGTGTTGAAGGCAATAAAGTTGATCCACCTTGTGTTGACGCTGATGCCGATCGAAGGAAAGAAAAGAGCAGCCGTTATTAGCTTGCCGTGGTCTATGACCATGAAATCTTGAGGGATGTCATAAGGAACCCCGTGGCGGTCAACCGGTACTCTGTGACCTTTCATGTGTTCTTGGTCAAGCAGCTCTCTCTTGATTCTTCTGGGCTCCAAGTCGCGTCTGTCCTGAAGTTCCTCAAAAGGAATGATGGCAATAGGCTGAACGGCCTGAACCCGCGCACATCGGCCTACCCAGTTTATGGGCAAGAAACTCAGCAGAATGTCCTCCCCGCAGATCCAGAACTGATCTGCCACTGCCTGTGTAGCATAAAGAAGTGGACATATGTCAGGAGAGGGCACTGTTCGGATGCCTTTAACCATGTGGACGACTGACAATCGGCCGTCCCTCTCTTGAACCGGCAGACAGTCACTTTCCGCTAGATCATCCGTAATGTCCCATATTCTATCGCAAAACTCTTCTCCTAGAATACCCACTTTAATCGGAATGTGTTGACGTGTGGTGTTAAACCCATTTGTCTTCTGGAAACACTCGAAGTGTCCCGCCAGCCGTAAGGGAGTACCTTCTGGAACCGCCTCCATGTCAAGATCCATGCGAACATCAAGATTGACACATTGCTCCCCTTGCAGCCTCTCCCTCAAGTCTCTTGTAAGGTTGCCCTGTTTCATGATCCCATCATAATATTCCTTCGACCCCAAATACTGTAGACACTCGGCCGGGCAAAGTGGACCCACGTGCAGCCCCACAGCTATGGCAGCAGGGCTGTTGTAATACTCAGTCTCGTTAGGATACCCAAGCTCAACCATGAAGGTTATTCTAGACCTTTCTTTCTCCATTTCACAGTTCCCCCAGCTATGTTGGGTGTTTATCAGCAGAAGCGTGTCCACTCGGGCCTGAGTACAAAAGAAACAGTTCGATCTACCAATGGATCGTGCCGTGAAGTCGATCCACTGATACCAAGAATTGGCATGAGCCTGGCGATGTAACGGATCAGTCAATGTAGCCGTATACCTAGTCCTAAGAATTTTTTCATGAGGCCTAGCTAACTTCTCAACCCATAACCGCTCCAATTCATTACTAGTGGTGTGTGTTTTCCGTACACTCCTTGCCCTGCCCTCCCACCCTGCCTCAACTGCCTGGAGGGAGGTGGACCCAGGAGCTGCTGTGGTCACGTTAGCAGCTGTGGTCAGGTTAGCAGCTGCCGTCACGTTAACAGCTGCTGTCACATTGACAGCTGTCGTGGCATTAACAGCCACTGCCACGTTAATAGCTGTCATCCGTGGAGTCGTCGTAGGAGGAGATGTCGTCACCGGAGAGGTTGTCGCAGAAGGTCGAGCAGTTGTATTCGTGGAGGTAGTCGTATTGGAGGCTGTTTTCAAGGAAGACACCATGGTGTCCGAACCCTGCAGCTCGCTGTCCTTTCGGTCCTCAGTTGTCAAAGCGCTTAGGCCTACGTCTCTCTCGGACCGGCCTTTTGGTTGGCAGGGGAATGGCTCGACCACGACGCCTCCTGGGTTTTGTGGCCGGCGCAGGTGGGCATGGTGGCTCTCCGGAGGGACCCGTCTGGTCATTGGTCGGGACGTCTTGTAGGTCGATGGCACCAAACCGTCCCTCGGGCTCGTCTCCCGGCCCCATGTCCCCGGTGTCTGCCGTAGCAGGTAACAGATCACCAGGAACATCGCCACTCGAGTCGTCTGGGTCGATGGACGAAGGCCCCAGGACACTGGGTTGGTCCCCGGCCGTGGCATGGCCTTGCGCCTCGTCACCGTCGTCACCCCCCTGGACTGACGGAGCGGTCGTCTCGTCTGTGCCGGCGGCGCCTTCGTTGGTTGTCTCAGCGGGGGCTTTCACACAGTGGCTCAGATGATACCACGTCGGAGAACCCTCGATCTGGACAGCGTAGCCTGAGGCTCGCACCACGCGATATGGGCCCTCACGGCGGACGTCCAGGCACCGGCGGCGATGTTTTTTCACATACACCTGGTCCCCGGGGACGATAGTGTTGGCTGCCGTCCGGCTCTGTTTCAGCTTCTCCTCGTCCTTCTCCTCCTTTTCCTGTTTGGAAAGAACATAGGCAGAGATCCTCCGATGGAGGGCAGACATATATTCTACATACGCCTTCATATCTTTCTCCAGCAGGGAAAGACTCGGGCCTTTCCCTCCTGTGTGCACACCAGGGGTTACCATACGACGGCCCGTGAGAAGCTCATGCGGAGTCAAATTTAAGGGCCGCACCGGGGAGGAACGGATCGATAACAACGCCAGAGGGAGGCTTTCAGACCAATTTAAGCCTGTGTGCTGCGAAATTTTATTCACACGGGACTTGACGTTTAAATTCTGCCGTTCCACGGCCCCCTGGGAACTCGGGTGGTAAATAGTGCCAAAACGTTGCTTAATCCCTAATTTCTGCAGGATTAGCCGCACTGTGCGATCCACAAAGGATCTTCCCGAGTCGCTAGCTATCTTATAAGGAAAACCGAATCTTGGAATTACTTCCCGGCATAAGAATCTAGCGGCTGATCGTGCGTCCTCGTTTTGTGGGAGTGGCTTCCACCCAACGAGTAAAGCGACACACAACCACAAAAAGATAGCGCTTTCCTTCAATGGGTCTGATCATGTCAGCATAATCCATGACCAGTTCCATCATTGGCCCCTTGGGCGTTGGGACATGGCCTGGTGTCGTGGTAACCCCTCGTCGAACATTGTTCTTTAAACAGATGGCACACCTACCAATAACTTGGTCAATCTGCTGAAAAAGATATGGTGCCCAAAACCCATACTCCCGGGTGATCTTATGATACACGGCCCCCCGATTCACGTGCGCAAACGAATGCGCCTCGTGAATCAACAGACCCACCAAGTCAGGCGGGGCAAGGACTAACCCCTCGTGGTTGCGCCAAAGTCCAGTACTATCCTGGACTGCACCTCTGTCACGCCACAAGTCTTTGTCAATGTCACAGACCTCGTCTTGCATCAAAATCAAGTCAGACAAAGTGATCTTTTCCTCCAGGTCCACCTCATGCGTGATCAAAAGAACCTTACCTGGTTTGTTGGCCCCAGTCACTGCCTTCGCGGCCTCGTCTGCTGCAATGTTCCCTTTGGTGATGTAAGATTTGTCTGACTGATGGGCGGCACACTTAGAGATAGCAATCATCTTAGGTTTCATCATAGCATCCAACAACTTCAGGATCTGTGCACGATGTTTAATGGGCGAACCGTCGGCGCTCTTAAAGCCGCGGTTCTTCCAGACAGCCCCGAACAGGTGGCATACATTGAGTGCATACGAGCTGTCTGTGTAGATGTTCACCCGCTTACCCTCCGCCAGCAAACAAGCTTCCGTCAAGGCCACCAGCTCAGCCAGTTGGGCCGATGCCGGCTGGGGAAGCACTTCCGCTTTAACTGTGACAAACTCAGATCCCTGAGCTTGCACGACGGCATAACCCGCGCACAAAGTGTCGCCGATGCGGTAGCAGGACCCATCAGTCCAGTACTCCACATCCACTTCCTCAAGGGGAAGTGCTTGGAGATCGGCCCTGAGCTTGGAGTACCTTTCAGCTTCTTCCAAGCAACAGTGCTCGTCCCCATCCTCAGCCGTGGGTAGAACCTCAGCCGGGTTGACTGTTGAACATTTAACGATTGTTACATCTTCTTGTTCCAACAACCTATGGTAATCCCTAATTCTGGACATGGTCAGTGTGTACTTGCCATGATCCAATAGGTTCTTGAGCTCATGCTTCACCAGAATGGTGACTGGATACCCCATAGTGAGTGCCGATGCCTTTTCATACATCAAGTAGGTGCCCACTAATGCGCGGTAACACCACAACATCCCCATCTCGACATCACTGAATGCCGTAGAATAATAAGCAATGGGTTGGGGATTGGGGCCAATGCCAGTAGACTGAGCCAGGACAGCGCATGCGTGCTTCCCTCCCACAGATACAGATACATACAACAAAAACATTTTGGTGTAGTCCGGTAACGCAAGTGCCGGCGCCTCGATCAATCTATGTTTCAAGGTCTCGAAGGCAGTAAGCGCATCAACCGTCCAAGTAATCCTTGCGTTAATTAAGTTGCCCCCTGCCTGCTTAATCATATCTCTGAGAGGGCCCGTGAGCCTAGTGTAGTTTTCTATCCAATAAGCCGAATATTGTGTAACCCCCAAAAACTTCATGGTTTTCATAGGGTTTACGAATGGCCTCAATGTGCCCCTCAGAGATAGCACGATGACCGTGAAATATCCTTTGACCAAGATAGATCACGTCCTTCACACAGTATTGCATCTTTTTAATCGAAACCCGGTGACCTTTTTCTGCTAATTTTTGGAGCAAGGTCACAGAGTCTCGATGACACGTCTGACGGTCCTCTGAGCACAGAAGAATATCGTCACAATAATGGAGGACCGTACTCGTCAGGAGAGGCGCCACATCTACCAAATCATCCTTCAAGACCTTGTTGAAAATGTGGGGGGAATGACGATAGCCCATCGGTAAGCGTCGGTACCGATAGTGTTCCCCCTTGAACGTAAAGCCAAATAGTCCTCTGCAGTCTTCACTCAACACAACGGAGTGAAACGCCCCGCAGAGGTCAATCGCGGTAAACCAGACAGCATCTGGCGGGATGTCCGCCAGCAGAATATGCGATCCGGCACGTCTGCGGAAAAATCGACCGTTATTTCATTAATAGCGCGCAAATCAATAACAAGACGATATGAATTGTCAGGCTTCAAGACAGGCAAAAGAGGCATGTTGCTAATCGGGAAGTTGGTCTTCTCCAAAACTCCAGCCCTCAAAAGTCCCTCAATATGAGGTTCGATACCCTGGATAGCAATGTCTTTCAAAGGGTATTGGTAACGCCAGGGTGGTTTTGCCCCAGGCTGGAGTGGCACTCTCACTGGTTGGGCGGCCTTGACTAGCCCGACGTCTGTGCTGTCTTTGGCCCACAGGTACCCCGGTACTTGACGCATCATGTCTTCTCGGAGGGCCTGGTCGGGTTCGACATCGAGCATGGATCGGTGGCCCATCCTCACTGTCTGCGGTTGGCCTACACCTTGTGCCGAAATCATAATCTTGAGAAATCGCTGATCTTCACTCACCCAGAGAGCAGGGTTTTCTTTTGTCGTTACGAAGGTGGCCTTGTCTGCTTCAGCCACCATCGCCCCTATATGCTTCTGCTCGTGATCTTCTGCAATTCTCAAAGTCACATGTGGGAGACTATCCTCGACCTGGAAAGTCTCCGCCAGATAAGGTTGTCCATTTATTTTCAGAGCTGCACCTTGAGGTCCAAGAATAATGCAACCAGAACTCAACTGGACTTGCGTTGGTTGGTGTCTTCTCCACTCAGCAGCGTCAGACTCAGTGGTGTCTTTGGAGTACTTCAGAGTGCAGTGAGGCGGGTATTCAGGAACTCTGGAACCAGGCATATTGGCGACGATGAACTTGTCCCATTGCCTGGCCGGCCCCAGCAAATCACTGCTCAAATCCCCCAGCCAATAGACCATGGCTCCATCAGGTGGCGGTTGAGCAATCAATTGACGATATTCTCCATTGGGCACGGATATTATGCACCCATCAGCTGTGCATTTGATAGTACAGTTCAGTTGTGTCAGTGCGTCTCTGCCTAGAAGGCCAATAGGTGTCTTGTCTGACACAAGGACCGAGATTTCGGCTACTTGAGACTCAAGTTGGATCTTCACGGGCAGCGTAGTCGGTATCAGCTGTTTTATTCCCTCAAAACCGATGGTACGGACAAAATGTCCAGACCGAGGAAGGTGCGTGGCGTCTTTAGGTTGAATACAAGTAAAAGCAGCTCCCGTATCCGCCATTAATTGCAAAGGTCTGTCGTTAACATTGACCCAGACAATCGGGTCTTCGACAGGGCTCGTTACCACCAGCTGATTGCACCTTCCTTCGGAGTCGTTAGGGCAGCCCTATAGCCCAGCGGGCTGAGGGCCCCGAAACGGATTAACGGGACCCGCCGGAGGCTGGTTCTGCTGCCATTGGGGAGACCTCGCGTTGGACTGCGGGGGCCAGTACTCTTGAGGTTGTTGCTGTTGTGACCACTGTGGAGGAGGTGGCTGATTGTTGTAGCGACGAGGAGGGCGCCCCCCACCTCTGCAGTTCCTGTAGAAGTGACCAAACCGACCACAGATGAAGCAGGATCCTGGAGGGAAGTTGGACGGGCCTCCTTGGACCTGAGGTTGTCTCGGAGTCGGTGGCTGTTGAGACGAGTTGATGGCCGGAGCCGTCGGAGCAGCCGGCGGTTGCCCCGGGGGGTCGGAGAGCACCGCGGCCTGCTTGAGAATGTCTTTCTGACAGGTCAGCTGAGTTTGAGTCAGTTTTCTCAGATTATCTTGGTCTTGCTCTTTCAGCTGAAGTTCTTTCTTGCGTTGGAGCTCAACTTGATGGGCGACGTTGTCTGCATAAAGTGTGGGAGTCATGCTTCCCAAGCCGACCACTTCAGCCAACTTCTTTCTCACCAGTGGGGGAAGACCCGCCTCAACCTTGGCCCGGACCAATGCTGTTTCGATCTGGTTGCGAAGAGCGTCGTTCCCTGTTGTAGTCCGCCACAGCTCAAAGGCACGGGCGACGAACGCTCTTGGGTTTTCGTCAGGCTTCAGAGGGTCCAAGACGATATGGTCTGGGTGAATGTTGGTGGGATAGATGTCTCTCAACGCACGCCACATTGCTGCGGTATGTTGGAGAAAGAGGTTTGCGTCGTGTTGCTTAGTACCAACATACCTAGTGAGACCGGCCCTTGTCAGGGCAGTTTCCATCGAAGGGACCCCTACCACGAGAGCAAGGAGAATTTTAACATCAGCAATCGCAAGAGTCAGTCCTATCGTAAGCTGTTCGAGCCTTGCGATCCAGGGAAACGCCCCCTCTTGGAGTGGTGGGAGCTTCTGCACCAAGTCAGAAACGTCAGTTGACGCCCACGGCTTGTACTCCATCCGTTGACCTTTGATCAACAGCGGTGCTATGATGCTAACGTTCTCGTCTCCTGATGCTTTCGAGTCGGCCGGGTCCTGTGTTGCATATGCCGGGGCCTCTCGGTGTGACATTTTCCGTAAGTAGTATTGCCGGGACTTGGGCGCCGACTCCCGGGAGGACTTCCCAGACCCCCGGTGGGCACTGGACTTCTTAAGCTGACGACTCTCCTCATCCAGGCTAATAGTCAATTCGGCTTCTTCAAGAGATATGGCATCCAATTTGTCTTTGATGTCCGCCATCTGCTCTTTATCACTGCCGACAAGGTCCAGCTCTCGGTTTAGGGAGTCCCGGGAATTTCTGAGCCTCTCCAATGCTTGACCAATCCGTGCCATCACCGAGCCCGTACGGCTGGGTTTTGCACTGATCTCGACCTCAGACTCTGATTCAGATCCAGAGTCTGAGGAAGCTTGACTGTCCGTTGAGTCAGTTGTCTGACTGGAGGTGAAGCCAACCACCGATTTTCTTGGGCGGACCTCCCGTCCCCGACGCTCCGCTTTGGCCAGAAGTCGCTTAATGAGAGGGTCCCATCCTCCCGTCAAGGAGGACTTGCGGCTCCTGCTCTTGGCAACCGCGGACTTTCTGGATGAGGGTTTAGGAGAGCCACCCAGGCTAGCCGTCGCCCCTCCCACTGCCCGCGGCGTGTCTTTCTTGCGGCAGTCTGGTTTTAAATTGAACCTGACGTCTGCATCTCCAGTTTCAACCATCATACCCTTATCATCTGTCACATCATATCGCCCAGCCGCTGATATCACTGGCAATTGGGGGTAGATTGCCCCACATGCAGTGGACGATGAAGGCGGGATGGTGTAGGGCGGAGGAGCCACATGAGAGAAGGGAGTGTCACAAAGCAACTGCTTCTCGGGGTCTTGGCGAATTTTGGCAGCCTGCCCGACTTTATCTTTGTATGCCTTATTTAACTTTTGGCTCTCTTGAAGGAACAAAGCTAAAGCTCCCAACTCGAGCTCCCGTTTTTGCGCACGCGCGAGACCGCGGCGACCCTTCTTTTGCCCCGCCTTATGGGCGCTAATTAACACCTGCAATGTTTTGATAACTTCAGGGTCAAAGGTGCCATTTTTAGGCCATGGATTAGCGATGTCTTTCCATCGCGAGTTCCACGCCTTAGAGTATTTAGCAAGAGTTTTCTTATGCCACATCCTATTATTATTTTGCACAATACCGACAGGAGTTGTACCCGCCTGCGCCGCCGTTGACAGTTCGGCCCCCATTTTATCAAGCAGAGATGTATATACCCTTGAAATTTGGCAATGTACCTGGCCTTTTTGCAGACCACAACTAAGATAAACTTGGCGGGGGTTGATAAGGATGAAAAATAATATAAAAAGTGTTCAAATACCACAGTAAACCCCGATACCCCCTATTTTCCTGCACAGAGCCTGTGTTGTTGCCGGTCCCCCAAAGGACCTTTGTGGTGTAATCACCCCAACTTATGTTGTCCTTCGCCCTTAGCTGTATATTTACTAAAACAATGTGAACTAGAGAACACACAGACACGAAAACACTTTATTCATGTATACCTTAAACTTTTTGTTTTCCAAATGCGCTAATGGGAAATGAACACACAGAGACAATAGAATTTTATTAGAATTTTCCCCAATCCTAACATATGTGAATGGTGTTACGAGTCAGTAATAAGAGGCCGGCAACAACTGAAACCACCATACCATTCAAAGGGTTACCAACCCGAGGTTAAATTGAACCTGGAGGAAACCAGCCTTAGGCTGTATCAAGACCACTGTAAAATGTCGACCCTGAACCCAAGAATTATTATAAGTTTCTGTTCCCTTAAATGACCAAAAATACGAGAAGGGAGACAATAATATCCTGAATAACTTCTTTATTACACAAATAAGATACAGTACAAGTCACTGTAAAAAGAGCACAAGACAACAATATAAAAAGTTAAGTGTTCAGTCTAGTCAAAAGTCCAAGGTCAGGTATTAAACAAAAATATGCAAGACTATTGAGGTCCTATCACAGTCCGGAAATGTCAAAAAGCAACGCGGAAAAAATCCTGGTTAAAGTCCTTTCGAAAACCCAAAAAGTAGCCGATCTACGTCCTAAAAACCAATCACCCAGGAAGACGGATAAGGCATAAGATAAGATCACTGTCCTTTACCTGAATCGCCGGATGTCCGTGAAACGGCAGGTGGCTCAACCAGACAGGGTTGAGACAGCAATCACTTACCCCCCTTGGTACTGGAGAACACCGACCTGTAAATAATAGTAACAGGTAGCACAACCTAACATAAATAATAACTCCAATGCAATGGCCATGCAGTGTTATAGCTCAACCTGATAGTCAATCCACAAACACTCATGCAGCAACCATTCATCATGTTAAAATATGTGTGGCCTAGGTTACAGCATTCAAGATTTCCACACCAACTAAATGTCAGTAACTCAATAGACACACACCATTTTGCCCGTTAATAAAACATTAGTCCAATGTTATATCCCAGCAGCTTACCCCTCTGGGGAGATAAAAATGCAACCAGCGAGCAGCATGCAGTCATTAGTGGCAACCATACAATCAAAAATGTGTTAAAACAATGGCCAGAGCGCCCAATCGCTGAGTCAGACGGACTATCATTTAAGGCATCCGAACCACATAGGCCCTGAGAATGCAAGCTCGCTGCATATATAACTTGTGTAGAATGCTGCTGTTTAAGTACAAATACCCACAACAGCCACAATAACATGCAGTTATTTACTTTTCAACACAACCCAGTGATCGGAATGTCTGTCCGCATGCAGCCTTGTCAACATGAGCACCCAAGGCCAAGGAAAGGGTTACCAAGACACACGCTTAAACACAGTTTAGTAATGTACTAGGGGTAAATGGTGTCACCATCGAGAACCAGATGTCACAAAACACCCCCCTTGTATCAATACAAGAAAGAAAAGAAATTGACTTAACTAAAAATAAAGTCAATGTGCACAACATATACTATATATGCGACGGTGAGTTCCCCAAGAAAAGGAGAAAAGGAGAGAGGGAAAGAGAGGAGAGAGGATGTGTGCGTGTGGGGTGTATTGTGCATGCGGGTGTGTGTGTTACAGAGAGAGAGAGAGAGAAAGAGAGAGAGAGAGAGAGAGAGAGAGAGAAAGCAAGCGTGCAGGGGTACCACGGCCCCCCTCCGCTATGCTTATTAACAGTGACCTGTGCTGCCCCCCAGCCCTCTCGAATGGAGTCACTCACCACTCTGCAGATGGCAGTGGGCCTATAATATACAATACACAGATGCTAAGAATGGGACCTGAATAAGGCCTGAATGTTGACGGTAGGTTCAAACTACGTCATGCTATTGTAAAGGAAGGATAGTCAACAGGTTATCTCCAGCGATTTGATCCAAAGTATTTCAACCTAAGCATATTTGACCATAAAAGATAGGGTTTTAGGAAACCAGGTACACGTACTCACATGCTAAACCACTTAGTAGACCTTATAAGTGAATACATTCATATGCCAGACTAGAGTGTTATACTGTGAATCCCGGTATGGGTAGAGAAAAATGTGAAATACTCGAGTAAAAATACTCAGACATCCCTCCTAAAACCGTAGACCAACTCTGACATATCAGAAGTATGAGTAGAGTATAGTTAGTAGCAGAGAGAAAGAAGTAATCAAGTAAAAATACTGAAATGAAAAGTATCAGGGCCGTTAGAATAGGAGAGAAAGGCTTCCCCATGCTAATTCAGAAGGTATAACCTGCACCAGTTTTCTAACCACTGTGAAATCACATATAAATTACCGCTGGCAACTGGGAAAATGTGACTATTATGAACTATAGAACCATGTCCTGCGTTCAACCGACACAGAAATCAGCTCTACAGTTTTGATAGGCTTTATTGGAAACCTTTGGTTTAGGCCAAGTAATTTACTTGGCGGGGGGAAAGGTCTTATTATCAATGGACCTCATTTTTATTGAAAGCCTTTGGTTTAGGCCAAGTAATTTACTTGACGGGGGGAAAGGTCTTATTATCAATGGCCCTCATTATCACTGTGGAATTTTAGGAATTCACAGCAATTATTGAAGATGTGTTCTCAAATAACTACAAACCCGTTATAACCGGGGAAAAGGAATCAAGAGAGGGACCAAGTGGAGATAAAAAGCTCCCTCTGCCACCCCCTCCCCCTGCGACCGTGCGCAAAGAGGAAGGCAGCAGGCCCTTCAATTCCCACAGGCAGCCAATGAAACGCAGAGGCGGGGTCAGGACTCGAGAGGGGGCGAAACCCCGACAGGAAATAAGCGTCAGTGTGAGTGAAACGGCCCAGCAGAAAGGATCTCCTGACCCAGAGACAATAGGCAGCACAGAAGTGCCTCGCACATACACACACGCACACAACCATGCAGAGAGGAAAAGGAGACAGAGACAGAAAAGTTATACCAGAAGAGGGAATGTATCCGAGTACAAATACTCAAATACTGAACCAAAACGCATACAGGCAGTAAGAGCAAAGAGGGACCCACAACACAAAGCACATGAGATTAGACAAAGGCAAACTTCAGAGTGAGACAAATCATGCAGTTTATATGTGGGCTTCACATTACAACATTTACACAACCCTAACGCACTGAAAGGATGTGTAATGCCACTGACAGTCTGTCACTCGGGGTGCGTGTATGACGGAACCCCGAGGCGTGCCTCCACCAGCCGAGCGGGGCAGACCACCCCCCCCTCTGACGTTGGGACCAATCCCAACGCCAGCAGAGAGAGTCCCGCTCACCCAGTGAAGCAGCCAGCGTGGACACCCAAACCCACACACAGACAGCAGACGCAAACGCATGCAACACGGAAGCAAAGCACAGAACAATCATTCACCCAAAACTCAAACAAAGATCTATCTGCCAACAAATCTCCGACGCACATGCACCCGGCACAGTGTAAGCAGCTGATTGCAAGTGTCACGAGGCAACCACCCTTTCTCCCCCAGCGACAGCACCTCTTCCGCAAACCCAGCGTATGAAACAGCACCCGCTTCATAATCCACAACCTGCCCAGACTCTTCATGCCAAACGTGGCGGACAAACACCCGAAACGGTGGTACACCAGAATACCACAACTGCAATGCCACAACCGTGACTGCCAAAGCGCAGTCACGTCGAACAACCAGACCAATCCCCATATGAAAACAAACACTCGCCACCACAACAGTGACCAACAAACCAAAAAACAAAATAAACTGAATAGTAGAACTTCACAAAACCAAAGACCAAACAAAGCCCCACAAAAAAGAACCACCGCAAACACACAAACGGCGCGTAAAACACCAGGCAGCCCACAATCCCCAGGCGCACACCACCTCACGACTTCACGTGCAATATCCCCATGCACACGCAAAGTTCAAACACAGTGTGAGACAGTATAACCCCCGGGCAAGCAGGCAACCATGTAAAAATAACCCACAGAGGTCCCAAACAGACCCCCGCAGTATACGCATGAAGCAGACCACCCATAAGTGGCCAATTCAGTGCGCAAACACCTACTAGGCGCACCCAAGCGAAACTGACAAGCGCATGCAAACATTCAACAACACCCGAGGCCAAACCACAGCCCCAAGTGCCCACAAGAAAAAACCACCCCAATCCCACTGAATAAAACAGAGAGCAGACACACAACTACAACACATGAACCACCAAACCATCCCTCTCAACCGCAACACACGGCCGTGCCCAAACAGTGACAGAGCGCCCATGCAGTGTGTGTTGACCAGCCTTCCCAGCGTACAAACCCACAAACGGTCTAGACCAATACATATGTATGGCCCCCAACATACATACGAATTCGCCCCAAACGCCGTGAGCACATACAGCAAATGGTCAGGCAGTCAGTACAACGCGCAACACCAAATAAACTATGTGAGTGCATTAGACAATAAGACACCCGAGCGCCGCGGCGCACAACATGCATACGCCACAGAACGGTAAAAGTAAATAATATTCGACCCAACCTTAAGCAGCAGCAGGAAAAGGAATTTGGCACGCCAGGCGACACCGGGACACAAAGTTGCACCGCGCGTCGAACAGACAGACAAAGCGGGCGGCACTCCCAAGTCAGGGCACGCTCCACAAGCCCCAGAGAATCGGCCGTAGTCCCCGGGCAGATGGCCGTCACCGTGCTGCGTTTGAGAGACAGACATCAATCACCAAACACATACAGACAACAAACACAGAACATTACGCACGAGCATTACGCACACACCAGCACGTCGCCAGGACGGCCGGTACAGCACAAATACAACCCAAATTAACACACCACTATTAAAACAACCCTTAAACAATAGGCCTAAACAACAAAACCAAAGTCATTACACATCAAAGCGCTAAACAACAATGCATGCCACAACATTTTCCAAGTACAACCCAGTACTCCCAGGGTCTTTTATCAACGCCACTAGCCCCTACAGACCACCAATTCCCACAAAAACCAGCAATCTAAGAAACTAAAGCATCGCCACCTGCACGTGAGGGTGATCAAACCTACGCCTAAGATGGGACCAATACCATGACCATATCACAAATTAATTTAGGGTGGCACGAGCAATGACGTTCTCCTGGCCCAGCAATAGCCAAACACTAAACAAAAAAGACTAAAACCACATTCTTTGCATCTCATAATGCGAGATCCACATGCAATAAACATCGTATTGCTTTTAGGGGTGGCCAGAGCAATTGACGTGTACCCTGGACCGGTAGAGCATTAAGCAATTAACCCTTCTTAAGCTAAACCTAACTCTTTGCTTCCATAATGCAGGAACGGCATGTAAACCCTCTAAAGTTTACTAAAAAACGCCAGCTGAAAGTAACTAAACACTATACTGGCCCGTATCACCCATCTGTCCCCCGCGCATGAAAAAGCGCATTAACAAAAAAAAAAAAGAGAAAAACAAGACCAATTCCACACGGGTTCTACCTGCAGCTCATCAAGCAGCCTCCACAAGGAGCCCACTCCACAAGCAAACGTGTGTGAATCAATACAAATTCAACTCACCCTGCTCACAGAAGGGATCCAGGTGGGGAAAAAGCAAAAAAGATGAAAAAACAAGCTGCCTAAAAAAAAGAAGGCTCTAAACAGAATCCACGTTGGGCGTCAATTTCTGTAGTAAATTAAGAGTGGTAGAAGTCTTGTTTTCCCCGGCGGCTGAGACAGATGAGAGACACAGAGTGGTCCAGCTTCCCTTGCCAAATGGACAAAGTCTGGTTTATTACAAAATCAAGCAGTTACAGTCAGTTGGCGGGCACAAATTCTTCAAGCTTCGATGTGGCGAGAGGTTGTCAAGAAAAAGGCCCAGACCAATGCATGCACCTCTCTTATATACTGTATTCTGTAACTTGTGTCTACGCCTGGGCACATCGGGCGCACGCTGAGCGGCGCGCATACATGTCTCCCCTGTTGTCATATTCGTGTGTGTGGGGTACAGAATCAGTGCACCGGTGAGGTCAGCGGTCCCTCGCAGTTAATGCGCATACATGTCGTGCACGAACAACCGGTATGAACTGGTCTACCAGTAATACATAGGTGAGTTGCTTACGTTCGAGAGCTGAGATTCGAACCACATGTGTAGAGGGACCCAATAACATGTTTTGCCCGAGTATCAGGTGTGAGCTACGTGCGCCTTATAGTGCGCGAGAATCCATGCGCGTGCATGCACTAACGTGTGTCTATAGGGTGTCTCCTTTTTGACCGGAGCGCACGAACCTAAACTGGGATGTGTGCTGGGGTGCCGTGTGTGTCAGAGAAAATACAGCTGGTTCCTATAGAGAGCTATGCGCCGAGGCCCAGGTCAGAGAGGTCACTGTGTGCTGGGAAGCGTCCCTGGGTTGAGGCCCTAACGGCTGAGACTACACAACCTACAATGACAGCATGATGAATGATGAATTGGTCTTTGAAACAACAGCCTTAAAGACACAATGCACCTGCTGCCACCGTTCACCTGTGCACAATGCTAATTATAGGGTAAGCAGCATTACGGCAATGTTACCATGATTATTATAATTATTATTTATTGGTACGACAGTGATTTGCAGTCAGGAATGAGGCGAATCCGCAAATGAACATTAAGGTTTCATTTTGACACCACATCAAAATGAAATAGTTCCAACTGATTTTGATTGTTCATGAATAAAACAACTTCTCTTTTTCTTTCTTTAAACTCAGGAGAGTAATGATCGTTATACTCCCTCCCCGGTCACAGTTCAGAATTTCAATGAATGTAGAATTAATTGGTATACAGGTGTGAGGGGACTTCATTTATTAGTGTCATCTAATGATATATGCCATGCTTTCACCATTCGCTCAGGTCAAGTGCTGTACAGATCAGTGTTCATTTTGTCGACTAAATCTACAACGAAACGTAATAAAGTTAAGTGAATACTGATGTGGCGTAACGGCATGAATTTACACTGAGGGGGAAATTCTTTCAACATAAGATGCTGTATTCAAGGTCAGGAGAGTTTGGACAAGGCAATTCTCTTGGCATGGAAAGGGGGCATTTATGGTCTGCAGAGCGCACTTTTTACAGACAGATACAAGGGCAGGGGCTCAAGTCCCCTTTGATGTCTATGTGTGCATGTGTCTGCTTTTATTTGTTTCATTGTCTGACAGATCTCATAAGCACTCCTTTAGTCCATTGTCTTTAAAAAAGAAGTACATTTGCAGGAAATGCACGTATTAATGAGCATGTCATCCCAGCATTTAAGCCACTAAAATTATTCAAGCAATTTCTTAAAGATTAAATAGTGAATATTTTAAATATGTTTATGATGAAAAACTATAGATGATATTTTTCCTAAAAAAAATCAGTGCCCACACCCTAGGCGGGGTTGCTGAAAGGGCCTTTCTATATGTGGAGTTTGCATGTTCTCCCTGTGTCCCCTAGGGTAGGTAGGTACCCTCACAAAAACATGCAGTAATCCTGGTCTATATACTGCCTCCCCCTGGCAAGCCAGGGCGCCTGATGGAGAGTAAAGGAACTGGTTGGAATAACGTGTCCCTTCCACGCGCTACGTCCAGCCGGGGAAGCTCCCAACTTTCAGGTGATAAGAAGCAGCCTGATCACTTCTCATGCACTGAGGGAAGCATGAGCTCATTTCAGGGCTCTCCCCAGGTTGGCAGAGGGAGAGCAGCGCCCATGTTTACAGCTTAGGCAATTGGTCCTGGGAGAAAAATGGGTTACAAAATCGTGGGATAAAAATGTTGTTAAAAAAAAATGCCACAGACAAGTCTTGCCACCTACACGTTTGTCCACGTACGGACTGTCACGGTCCGTGACGTGTTCTGTCTCTGTTATGTTTTCTTGCATTTATCACGTTCTAGTTGGTATTCTTACAGTGTTGTAATGATTATGTTTCCATCTGCATACATATTGTCAGCGTTCAGAGTTCAGAGGACCCAAATGCAATACGACAAACAGGCAAGGATCTCAATTCAGGTGGTTTATTCTCCAACTTAAACTTCCCATAAAATGGGGCAGGCAAAACAAGAACTAAATATACAGAATGGCATGGAGCCAAAACTCTGTACCAAAAGAACACTGACATGAAGCGACAAACTGACAAGGGAACTGAACACACTGGGGCATATAGACATGGACTAACTAGACACAGGTGAACTCAAACATACAATCAACACTGGGATAGGCTAACAGGCAAACAGGACTCAGGTGACTAGGGTTACACTAATACAGGGAGGTGAGAGAAGGCAGGAAAACGGCAAACGAGGCAGACAGGAAACACTGGGAGCAATACTACAAAATAAGGGAACACTGGTGTAAAGTCAAACTCAAACTTCTACAAGGAAACAGGAACACAGGGACTACAAAATAAGATACAAAAACCCAATTCACAGCAGTGTACAGAAAGACTAAACACAGAACAAGAATACAAAACAGAGCAGGAATACCGTAATAGTCCAAAATTAAACACTGTCACATAAGTCCACGGTCCTGAGGAGCGGACCGTGACACATATGATTTTCGGAGCCATTATGTCTTTCAGCTTAGTGCTTTCCTTTTCAGTGATGTTTTATTCTAAAAGTAATGTTGATTTCCTTGTTTCCTTAGTGGGTTGTGCTTTACACTTCTGTATCTTATTTTGTAGTATGTGTTCCTAATTTCCTGTGTTGCTCTTGTTACCTGTCTTGTCTCACCAGTGATTGACCCATGTTTTGCACCCGTGTCCCTTTAGTCCTAGCCTATCCATGTGTTGATTGTCAGTAAGTCTCACCTGTGTTCTGTTACCCTTAGTCTATAGCCGCAAATTGCAACACTAGATTTTTTTATACTCGGATGAATCTAGGGTTGCAATACCTCCCAGAGGCAGCCAATGCATCAAAACGTTTTTTTTTTTTTTTGCTATCTGATTGTATTAAACGACTTCAAAATCACCAATATTGGGGCTCTATGGAAAGCTCGGAGTATCCTCTTTCTATCTGCAAAGTGTTTGTTTCATGAAAATACACCGTAGACATGTTAGGAGCTAATTTCTATCAAGAAATTGGCTTCGGGTGATTATAATTTTTTTGCTGGAGTTTGGAAGCGCTTGTGGGAAGTCACTCAGCGGTCCTGTGTACCACCTGGTTCTAAATGTCACATAATGCAGGAGGCAGCGGGACGCTGCGTAAATAGAAGACGAGCGCAACAACACTTAGAAAATAAACCATGTCTGCTCGGATTTCTTGACAGAAAATAAATCATAACAATTCTACGGTGGATTTTTCTGAAACAAACACTTTGCAGATAGCAAGAGTAAATTCCAAGCTTTCCATAGAGCCACAATATTGGTGATTTTGAAGTCGTTTAATACAATCAGATAGCAAAAAAACGATTTGATGCATTGGATCCCTATGGGAGGTATTGCAACCCTAGATTCATCCGAGTATAAAAAAATCTAGTGTTGCAATTTGCGGCTACTTAAGTCTATATATACTCCCCTGTTTGGTCAGTTCCCTTGTCGGATTATAAATGTAAGTCACCGTGTTTTATCAGCTCCTTGTGATTTCTTGTATGTTCCTAGATCTAGTGTTATTCCCTGCTCCTAGTGTTTGGCACTTTTCCTTTAGTGCTCCTCGTGTATCTTGTTTGGTGTTAATAAACACTTCTGAACCTGTACCTGACCGTCGTCCTGCATTTGGATCCTACCCTCTCTGGTCTTGCATCGTGACACGGACATGTTGAGTTCATTCTCTCTCCCCAGACACTATTAGCAGCAACATGGCCCACAGACTTTGATTTGTTTGTGTTGCTTTGTTTTTGCATCCACTCCACAAGTAGCCTAGCTGGGATCAATACCATTTCTGGGTTTCTGATGACTGGAAATAACTTTACGCCATCACGTGGTGCTGTGCACTTCCAAAATCATTCCCCCAGTTTAAAACCTGTTTTAGTTTGGTATCATTGTTTCGTTTTGTTTGGTAATGGTATAATAATGGTTTGATATGTCCAATATGGCGAATTAGCGAATTAGCGTATAATTCTTTATTTATAAAGTCAATGGAAGCATCCACCCAAAACGCGAATTTCGAAAAAGCAAAAAGGCGTCTGTTTTTTATTCGCCCTTGTGTGGAATTTAGCGAACATTTGCTGGTGAACTCTCTCTCTAAGCAAGCTCACTCTATCCTACTGAGAGAGCACGGTCGAGGGACCTTCCCTTTGCATTGAGGCCGTGGGGAACGGTGTTTCTTTCTCCTTTTCCGTGTCTCTCGAATGTCTACTGGTAAGAGCATGGTTTTGTATGTTTTATTGTATGTATGTTTTATTGTAGGCTAATTTATATCTGCAAAAAGACTAATGTTTTAAAATAAATCGCTGGGTATTAAAGGAGCTATAGTCAACTTTTTCATTGTAGGTGTACATCCTAGTCTACAGACTAGGATGTAAACAAAGTACGGGCCCTGTAAATGTAAACAAAGGGCCAAAATGATTATTTTATCATTATTTTACGCTTTTTGTGGTCATTTTTTAATTGAAACACATATATGAAGCTTATTTTTTTATAAAATATTTTCGAAACATTATTTTTATTTTAGCATCCGTTTTTCAAGAAAAAGTTGACTATAGCTCCTTTAAAACAATAGGATCGGAAATGTAGTCCAGTAGAAGGAAAGTACTGGAAATTGGACCCAAGTACAAATACCTACAAGTACAGGCTACTCAAGTAAATATACTTTTAGTTACTTTCCACCACTGCTGCTGCTGCGAGCTGCCTGTATGCAGTGGAACGGGCGGAGGGGGAACGGTGAACGCTCTGCTGTGATGTGATGGGTTGTGTGCGCCGGTGAAGACCTATACACTTATATTATTTTTATTTTTTTATTTTTGAGCGGTGGTCACACCGTCTCCATAGCGTGGCCATGTGTGTATCCGTGTGTGTGTGTGTGTGTGTGTGTGTCTGTCTGTATGTAGCCTGTGGTGTATGTAGCCTGGCTGCTATACCTTTTCTGACCACACATGTTAAGGGAGGGGCGCTGTTGTTCAGGCCAGCTAGGCACACTCACACTCACATTCACACACACAAATACACGCACACACGCACGCACGCACGCACACACACACACACACACACACACACACACACACACACACACACACACACACACACGCAGCCTCCACCGCTCAGTTCACACAAGTGTGATTTTTCTTATTTAATAGGTTAACAACCACGGCCAGGTCATCATCACTTGAGGATGTAGTTTCCATTGTTTTATTTGTTTCCCCGTCTCTGTTCTCCTCTCTCTCCTTTCTTCTCCTTTCTCCTGTGGCTACAGGCAGATAACAACCCCTTGTTTTTAGGCAAATTATGTGAATATTATATGCATATTACGCTTTTTGGTGTATGGAAAAAGGCGAATCGCGAATACTTCGCCTTTTTGGTTCGCTTATTTGCGATGCTTCGCTAATTCGCCAGTGTGTATGAAGCATAACTCATTGCGCGACTAACAAGAATAAATTAATTGAGTTACCTAATGTGCAGAACAAAAACAACGCGACACCAACCGGAACCAACCACCCGGACCACAATTATTTTTATTTTTATTATTTTTTTCTAAACCGGATGAAACGGCTATTTTTAGAAAAATACCAGGCTTTCCTCTGAGGTTGAAGTCTGGTGGTTACGTGAGGTTACTTCACAATGCATACACTACACTACATTACACTACACCACACTACACTACACTACACTACACTACACCACATGACCTTTGTATATTTTCAGGAATTATTTGACTTATTAGTTTAATAAACTAAATGAAATGTAGCTACTTGCGGACTATCTCCTCTGTTGCAAGCATTGAGCCATGCCTGTTAACACTACTTACTTACAGCAGTGAGAATAGAAGTGTGCGCGCGTGTGCGTGCGTGTGCGTGTGTGTTGCATATCTGTCCAATAAACCTAGCAGGAAGAGTAGGAATTCTACACAACATTAGTCCATCAACATGCAATAACTACAGCCAGAGGCTCTTTGTCTCATATAAGAATCCTCCTCGGGCTCCTCCATCAAAGAACAGAGAGATATTATTGATAGATAGATAGATAGATAGATAGATAGATAGATAGATCTTTATTGTCATTCAACATACATAAAATGCATAAATGAACGGAATTTCGTTTCACTGGCTCCTAGTTAAAAGAACGTTAAAATACTAAAATCTAAATAAATAAAATCACAATTCAGATTCATGGAGATATTGCACAACAGGATTCTTAAGCAGCGTATAGGAGAAAGGTCAGGGGATATTGCACTTTTCAACAGGGTGTTGCCTTATTTATCGCTGACAGTTTTGACAGCATGATTGATTGGTCTTTGTAACGCCCTAAGACACATTGCATCTGCTGCCACTGTATACCTGCACACCATGCTAATTATGAGCAATATTACAACATTGTTATTATGATTATTGGCAAGGCAGTGATATGCGGTCAGGAACGAGGCGGAGCTGCATATTTAACATTACATAAATGTTACATGTCGACTCCACTTTATTTATAGCACCTTTTACAACTCGAGGATTACTGTACAACGTGCTGCACAGAAAATCAAAAGCTAAATGCACTATAAGTTAAAACACAGAAAAACAACAGCAAAATCACACAGTAAAAAGAAGAAACAAAATAAACGACAAAAGGAGACACATCATTTCACTGGATACAAGACACAGCAGCGTCAGCAGACAGTGAAACAAAGCATAGACCACAGAAACTCTCACACGGGATTAAAAGCCACGGTATAAAGATGGGACTTTAAAAGTCTGGATCAGGGGTCTGCAATCTTTTTGACATGAAGTGCCATGTTTTTATTTTCTTGAAGTCAGTGTGACATATCAACAATACATTAATTATAGTCTAACCTAACGCGGACATTCTATGCGGTCAGGAACCCGGGCAGATCTCATGCACCGGTTCCTCCGGCGTCTCAAAATGGCGCGGAGAGGGACATGACTCCTGCTGCTGGGGGGGCACTGATATATCACGCAAACAGACACAGTCTTTGTGATTCATTGGAAAGAATAATGTTGTCAATCGGACAAACGGTTCAAAGTTGTGCTCAAAAGTAAAACCATTCGTCATTATTATTCTCCGTTCCCCGACGGTGTTGCGTGCAAAGAACTGAAGACCTCCATGCTCACATCGCAACCGCAACGAATTGTGATGAGCTTGTACTGTATATCAGCTGTTATCGTGCTCAATGCTGTTGCGGGGTTGTGGAATGGAGCCTCTTCTCTTCTTCTCTCTCCCTCTCTTATCTTATATATGAAATTCCATAGGCTGAAGAGCCCTGAGTTAGAGTGCATGTTCAATAATGTGTCTCACTTGACTGGAAAAATAGCGCCTGTCCGACTGCTTATTTCATGAATCTTCCAAGAATCGCATTTTCATGAATCTTCCAAGAATCGCATTTTATCAGAATGGAAACAGGCAAAATGCGCATTTTCTTTTTTCGACTTAATGATAATTCACTTTCTAATTCGAATAAGCTTTATGGAAACACATCTATTGTCTCCATTGTAAGCGATTTACAATAGGGAGGGGATTGGTGGGAGTGGTTGTGTTTGACTGACGGACCCTCGCACAGACGCACGCCTGTTTCTGGCTGCGTGTCAGAAATATTTAGATATCACGCGTCACGGCAACCATACGTTATGTCCTTGTCCCTTTTATGCCCATATATGGAGATCCCTGATGTCATCAATATTAAGCCCATATATGGACATATTGTGACACTCTCATGATAAACAGTGTGGTTGCCGCGACGCGGGTCGCACTTGCAATGAATGCCGTCCTTGTCCCTTTTATGCCCATACATAGAGATTTTAAGCCCATATATGGAGATCGTCTCGCCCTTAGGGCGTCTTAATAGTATTGATTTACCTTGTTGTTTATTACTCTTCTGATCTCACACTTGCTCAGAATAAGAAGAGTAAACACGTTTAAGGTATAAGGTAAAACACAACACCACAGCGGAAACTAGAAAAATATGCAATTCTGGGAAATTGCAAGTATGGTTGTCGTGAAACGAGTCAAAAACATAATGGATATACTGTGTCAGTCTCCATGTTTGGGAAAAGTATTTTTTTGCAAGGAAATTAATTCACTAAGAAATCAGTATAATGTAAACTACATTTATATAAAGAAAGTTGGACATGTACTATAGTAAGAAGCCCAGGGGCCTCATTGTGTTTCTATCCTCTGTAACGCTGTGCTACTGTGAGCTCTGTTGTTGTCACCAAATGTCACCGAATGAAACCAATCTATCAAGTGACTCTGGAGAAGTGCCCCCACTAAACACCTTAAATCGTATCATCTTTCTAAATGTGCAGAGCTAATGTTTAAATGAGCCTCCTGTATCATTAACCCTCACAGAGACCTTTGAGCTGCCTGTTGTCTTGGTTCTCAGAGAGAAGGAGGAGGAGGAGGACTGACCTCCGCCTCCTCAGTGGTGATGGAGTTGTTGAGCGTCTGGGATTACCTCCTGTTCTCCTGTTAGATGGAGTTGTTCAGCGTCTGGGATTACCTCCTGTTCTCCTGTTAGATGGAGTTGTTGAGCGTCTGGGATTACCTCCTGTTCTCCTGTTAGATGGAGTTGTTGAGCGTCTGGGATTACCTCCTGTTCTCCTGTTAGATGGAGTTGTTGAGCGTCTGGGATTACCTCCTGTTCTCCTGTTAGATGGAGTTGTTCAGCGTCTGGGATTACCTCCTGTCCTCCTGTTAGATGGAGTTGTTCAGCGTCTGGGATTACCTCCTGTTCTCCTGTTAGATGGAGTTGTTGAGCGTCTGGGATTACCTCCTGTTCTCCTGTTAGATGGAGTTGTTGAGCGTCTGGGATTACCTCCTGTTCTCCTGTTAGATGGAGTTGTTCAGCGTCTGGGATTACCTCCTGTTCTCCTGTTAGATGGAGTTGTTCAGCGTCTGGGATTACCTCCTGTTCTCCTGTTAGATGGAGTTGTTCAGCGTCTGGGATTACCTCCTGTTCTCCTGTTAGATGGAGTTGTTGAGCGTCTGGGATTACCTCCTGTTCTCCTGTTAGATGGAGTTGTTCAGCGTCTGGGATTACATCCTGTTCTCCTGTTAGATGGAGTTGTTGAGCGTCTGGGATTACCTCCTGTTCTCCTGTTAGATGGAGTTGTTCAGCGTCTGGGATTACCTCCTGTTCTCCTGTTAGATGGAGTTGTTGAGCGTCTGGGATTACCTCCTGTTCTCCTGTTAGATGGAGTTGTTCAGCGTCTGGGATTACATCCTGTTCTCCTGTTAGATGGAGTTGTTGAGCGTCTGGGATTACCTCCTGTTCTCCTGTTAGATGGAGTTGTTCAGCGTCTGGGATTACCTCCTGTTCTCCTGTTAGATGGAGTTGTTGAGCGTCTGGGATTACCTCCTGTTCTCCTGTTAGATGGAGTTGTTGAGCGTCTGGGATTACCTCCTGTTCTCCTGTTAGATGGAGTTGTTGAGCGTCTGGGATTACCTCCTGTTCTCCTGTTAGATGGAGTTGTTGAGCGTCTGGGATTACCTCCTGTTCTCCTGTTAGATGGAGTTGTTGAGCGTCTGGGATTACCTCCTGTTCTCCTGTTAGATGGAGTTGTTGAGCGTCTGGGATTACCTCCTGTTCTCCTGTTAGATGGAGTTGTTCAGCGTCTGGGATTACCTCCTGTTCTCCTGTTAGATGGAGTTGTTCAGCGTCTGGGATTACCTCCTGTTCTCCGGCCTCTTCCTCGTCTCCTGCTGCATTGGCCTGCTCTTTGCCGTCAAGGACAGGAAGCGGACATCGTCAAGGTTAACGTGGTTAACTTTTTTTTGTTTTTTTTCTGTGTTTTCAATTTAACACACCTACAAAATTAATACAAAAGACACAAAATATTTGGTCAATGATTTCATTTTGTAAATGCACGATAAAGTTTCAGTTGGTTATGTTTTTTTTTTCACAAAGTCTATTTTTGGTTTGTTTTTATGTTAGCTTTCGTAATTTAGTTAGCCTATGCAACTTGTGTTGACTAACTCTCTGACAGTCATCAAAGTGATGACTGTCTTTAGCACATTAATTGATTAAAGAGCACTAACAAGCACATAACGAGTTTGACTCGTTTATGGTCCAATCGACCAACTCAGTAACCCCTTTAAAGGTGCATGCTGAAAAGTTACACAATTTATTTACCTTTAATTACTAGTAATAAGACCAATTCTTGGCCATCTGGCCAGTGATGTATATCGGACCAGTTACCCATATGTGGAGACCCCTGCATGATAGTCAACAATGTGATGTCAGAACATGCCCATATATGGGCATTACCAAATATGGCTATTCCAAGATATGCGCTTAATATTGATGACATCGGAACGGCGATCTCCATATATGGGCATAAAAGGGACATCATACCAGAGCGTGATGTCAGAGCGGCAAACCCATTCTGTTGAGAGTGGCTCCCCTGACATCACAGTGACATCAGAGCATGATGTCAGAGTGACACACCCAGAACCACAGACAAACCCATAGAACCACAGTGTTAAGGTGGTTGCACACTGCTGCGTTTTTCGGGGCGAATATCGGAGTGATTTTCGGAGCGCGTGAATAAAAAAATCAACCTCACGTTATGTCACGTTTGCACACTGCCGCCCGTTTCGCGCACCACTCGGTCCCTTGCTCTCTCTATCTCTCTCTCTCTCCTTGCCCTGAAAAATGCATTTCGCAACGAAAAACGCAGCAGTGTGCAACCAGCTTTAGGCGTGACGTACAGACAGACAGAGGTACGCGGACAAGATGTGACGGTTTTCATAGTAAACCTGCAATAATCATCTACTATGACAGTCAGTAACAATAGTTATAACCAGGCCTGGAATCAGGGCCGTTTTTAGCTATAGGCGGTATAGGCGGTCGCCTAGAGCGCCGATCTCAAGGGGGCGCCTGCCGAAATGGAGTGTTTTTTTTTTTTTTATATATTATAAAAAAGAAAAAGAAAAAAACATTTCGGCGCCCCCTCTATTGGTATTATCTCACCAATACGACCCATTCGAGAGAGCTCGCCTAGAGCGCCGATTAGACGCGCTACAGCCCTGCCTGGAATTTCAGGGAGGCCATGGCCGTCGTTGCCCCTCAGTTTGGCCTTGTGCCCCTCAAAACAATGGCATGACCTGAACCCAGTGGCCTTAATGCGCCAGCTGACTGTACCACTTTCTCCTCTGTCTCTTTCTGGTCAATATGTAGACACCAGTGTCTTTTGTTGAGTCCCCATTTTTAAACCAATCTAGTATCTTTGATTTGTGCAGGGCTGAGCATCAGATTCTAAATACCCATTTATATATTTCACAGCAGATATTCTACATATTAACTTGTTAACTGCCAAGGGCCACAAGAGGCCGCCAAAGTGCCAGACATTCCGCCATAAGCCACCGCTGTAACATACGGGTACCCACGCAGCAGTGGATTTTCATTTCACGTTGACCAGTGGAATGAACATGACTCGGATGAAGAGAGCTAACAGATGGCTATAGGCTTTTTTTATTTTTTGAAGCCCGATTTGAGGCTATTTAGCCGCAAGAAAAAACTTTTCGCTTCCATAGGAACAAAGTTCAGAGAAAATGAGCTCTAAAGATGTGAGAATGTATTGGATTAGGCGGCGCGATGCGGCGGCGTTACCCGATTACGGGCCGGTGGAAAGAGATCGCGGTCGGTGGCCTCCGATTAATTAATTCATTTTATTAAAGAAACCGGAATTGTTCGGTTTCGGCACCTCGGATATGGGTTCGTCGGAACACGTAGAATGGCTCGTTGGAAAGCGTCGGACGAGCCAGGACCACCCACGTCTCTACAAGCAGCTCAGTGTAAATAAAATAGCAAAAAAAATATTGGATTGGATTGGGAAAAAAACCCGAAATTGTTCGGTTTTAGCACTAAAAGAGTCAAATAATTCTTTCAATGGACTACAATCGTGTTTTATTTGATGGCCTTCCTGCTATGGCATTTGGCCTTTGTGCCCTCAAACAACCCTAGGCCTTGCCCCTAAAATGGTGAAATTCCAGGCTTGGTTATAATAACTAGACCAGGTCAACCTGGTTGTGCCAGACCCCCTGTCTGTCATCATCATTTATGACATCATGCCTTTTGTAGGCATGTCATCATCATGTCATCATCATATATACCCTTTATATAGAAAACCCGGACCGACATTTGCTTATGTAGGCCTACCCATTTCATGGGTCTGGCAATAACATATTAATTATTATCATAAATATACTATGACGGTCATAGTTATAACTGTTATTAATATAAACTAGAAATACTGTTCCTACGAAACAGTGTGGGCTCGCATGGAACACCATGTATGGGCTTAAAGAACTACCCAAGATTTCATATGGGTTGTTGATATTTATATCAGGTCGCACTTGTTGGTGGTGATGTCACCAAGAACGCTGCTCCCTCATTGGCTAAAGGCCTTGCCTTTGTACTGTCGTAATTTTTTTGAGGAGAATAAACTTGGTATATAAAGATTTGGGAGAACATACTGGCCCACAATTAGCCAAATCTATGTCCATCTGTGTCTGTGTTCACGTCATCCAATGAAAAAACCTTTGAAATAACGCAGAGTGTCACCATCATCACCATCAACAGCCATTGAGGGACCTGCATTCTTGATGACGTCACCATTAACTCATCTGAAGCCGATCCTGCGATATCTCGTGAAATATTAAAAGGTACCTAGAGTGCCGATCCCGCGATGTCGCGGGCTATATACTGTATACAGTAAAGCTGGCAAGGGCTATGTACCGTCCGTTGGAAAGTGCTGGCACGGGTGGACTCGCCGATTCATCATCATCGCGCATCCACGTGCACACAATAGTGCATCCATAACATGGAAGCCAACGGTCTTTCTCATCTTTAATGTCCATTTTCTCCAAAAAACACTTTTGATACCAAGGATGGCATTGGATTCTCGCTAAAATAGCAAAAGTATAAAGGGATGCATCTTCCACCCCTGTTACATTTCGACCAGACCTACTTCCGGATGAATCGTGAGCTTGATCTACTTCCGGCCTTCAAAATAAGAGACTGGCCGCGGACGGAGCAGTTGGCCGGCACGCTGGACATTTAACCCTTTCATGTCTGGAGCAGCAAATGGGTTAACAAGCGCGGCCTGATAAGGAACACTCTGCTGGCACATAAGTAGGCCATACAGGCCATACATAGATTAGTCAAATGTGTGTGTGTGTGTGTGTGTGTGTGTGTGTGTGTGTGTGTGTGTGTGTGTGTGTGTGTGTGTGTGTGTGTGTGTGCGCGCGCGCGCTGTCTGTCTGTCTGTCTGTCTGTCTGTCTGTCTGTCTGTCTGTCTGTCTGTCTGTCTGTCTGTCTGTCTGTCTGTCTGTCTGTGTCTGTGTTTATGCCCTAGCCAATCAGAGAGGGGACAAGGGTGACGTCATAATAATGATGAGCTCAGGCAAAATTAGTTCAGGCAAAGTTCATTATGTGGGATAGTCCCCAGACTTTGCCCACATTTTGGACATGTGGTCATTAACTTGATTCAATGATTCAACTAAATTCACTGATGAATTTCAACTGTCAGATGTGCAAATCGGTGTTATTAGGAACGATGCCAACGGTTTGTGTTGTGTGATGTCAGACCAGAGCTCCGGTCAACCTGAATAAGATGTGAGACAGTTTTTTAAACATCACATTTAGTCTGAGTACGACCAAGAGGAACCATACACAGGTAGAGTCTACTGTGAGAATCAGAGAGTCAGGTATACGTCTCGGGTCCTCCATGAAAAGGGACCACAACAACCTCTACTGTCAAATGATGAGAAATGGACAGCTCCCCTCATCTTCCTGTCGGAATATCACCAGCGGTGTAACCAGCCAGAAACAAGGAGACACAGACCAACCAAGATCTTGCGAGGACTACACCTCAGACAGGAGAAGTAAGGAAACATTGGATGACTTAAACAGGAATGAAAACCTCATGTGTGATAAAAGCTTCATTGAGGTAACGTCTCAGCATGTCCATGCCAAAGAAAAACCTCTCCAGTGTATACAGTGTGATAAGAGTTTCAGTCGGTTAAGTAAACTCATGACACATCAGCGTGTCCACACAGGAGAAAAACCTTTCCACTGTAAACAATGTGACAAGGGTTTCAGTCAGCTAGGTCATCTGAAGGCACACCAGCGTGTCCATACTGGAGAAAAACCCTTTGTGTGTAAAGAGTGTGACAAGGGTTTCACTGAGTCAGGTCAGATGAAGACACACCAGAGGCGTGTCCATACTGGAGAGAAACCCTTTGTGTGTAAACAATGTGACAAGGGTTTCAGTGTGTTGAGTTCTCTAAAGACACACCAGCGTGTCCACAGTGGAGAAAAACCCTTTGTGTGTAAAGAGTGTGACAAGGGTTTCAGTGAGTTAAATTCTCTGAAGAAGCACCAGCGTGTCCACAGTGGAGAAAAGCCCTTTGTGTGTAAACAGTGTGACAAGGGTTTCAGTATGTCAAGTTCTCTGAAGAATCACCAGCGTGTCCACAGTGGAGAAAAGCCCTTTGTGTGTAAACAGTGTGACAAGGGTTTCAGTGAGTTAGGTACACTGAAAAGACACCAGCGTGTCCACAGTGGAGAAAAACCTTTTGTTTGTAAACAATGTGACAAGAGTTTCAGTATCTTATATAACCTGAAGATACACCAGCGTGTCCATACTGGAGAAACACCCTTTGTGTGTAAAGAGTGTGACAAGGGGTTCAGTGAGTCAGGTAGCCTGAAGAGACACCAGCGTGTCCACAGTGGAGAAAAACCCTTTGAGTGTAAACAGTGTGACAAGAGTTTCAGTCAGTTAGGTCACCTGAAGATTCACCAGCGTGTCCACAGTGGAGAAAAACCCTTTGAGTGTAAACAGTGTGACAAGAGTTTCAGTGAGTTAAGTTCCCTGAAGAGACACCAGCGTGTCCACACCACATAAGAGCTTCAACCAGTTAGATATTCTGATGAAAAACCTCCATCTCCACACTATACCAACGAAGTTGTCCACCAGATGTCACTGACCATTCAGGCCATGCTTAAGCGGAATGTGGGAGGTAGAAAGGCCTCAGAACGAGCCCCGGGAGTTCAATATCTGAGTTACAGATCTGTTTTTTCACTGTAGTGTTCCCCTCCCTGCACCAATCCTTGTTGATGTAAACAGCAATACCCCCTCCCCCTTGAAGTCTCCCATTAGATCTTTCAATCACCCGAGCTGATCTGATCAGAGAAATCCGGTCATTTTGAAAGGACCGTACATTTCCCAAGACGACAGCGGGAATATATGGCCGCCTAATCAACGAAGGAAAGAAAGTCTCAATTTCGCTCGTTTTGCACTCTTATGGAGGCCACTACCTCTCCCCTGTCTAGTAATCCTTAAGTTGGGAACAATGGGCCTCATTCACCAATAAGTTCTTAACTTTCTTCTTAACTTGTTCTTAAATTTCTTCCTAAGTGAATTCCTAAGTGAAGTCCAGTCACATTCATGAAACGTTCTTAGGAAGGCAAAATTGTTCTTAACTATGTTCTTATCATGATGAATGCCAATCCTCGTAATTTGAAGGGGTGTGCCAGGTAATCCTAATTATCATAGGTAGACGCCCCACATATCCTAATTTGCATCCCTATTACCATAGGGAGCCACCCACAAATCCCCATATAAGGCACAACTTCATGACACTCTATGTAGTCACACCTGTGTTTGATTGCTGTACACAGAACTAACAAGAAATCACTCACAGAAATAAAGTTGAGAGAATGAACACAAGAATAGCCTAACTAAAGTGTAAAGATGGTGGAACACTAGGCTCCAAACATAAAAAATATATACTTCTGTGGAGGTACTTCTGATGTGAACAGCTAATTATTTGTATTTAATGAATGAATGTATTTTATTATTTCACTATAGACATCAATGTAAATTTGCTGAAATTAGAATGTTATCCATATTTCATGTTTGGAAATAGCATTAGTTGTGGATATAAAACATTTTATTACTGAAAGCTGGTAGGTGGGTATAGAGGGGCTTTAAGTTAGCAGCTGCTTGGTATGTAATGGGGTGGAAGTAGGGGTGTGGTGTTTGGGATATGGTGCATGGTGCAAGGGGGGCTTTCAGGTAGGAAGGGGACAGGAAAATGGGCGTGTGGCGGCTGTTGAGGGGGGGGGGGGATGAAGGGTTGTGCAGAGGGGAGGGGGGGGGGGGGGGGGGGGCAAATTTTCAGACCTGTTGAAAACTAGTCAGTAAACCAGTGGTTCTAAACATTTTGAAGTCAAGGACCCCAAAAATTATCATGCATTCTGTAGACCCCCACCTGAATATTTTCTCTGCCTGGGAAGATTTTTCAAGATTTATCAAAGTGTTTAAAAAATATCCGATCTACAAGCTCAAATTGGGCTGTAATGGTTATGTGTTCGGTTGTGAGCTTGTAGATCGGCTATTTTCAAACAAATTTTAAAACTGGGTTAAAATGGTAAAACTCCTTCTCCTTCCTTGTTTTACTGTGGACCCCCTGGAACTTCCTAAAGGACCCCTGGGGGTCCTCAAACCACACTTTGAGAACCACTGCTCTAAAGATATGATACAAATATTTGGTGATTTAAATCATATTATTATACAACTGTAGAATTGATACACTAAATTGAATTGACACACTAAAGAATACATTATTTTAGCACAGCATGTCACACTTAAGAACTAAAAGGCCACCCTAAGAGTGCTCTAGAGTATGCGTAGATTTCTTCTTAACATAAGAACAAATCACAGCTAAGAAAACATTGGTGTATGCCAAATCTTCTTAAAAAACTTCTTAAAAGGGTCTAAGAACAAATTTCTTCGTAAGAACGTTCGTAAGTAGGTTGGTGAATCGGGCCCATTGTCTTTGGAACACACGGAGGGCTGATAAAAACTCTCTGCTATACTGTATTTGCGCTCCGTACGCTCCGTACGCTCCGTGCGTAAAACTGTCCCTTGCTCCGTTCTGCGTTACTTCCCCGGCCCGCTCGGCCGTGATCAAACAGGCCTTCATTATCGCCACAGCTCATGTCCAAATAACGCATCGTCGTGATCTGTGTATCAATTCCCAGCTAGCGTCTCCAAAGAAGGACGAGCCCGATGCTTGAAAAAAAAAAGGCCCTTCTTTCGTTCTTTGTTCTGCTGTATTCAACTGTACCGCCAGCCGGTCTGTCAGTGGAGAAAACAAAAAGAAACACGGATAAAAAAAGCTATATAACAGAAAAGAAAAAAAGAAAGAAAGAAAAACCCTAAAAACATGCCAAGCCTGGCAATAATAAGAGTCCCAAAAAAGAAGAAAAAGGACAGAAAAAGTATGAATAACTGCGGAGCTGTGTGTACTCACCGAGGGGACAGCAGGCTGGTGGAAGTGTGAACTCATCTCACTGCTAAACAACCGCAGCAACAGTCTCTCACACTTCTGCAGAGTGGGAAGAAGAGTTGACATTTGACTTAATGCACGGCCACTAACAGAGAACATAAATAGATATGGAGGTTTGTTTAGACAATAACTTAGACTAGAAATACTGTTCCTACGAAACAGTGTGGGCTCGATTGTGACTATATTCTACAGCGTGCTAACTGTCATGTGAAGCTCAACCAATACTCCAGCTAACACCACTCCCAGATTTTCCACACCTCAATTGCACCTCATTGGCCAAGGGTCCTGCCTTTTTACTGTCTGAGACAGAACTCACTATATATAAACTAGACCAGGTCAACCTGGTTGTGCCAGACCCCGGTTCTGCCAACCCTCTGTCTGTCATCATCATTTATGACATCATGCCTTTTGTAGGCATGTCATCATCATGTCATCATCATATATACCCTTTATATAGAAAACCCGGACAGACCGACATTTGCTTATGTAGGCCTACCCATTTCATGGGTCTGGCAATAATGAAGATAACAGTGTTCTCGCCTTTCAGGCAAGCCCACAATAATGAGGATAACATAGTGTTCTCGCCTTTCAGGCGAGCCCACAACAATAACTGAAATAAAAATCAAACCTCGGTTCGAAGTGAAGCGGTGAATGTTTATTCTATGTGTTCTAGAGCTATGAAATCTGTGTTCTAGATCTATATATTCTGTGTTCTAGATACTTTCTATGTGCTTCAGGTCTATATTTTCTGAATTGAATGAATGATTTTATCTGGAGGGCCAAATTGTCATGTGAAGCTTGACCAATCCTCGATCCTGGACGGACGCTAGGCCTACACACATATTCTGGATGTACGGGACAGATAAAACCTGTTCATTCTGGACTGGAATGACCATATATGGACATGTACGGGACACACAAAGCCACTCCTTGGAAGCGGCTTTCACCGCTTCAAAAACTCTTAATCAAATAAATTGTTCTTCATTTCTTAGGTTTGCCAACTTGACTATATTCTGCAGTGTGCTAACTGTCATGTGACGCTCTACCAATACTCCAGCTAACGCCACTCCCAGATTTTTTTCCACCAATTGCGCCTCATTGGCTAAGGGCCCTGCCTTTGTACTGTCTGCGGCAGAAATTTACGGCAGACATTTACGGCGGAAATAGCGGCGGAACTCACTATATATTTATATAAATAATGAGGATAACATAGTGTTCTCGCCTTTCAGGCGAGCCCACAATTAATAGCTTATTATTATTATTATCAATCACCCATGGGTCGGTGCAGGGAGTTCCTGGCGGGGGGGCGGCGGATGACCTTTGGCCCCGTGGCGCTGTCTCTGACCACCAGCTTCATGTCGGCCGTCACCGTCATCGGTTCGCCGTCCGACGTCTACCGTTACGGAGCCTCCTTCCTGCTGTTCGGGGTGGCGTATGCCGTCGTCATGGGGCATCATCTGGGATACAATCCCTTTCATGCCCATATATGGAGATCAGTGATGTGGACATTAGGGATCTCCATATATGGGCATAAAAGGGATTTGTTCTCCTGGCATCACTGGGATCTCCGTATCTCCATATATGGGCATAAAAGGGATTTGTTCCCCCTGGCATCACAGGGATCTCTCTAACAGGGCATCATCTGGGATACAATCCCTTGTATACCCATACATGGAGATCATAGTGTGGTTCTCCTAACAGGGCATCATCTGCATGGGATTTATGCCCATATATGGAGATTCATAACACTGTGATGTCACCTGTTTAAATATATATATATTTATTCTATGTTATGAGTTAAAAAAGGACCCCAATGATGGGGTAAAAAAGAAAAAAAAGGCATTGTGGGGAATGTTTTGGTGGTTTTCCTCAGAAGAAATTCATTCTCGTCGCCTTCTCTATTGACACATTTAGAACAATGGTTCCCAAACCTTTCAGTGCTGTGAGCCAATAATCATATTTGAACTGGGGACAGCCCAAAATATTTTTTGTCATAGTCTTTTGAATAAAATTCCATTTAGTTTTAGTCTGAAAAGTTTTACTTTTAGTCTAGTTTTAGTTGACTAAATCTACATCTACAGTTGACTTATCTACACACTCACAACGAGTGAAATGAAACTAGATTCAACATGGATGATATGAGTAATTTACCCGATGAAGGATTGGAGCCTGATTCATCCCGCTGTATAATTATTGTATATTGTTAACATTACTTATTACCCGGCTTAGTTGAATGCTTGATTCTGATTGGTTAAGCGTTGAAATCAGCTGTGAATTATAGGAGAATAATGACCGCTCCAC
Organism: Nannobrachium achirus; assembly: GCF_963921795.1. Classification (NCBI taxonomy): domain Eukaryota; kingdom Metazoa; phylum Chordata; class Actinopteri; order Myctophiformes; family Myctophidae; genus Nannobrachium; species Nannobrachium achirus. The sequence goes on from NC_137832.1 coordinate 13,922,851, forward strand.
TATAATGGACCACTGCCTAATCAAAGGCTCAGAACACCTGCTGCGCTCAGGCTGTGCTGTGTGAATCTAGTAACGTATCCAATATGTCAGCCATGTAAACAAACACACAGCGTCATTTACAACTAAACGTTGCTCTCAAGAATGCTTTTCAAAACATTTGAGGCGAGAAATAGACAACACAGTATCAGGAAATGGATTCTATTTGATCAGCACTTCCTTGTTTTCCAAGGCGACCGTGTTGCGCTGGGGGAGACGCCCAGCGCAACACTTGTGGAACACTTTCAGCAGTCTGTAAACATGGAAATACTTTGTTTTGTTTTGAGTTTTGAGTGAAATTATTAATTTTATTGAGTAGCCGGGTAATAAGCGGGATAACATCTCGCTCAGCTGTGATTATCGAGTGATAGGAGCCCTTCAGGTTGATATGCAATGGTGGCCAGATATGCATATCAACCTGTCGGTCTCCTATCACTTGATAATCACCGCTGAGCGAGATGTTATCCCTTACATAGCATAATCAATGTATGTATATATATATATATATATATATATATATATTAAGGCTGGGACTTTAACTGATTAATTGCGATTAATTAATTACAGAAAATTAACGCGATTAAAAGAATTAACGCATTTTAATCGCACTTAGTTTTTGCACCACAGACCCTTCAGTTTCAGGCATACCGATCATAGCGATGCACCAACCAAGAAGAGACAACAAACGCAGAGGGAGAAGTAGCCGATCAGAGCACTTTGCTTGGCCCAGTGGATGCGAAATCTTTATTTAAAAAACTCACTTGTTGATTCACTCGTAGAACAAAATGTGTTTTACTTGAAAAAAAAATGCTTCTCAGATCAAATATCGATGTGCGATTAAAATGCGATTAATTGCGATTCATTAACTCATACAGTGCCAAACGACTTTCAGATCAACTATCTCACTATGGACTTCCCTGCCAGACGACTTTTGGCGACTTTTACTTACTTTTTTGATTTAAAAAAAAAAAAATTGGACCCCATTAAATCTAGTAAACATGATTTCAATCGCGATTTTGCATGTTCCACCCCCCATACAACCCCATCTTTCATACAGGGCAGCCATCTTTGCTTACATAATGTAAAACATAATGGCTATTATCTCAAGAATGCCTGAACGGATTTCCAATCTTTTTTTTTGATTGAAAGCTGTGAACAGCCTGCACAAACATGATGCATGATCTGTGCATGGGCGTGCATGATCTGTGCACTATAAATTACATGGGAGTCTATGGAGATTTTATGGCAATAATGCCATTAGAAGGCATATTTAATTTGGCAGTAACTGAGTTAATCACAGAGCCTGTAATTAATTAGATTACAAATTTTAATCGCATCCCAGCCCAACTTCAAACATTTAAAAAGAAATAGTGGAAATAGCCAATCTACAAGCTTGTAGATCTGCTATTTCCACTATTTGTGACAGGCATATTTCCCTGTCAATCAATCCATCTCTTTTCTCTCAGTGATGCAGAGGATATTGTCACACACACACACACACACACAAACAAACACACCTGCCCGCTGTCTGTGACGTAGATGATGATGTCGGCCTTCTCGTCAAAGATGCGGTGTCGCAGCGCGGCGAGGTCGGAGGTGTCGTAGGTGTAGCCTCCGTCAGACTTCACCACCGTCAGGGGGATGGACTGACCCGGACAGAACACCACCTTACGACCCTCATCCATCTCCACCAGGCCTGAGGAGAGAGGGGAGGTCATGTTTATCAACTCGTCTAGTGTCTATCCCGAAGTAGTTCGCCGCGCCGCAATGCGTGGTGCCTTTCCCGAAGTACTCCGGGTTCGGCACTGTTTTAATATAAACGTCGTTGGGCCTTACCGTGACACCGGGCCGTCAGAATCCACAAAGTAACTGTTATCTCAAGTTTTCTAATAATTGTAGTGGAGTAAAAGTATAACATTTGTAAATATATGCATAAGTAAAAGTATGATAATCCAGTAATGTACTTAATGCACTTAAATGTACTTAATTGTTTTACACCACTGAGCAGGCAGAGGAAGAAGAGAAGAGGAAAAGAGGAAGGAGATAGAAAGGTGTGTAGAACGAAAGATATATGAGAGAGAGAGAGGGGGGGGGGAGGAGGAGGGTAGAGATCAAAAAGAGAGGAGGGAGCGATAGATGAGAAAAAGATGAAGAGATAGAGGGGAGATGGAGAGAGCAATAAAGGCAGCTTCTGAGAAAGAGTAAAAGAGAAGGCGGAACGACGAGAGAACGAGAGAATGAGAATGCTGAAGATGCAGAAAGAGAGAGAGAGGGAGAGAGAGAGAGAGAGAGAGAGAGGGGTGGGGGGGTGCCGTAAACAATAGAAAGATAAGAAAGAGTGGCATAAGGAGAGAGGAAGAAAGCAGGGGTGTCACACCAAATTCTGGGCCCTGGGTACAGGGATTCACTGCGGGCCCCCCATGAATGTTACCTATTGAAAAACAGCAGATACACAATCTCACAGCACGGCCCCAAGTGCCGCGCTGCGAGCTTGTATATCTGCTATTTTTTTTTTAATCGTGAAAATTAAGGCTGGGACTTTAACTGATTAATTGCGATTAATTAATTACAGAAAATTAACGCGATTAAAAAAATTAACTCATTTTAATCGCACTTAGTTTTTGCACCACAGAACCTTCACTTTCGGGCATACCGATCATAGCGATGCACCATCAAGAAGAGACAACAAACGCAAAGGGAGAAGTAGCTGATCAGAGCGCTCTGCTTGGCCCAGAGGATGCGAAATTTAGATTAAAAAACTCACTCGTTGATTCACTCGTACAACAAAATGTGTTTTACTTGAAAGAAAAATGCTTCTCAGGTCAAATATCGATGTGCGATTAAAATGTGATTAATTGCGATTAATTAATCACAGAGCCTGTAATTAATTAGATTAAAAACTTTAATCGCATCCCAGCCCTAATATATATATATATATATATATGTCACAGTTAGTTTGAGATTCAGTTAGATTGAGAACAGGAGCGCTCGTTTTTGTGCACAATGTGGAGCAGGCGCCGCCTCCTTCGGGGAACTAGGAATAATTTGACTGAGGTTAGGGTTAGGATTAGGGTTAGGTTTAGGCATAGTTTTACTGAGGTTAGGTTTAGGTAGGTTGTCAGAGTTCGATCAGTACTGTTTACATTAAGGAATCATATTTAGTGGTTCCTTCCTGTAAATAGTTCTGAGGGAATGATTGCACTCGCCATAATTTAAAAATGTAGGAGAGGGCTAGTATATTCTATACATTTCTTAAGTTCCCTATGGTTATAGTCTGTTTGGACTATGTGTTTAGGATTTAAATAGGTTATGGGCTATAATTAGTCCTTTTTAGTTTTTCCAAATGTTTACTAGCCTTTCTAGTGTTGTGTTTTTTATAAAACAATAGATGTCATAGTTATTGTCCACGACATTGCAAGCGGCGCGAAGGCCAGCAGACCTTGGTCCTGCTCTTCGCCCCCGAGCGCCGCAGGCGCGAGTGGCCGCGAAGAGCGGGCCAGGGCTGCGCGGCCGGCGGAGCGCCGCGCGAGTTACGAAGCCGTGGTGAATGCAATCGTTATATTTCTGCCCAGGCCGTGAGGCCTGGGCAAGCGCACGATAAACGCCATGACAATTCTTATTCTATTCAATTTACATTTCAAATAGGTTTCAATAGGTCTCCTTGCAGATTAAGTAAGTAATCCTGACTGTTGTATGACAGTCAGGGCCATTCACTTCAGGTATGACAAGGCTTGTAAGGTTTATTCAAATCTCAATTTTTTTTGAGTTTGTGTTAATCCCCAGATCTTCTGTTTTAGGCATAACAAAGGATTCCAGGTGTGATAATGGTCCATCACTTGGGTCATTGTTATGGTTAGGGTGTGTTGTGGTACCCACTCCCTAGGCATGACAAAGGCCAAGTAGGCTCATTGTTGTTTAATCACAGAGGCATTGGGGGCCTTTGTGTTAGGGATTGTGTAGGTAGAGTGTTTTAACTTTTATAGATTTAGCCCTCCTGGGTATCTCGTATCTAGTCTTCTAATCCATTCCTGTTCTTGGAATTTCCTCTCTCCAACAGTCCAGTTTCTGTTGTGTTCTAGACCACACACCTTAAGGGCTTGGATCCCATGTGTTAAATAGTGTTTTACAATCAGTAAATGTGTTTCTTTATGGTTATTAATATTATAGCGATGTTGGTTAAGCCTACATGCTATGGAGTTTCCCGTTTCTCCAATATACTGTAGTTTGCAAATGTCACAAGTGATAAGGTATATCACATTTTGTGTGTTGTAGGGTATAATTTGTTTGATTTCAACTACATTTCTTTTTGATCTATTTATAATTTGTTTCTGTGGGCTGAAATAGCTTGGGGTTGGTTTTGTAGCCCTGTTACTTTGTTTCAAGTTACTCCGGACCAGGTAGTCCTTTAAATTTTTATTTTTGCGATAGGCTGAGATTATCTTGTAATCCTGTAGTAGATTGTTATGCCTATTTTCAAAGTTGCTTTTTAGGCGTTTGTTGGCCAATATGCTTTGGCTGGAATAAGTTGTTACTAGGGCTAAAAGGGGTCTCTGGTCTCTGATCTTGACCTCCTCAAAGGTGCTGTAGGCCTTTCTTAGGTAAGTTCTTGTGTAGCCTCTTTCCCTTAGGGCTTTGAAAAGAATTTTACATGCTGTTTCAAAGTCATTTTTTTGCGTACAAATACGTTTAAAACGCAATAACTGTGACTTGACGATTCCTGAAAAACAGTGTTGTGGGTGGAACGAGCTCTTATGTAATAAAGCGTGTGTGTCCGTAGCTTTGAAGAATACTTTCAGGTCAAGTTTTCCTGTTGTGTCAAAATATTTACCTTTGTATGTAGTGATGTCCAAAAAATCAATTTGTGTCATGTCTGTGACATATTTGACTGTTATTGTTCTGTGATGTGTGTTTAGGATTGTAATAAAATCCTGGAATTCCTCCATGGTGTATTCCCATGTGCCCCATATGTCATCCAGGTATCTGTAATAATGTGATGGTTTGAGTGGACATCTTTCCATTACTGATTCCTCCCAGGAAGCCATGTAGATATTGGCCAGTGACGGGGCAAATCTTTTGCCCATGGCTGTTCCACTGATCTGGAGGAACGTCCTGCCATTAAATTGGAAGTCATTTTTTGTTAAATTTATTTCCAATAATTCTAAAAGCTCTTTGTCTGGTCGCTTTCTGTCCGGGTATTTCCGGAATATGTCCCTGATGGCTTGTAGCCCTGCGTTTGTGTCAATATTTGTGTATAGACTGTCAATATCTATCGAAAATAATATCGCATTCTTTGGAATGACAATGTTCTTTATTATTTCCACAAAATGATAGGAATCCTTAATATAGCTCTTGTGTCTTATGGATAAGGGGTTAAGGTGATATTCTATGAATTCAGCCGTACCATAAGTCTCAGATCCGCAGTCTGAGATAATCGGACGCCCTGTTGGAATTTCGTAGGGAATTGTCCAACTGGCTGGATCTTTATGTATTTTTGGTAAAAGATACATAGTTCGAGCCTTGGGTTTGTCCACCCCTAACAGATATCTTTCCTGTTTTCTGTTTATAAATTTTTTCTGCCTTAAGGTGTTTATAACTTTTTCAGCTTCTAAAGCTGTTTGTTCAAATATCGGTTTGGCTAGTTCCCTGTAGTGGTTCACATTTTTCAATTGTCTCATGCCTTCCAATATATATTGCTGTCTGTCCAATATCACAATCGATGACCCCTTATCAGCGGGTTTGATTATTATATCTTGGTTGTTAGTTAGGGATCGGAGTGCTCTTACCTGGTCTGCAGTGAGGTTCGGCTTCTCCTTTAGATGACCCGGCATGTTTCTGATCGTCGTCAGATCTTGCTGGATCAGTAGCTTTAGGCCCTGTGGGAGTTGCTCCCCTGCTGGTTCCCAGTAAGATGCTGGCATGAATCTGGGGATTTCCTCTTGGTCCGTATTTCCAAAATGTGTTGTTAGTTTTAGCCTCCGGTGATATTTGGAGACGTCCTTTCTCAGATTATTCATCTGTTCCCGGTAAATGTCTACTGTGGGTACAAATGATAGCCCTTTTTCCAATAGGGTTTTTTCGTGTTCGTTAGGTCTAAAATAATGCGATAAATTGATTATACTATTTGTTTGGGTCTTTTCTTTTTCCCTTAGTGCTTCGTGGCGTTCAGGGCCTCTTAGTTTAACGACTCCATCCAAAGGTCAAATATACTGGTAGCTGTCCTTCTCGTCCAGTGTACGTTGTCCCATTGTGTTTTAAATTTGGTTGGGTCCAACATTGGGAGACAGTTGGTTTTTTTAATTTCTTTATTCAAATTGGTAAGAATCCATTTTTGGTTTTCTTCTAGATCCTCAGAGAAGTGTATTAGCGCTACTTGTCTGTTTGCGTTAGGGAATTTGGTTTTAGCTATCTTGATCAGTCGTCCTAAGTTTTTCTGACTGGTCACGATATTCTTCTGGTCCATGTTCGTTAGACCTACACTCAGAATGAGACGTTCTGTTTCCTCGTTAACTTCGGTGTGCTCTAACACTGTGATTGCCCACTCCAGGTTCATGCCTGGGTATGATTCTATCTGTACGTTGGAATCTGAGTAGGTGGGAATCGTTGCTAGATTAGAGTCACCCATGATGACTATCGGTTTGTTGAGGTGTAGTCTCCAATTCTTCTTTTTGCCCTCATGTTTGCGTGGTTGGTATGCGGTGCAGGGAATGCTGTCCTCTTCTTCCTCTGTGTCTTCTGCTTGGGGACTCTCTGTGGCTGGAGTTGTTGCGTTTAGTTCCTCTATTCCTTCGTCAATCCCATCTGGTGATGTTGGGCTGTCTGGGGTGGTTTGTCTTCCATCCTGGAGTTCTTCCATGCTCCCTTCTTCATCCAGGTTGTCCAGGGTTTCCTGTGCTCTGTTTTGGTTCTTTCTTCTCTGTCTGGGGCGTTGAAGCCTAGGTGTGTCTCTGTTCGGAGTGAGGTTAGGGAATTCCGCTTCGGAGAGGTGAACCTCTGCTGTTGTCGTGGTGGTTCTTGCGTTCCAGGCTGGTCCAGGGCTGGTTTCTACATCTGGTCCAGTTGTTTCCCTTGGGGTAGACAGTGAGACAGGATGGGGGGGGGAGGGTTGGGGGGTTGGGGGTCGGGTGGGGGGTGTGGTGGTTCCTGGTTGTGTGTGTGTAGCGCTGTCAGCCTCTAAGGCATCTTTTAAATCCACCAATATCTCCCGGGTTGCCGAAGTCGTTCCTGGTGTTATACGTTTGCCAAATTTCTTTTTTGCCCATCTTGTTGCGATAGGAAATGCTTTTTCAAAATCATGTGGATGGCATAGGCTTAAGGCCGCTGTTGCTCCATCCATTTGGTCCAGGTAGTGTTGTTTGAGAATTTGTAGTGTGGTGTATTCCCAATTCTTAGCATTGCTAACCAGCATTTGTAGTGTGTGCTCTGTTGGTTTAGCAGGGGTGATCCAGGTGACCAGATCTCTGGTTCGTTTTATTATGTTATCTGGAGTTTTGTCCAGATTGCTGACATTTGCCAAGTGGTGTTTTGCTACCATTATGTCGTATATGTTACGTATGGTTACCAGTAAATTGGAGTCTCTGCGTTCTCCTGCTGTGTGTATGTAGTTGTTGGTCTGGCTTACCTGGGTCCTGTTGTTATTCCTGGGTCTGTCATTTCTCCCTGGCCGTGTGGTTTCACTAGCTGGCTCCCATCTCCGTCCTCTGGGTCTGCCCGTGTTCCACTGTGGCTGTTGGTTAGTACTTACCCCACGGGTTCCTCCGGGATTCCTGTGTTGCTGTTGGTGGGTTTGTCTAGGTCTGAAATCCCTCCTGGGTTCAGTCCTGGTCCAGGGCTGTCTTACCTGGGACACTCCTGTGTCCTTCTGGTTCCGTTTCTCAGTGTGCTTCCGCCTGTCTGTCTGCCAGGGCTCCTCCGTGTAGTATTGCCCTCCATGGGCTCGAGTAGAATGATGCATAGTACTTACCCCACGGGTTCCTCCGGGATTCCCGTGTTGCTGTTGGTAGGTAGGCCTAGGTCTGAAATCCCTCCTGGGTTCAGTCCTGGTCCAGGGCTGTCTTACCTGGGACACTCCTGTGTCCTTCCGGTTCCTTTTCTCAGTGTGCTTCCGCCTGACTGTCTGCCAGGGCTCCTCCGTGTAGTAGTGTCCTCCATGGGCTCGAGTTTCAGTAGGATGATGCATAACGTTTCGTACAGTATTAGTACTTCCTCAGATGCGTGATTCTCCAGGTGAGAATGAAGTCTTGTCTCTGTTACCCCAGTATATATGGGGGTCTGGTGTCCCATGAGTGGGTGTGGTTTAAGTTAGGGGTCTTCCCATTGGTCCCCGGTTGGTATCAATGGCCCAATTGCTATGTTAATTTGTGTGAATGGTCTTAGCCCTTGTAGGGGGTTCCATTTCACTGTGTTTTTGCAAGAGGGCATAATGTCTGTATAAGTATATTATTATACACATGTCTACATGTTCTGGTTCATGTAGGTTTAGCAAAAAAGAAATGTATTAAAAATATATATAGTTCCTTTCCCAGTTTTAAGTTAGGTACTGGCCTGGTTAGGTAGGTTGTCAGAGTTCGATCAGTACTGTTTACATTAAGGAATCATATTTAGTGGTTCCTTCCTGTAAATAGTTCTGAGGGAATGATTGCACTCGCCATAATTTAAAAATGTAGGAGAGGGCTAGTATATTCTATACATTTCTTAAGTTCCCTATGGTTATAGTCTGTTTGGACTATGTGTTTAGGATTTAAATAGGTTATGGGCTATAATTAGTCCTTTTTAGTTTTTCCAAATGTTTACTAGCCTTTCTAGTGTTGTGTTTTTTATAAAACAATAGATGTCATAGTTATTGTCCACGACATTGCAAGCGGCGCGAAGGCCAGCAGACCTTGGTCCTGCTCTTCGCCCCCGAGCGCCGCAGGCGCGAGTGGCCGCGAAGAGCGGACCAGGGCTGCGCGGCCGGCGGAGCGCCGCGCGAGTTACGAAGCCGTGGTGAATGCAATCGTTATATTTCTGCCCAGGCCGTGAGGCCTGGGCAAGCGCACGATAAACGCCATGACAATTCTTATTCTATTCAATTTACATTTCAAATAGGTTTCAATAGGTCTCCTTGCAGATTAAGTAAGTAATCCTGACTGTTGTATGACAGTCAGGGCCATTCACTTCAGGTATGACAAGGCTTGTAAGGTTTATTCAAATCTCAATTTTTTTTGAGTTTGTGTTAATCCCCAGATCTTCTGTTTTAGGCATAACAAAGGATTCCAGGTGTGATAATGGTCCATCACTTGGGTCATTGTTATGGTTAGGGTGTGTTGTGGTACCCACTCCCTAGGCATGACAAAGGCCAAGTAGGCTCATTGTTGTTTAATCACAGAGGCATTGGGGGCCTTTGTGTTAGGGATTGTGTAGGTAGAGTGTTTTAACTTTTATAGATTTAGCCCTCCTGGGTATCTCGTATCTAGTCTTCTAATCCATTCCTGTTCTTGGAATTTCCTCTCTCCAACAGTCCAGTTTCTGTTGTGTTCTAGACCACACACCTTAAGGGCTTGGATCCCATGTGTTAAATAGTGTTTTACAATCAGTAAATGTGTTTCTTTATGGTTATTAATATTATAGCGATGTTGGTTAAGCCTACATGCTATGGAGTTTCCCGTTTCTCCAATATACTGTAGTTTGCAAATGTCACAAGTGATAAGGTATATCACATTTTGTGTGTTGTAGGGTATAATTTGTTTGATTTCAACTACATTTCTTTTTGATCTATTTATAATTTGTTTCTGTGGGCTGAAATAGCTTGGAGTTGGTTTTGTAGCCCTGTTACTTTGTTTCAAGTTACTCCGGACCAGGTAGTCCTTTAAATTTTTATTTTTGCGATAGGCTGAGATTATCTTGTAATCCTGTAGTAGATTGTTATGCCTATTTTCAAAGTTGCTTTTTAGGCGTTTGTTGGCCAATATGCTTTGGCTGGAATAAGTTGTTACTAGGGCTAAAAGGGGTCTCTGGTCTCTGATCTTGACCTCCTCAAAGGTGCTGTAGGCCTTTCTTAGGTAAGTTCTTGTGTAGCCTCTTTCCCTTAGGGCTTTGAAAAGAATTTTACATGCTGTTTCAAAGTCATTTTTTTGCGTACAAATACGTTTAAAACGCAATAACTGTGACTTGACGATTCCTGAAAAACAGTGTTGTGGGTGGAACGAGCTCTTATGTAATAAAGCGTGTGTGTCCGTAGCTTTGAAGAATACTTTCAGGTCAAGTTTTCCTGTTGTGTCAAAATATTTACCTTTGTATGTAGTGATGTCCAAAAAATCAATTTGTGTCATGTCTGTGACATATTTGACTGTTATTGTTCTGTGATGTGTGTTTAGGATTGTAATAAAATCCTGGAATTCCTCCATGGTGTATTCCCATGTGCCCCATATGTCATCCAGGTATCTGTAATAATGTGATGGTTTGAGTGGACATCTTTCCATTACTGATTCCTCCCAGGAAGCCATGTAGATATTGGCCAGTGACGGGGCAAATCTTTTGCCCATGGCTGTTCCACTGATCTGGAGGAACGTCCTGCCATTAAATTGGAAGTCATTTTTTGTTAAATTTATTTCCAATAATTCTAAAAGCTCTTTGTCTGGTCGCTTTCTGTCCGGGTATTTCCGGAATATGTCCCTGATGGCTTGTAGCCCTGCGTTTGTGTCAATATTTGTGTATAGACTGTCAATATCTATCGAAAATAATATCGCATTCTTTGGAATGACAATGTTCTTTATTATTTCCACAAAATGATAGGAATCCTTAATATAGCTCTTGTGTCTTATGGATAAGGGGTTAAGGTGATATTCTATGAATTCAGCCGTACCATAAGTCTCAGATCCGCAGTCTGAGATAATCGGACGCCCTGTTGGAATTTCGTAGGGAATTGTCCAACTGGCTGGATCTTTATGTATTTTTGGTAAAAGATACATAGTTCGAGCCTTGGGTTTGTCCACCCCTAACAGATATCTTTCCTGTTTTCTGTTTATAAATTTTTTCTGCCTTAAGGTGTTTATAACTTTTTCAGCTTCTAAAGCTGTTTGTTCAAATATCGGTTTGGCTAGTTCCCTGTAGTGGTTCACATTTTTCAATTGTCTCATGCCTTCCAATATATATTGCTGTCTGTCCAATATCACAATCGATGACCCCTTATCAGCGGGTTTGATTATTATATCTTGGTTGTTAGTTAGGGATCGGAGTGCTCTTACCTGGTCTGCAGTGAGGTTCGGCTTCTCCTTTAGATGACCCGGCATGTTTCTGATCGTCGTCAGATCTTGCTGGATCAGTAGCTTTAGGCCCTGTGGGAGTTGCTCCCCTGCTGGTTCCCAGTAAGATGCTGGCATGAATCTGGGGATTTCCTCTTGGTCCGTATTTCCAAAATGTGTTGTTAGTTTTAGCCTCCGGTGATATTTGGAGACGTCCTTTCTCAGATTATTCATCTGTTCCCGGTAAATGTCTACTGTGGGTACAAATGATAGCCCTTTTTCCAATAGGGTTTTTTCGTGTTCGTTAGGTCTAAAATAATGCGATAAATTGATTATACTATTTGTTTGGGTCTTTTCTTTTTCCCTTAGTGCTTCGTGGCGTTCAGGGCCTCTTAGTTTAACGACTCCATCCAAAGGTCAAATATACTGGTAGCTGTCCTTCTCGTCCAGTGTACGTTGTCCCATTGTGTTTTAAATTTGGTTGGGTCCAACATTGGGAGACAGTTGGTTTTTTTAATTTCTTTATTCAAATTGGTAAGAATCCATTTTTGGTTTTCTTCTAGATCCTCAGAGAAGTGTATTAGCGCTACTTGTCTGTTTGCGTTAGGGAATTTGGTTTTAGCTATCTTGATCAGTCGTCCTAAGTTTTTCTGACTGGTCACGATATTCTTCTGGTCCATGTTCGTTAGACCTACACTCAGAATGAGACGTTCTGTTTCCTCGTTAACTTCGGTGTGCTCTAACACTGTGATTGCCCACTCCAGGTTCATGCCTGGGTATGATTCTATCTGTACGTTGGAATCTGAGTAGGTGGGAATCGTTGCTAGATTAGAGTCACCCATGATGACTATCGGTTTGTTGAGGTGTAGTCTCCAATTCTTCTTTTTGCCCTCATGTTTGCGTGGTTGGTATGCGGTGCAGGGAATGCTGTCCTCTTCTTCCTCTGTGTCTTCTGCTTGGGGACTCTCTGTGGCTGGAGTTGTTGCGTTTAGTTCCTCTATTCCTTCGTCAATCCCATCTGGTGATGTTGGGCTGTCTGGGGTGGTTTGTCTTCCATCCTGGAGTTCTTCCATGCTCCCTTCTTCATCCAGGTTGTCCAGGGTTTCCTGTGCTCTGTTTTGGTTCTTTCTTCTCTGTCTGGGGCGTTGAAGCCTAGGTGTGTCTCTGTTCGGAGTGAGGTTAGGGAATTCCGCTTCGGAGAGGTGAACCTCTGCTGTTGTCGTGGTGGTTCTTGCGTTCCAGGCTGGTCCAGGGCTGGTTTCTACATCTGGTCCAGTTGTTTCCCTTGGGGTAGACAGTGAGACAGGATGGGGGGGGGAGGGTTGGGGGGTTGGGGGTCGGGTGGGGGGTGTGGTGGTTCCTGGTTGTGTGTGTGTAGCGCTGTCAGCCTCTAAGGCATCTTTTAAATCCACCAATATCTCCCGGGTTGCCGAAGTCGTTCCTGGTGTTATACGTTTGCCAAATTTCTTTTTTGCCCATCTTGTTGCGATAGGAAATGCTTTTTCAAAATCATGTGGATGGCATAGGCTTAAGGCCGCTGTTGCTCCATCCATTTGGTCCAGGTAGTGTTGTTTGAGAATTTGTAGTGTGGTGTATTCCCAATTCTTAGCATTGCTAACCAGCATTTGTAGTGTGTGCTCTGTTGGTTTAGCAGGGGTGATCCAGGTGACCAGATCTCTGGTTCGTTTTATTATGTTATCTGGAGTTTTGTCCAGATTGCTGACATTTGCCAAGTGGTGTTTTGCTACCATTATGTCGTATATGTTACGTATGGTTACCAGTAAATTGGAGTCTCTGCGTTCTCCTGCTGTGTGTATGTAGTTGTTGGTCTGGCTTACCTGGGTCCTGTTGTTATTCCTGGGTCTGTCATTTCTCCCTGGCCGTGTGGTTTCACTAGCTGGCTCCCATCTCCGTCCTCTGGGTCTGCCCGTGTTCCACTGTGGCTGTTGGTTAGTACTTACCCCACGGGTTCCTCCGGGATTCCTGTGTTGCTGTTGGTGGGTTTGTCTAGGTCTGAAATCCCTCCTGGGTTCAGTCCTGGTCCAGGGCTGTCTTACCTGGGACACTCCTGTGTCCTTCTGGTTCCGTTTCTCAGTGTGCTTCCGCCTGTCTGTCTGCCAGGGCTCCTCCGTGTAGTATTGCCCTCCATGGGCTCGAGTAGAATGATGCATAGTACTTACCCCACGGGTTCCTCCGGGATTCCCGTGTTGCTGTTGGTAGGTAGGCCTAGGTCTGAAATCCCTCCTGGGTTCAGTCCTGGTCCAGGGCTGTCTTACCTGGGACACTCCTGTGTCCTTCCGGTTCCTTTTCTCAGTGTGCTTCCGCCTGACTGTCTGCCAGGGCTCCTCCGTGTAGTAGTGTCCTCCATGGGCTCGAGTTTCAGTAGGATGATGCATAACGTTTCGTACAGTATTAGTACTTCCTCAGATGCGTGATTCTCCAGGTGAGAATGAAGTCTTGTCTCTGTTACCCCAGTATATATGGGGGTCTGGTGTCCCATGAGTGGGTGTGGTTTAAGTTAGGGGTCTTCCCATTGGTCCCCGGTTGGTATCAATGGCCCAATTGCTATGTTAATTTGTGTGAATGGTCTTAGCCCTTGTAGGGGGTTCCATTTCACTGTGTTTTTGCAAGAGGGCATAATGTCTGTATAAGTATATTATTATACACATGTCTACATGTTCTGGTTCATGTAGGTTTAGCAAAAAAGAAATGTATTAAAAATATATATAGTTCCTTTCCCAGTTTTAAGTTAGGTACTGGCCTGGTTAGGTAGGTTGTCAGAGTTCGATCAGTACTGTTTACATTAAGGAATCATATTTAGTGGTTCCTTCCTGTAAATAGTTCTGAGGGAATGATTGCACTCGCCATAATTTAAAAATGTAGGAGAGGGCTAGTATATTCTATACATTTCTTAAGTTCCCTATGGTTATAGTCTGTTTGGACTATGTGTTTAGGATTTAAATAGGTTATGGGCTATAATTAGTCCTTTTTAGTTTTTCCAAATGTTTACTAGCCTTTCTAGTGTTGTGTTTTTTATAAAACAATAGATGTCATAGTTATTGTCCACGACATTGCAAGCGGCGCGAAGGCCAGCAGACCTTGGTCCTGCTCTTCGCCCCCGAGCGCCGCAGGCGCGAGTGGCCGCGAAGAGCGGGCCAGGGCTGCGCGGCCGGCGGAGCGCCGCGCGAGTTACGAAGCCGTGGTGAATGCAATCGTTATATTTCTGCCCAGGCCGTGAGGCCTGGGCAAGCGCACGATAAACGCCATGACAATTCTTATTCTATTCAATTTACATTTCAAATAGGTTTCAATAGGTCTCCTTGCAGATTAAGTAAGTAATCCTGACTGTTGTATGACAGTCAGGGCCATTCACTTCAGGTATGACAAGGCTTGTAAGGTTTATTCAAATCTCAATTTTTTTTGAGTTTGTGTTAATCCCCAGATCTTCTGTTTTAGGCATAACAAAGGATTCCAGGTGTGATAATGGTCCATCACTTGGGTCATTGTTATGGTTAGGGTGTGTTGTGGTACCCACTCCCTAGGCATGACAAAGGCCAAGTAGGCTCATTGTTGTTTAATCACAGAGGCATTGGGGGCCTTTGTGTTAGGGATTGTGTAGGTAGAGTGTTTTAACTTTTATAGATTTAGCCCTCCTGGGTATCTCGTATCTAGTCTTCTAATCCATTCCTGTTCTTGGAATTTCCTCTCTCCAACAGTCCAGTTTCTGTTGTGTTCTAGACCACACACCTTAAGGGCTTGGATCCCATGTGTTAAATAGTGTTTTACAATCAGTAAATGTGTTTCTTTATGGTTATTAATATTATAGCGATGTTGGTTAAGCCTACATGCTATGGAGTTTCCCGTTTCTCCAATATACTGTAGTTTGCAAATGTCACAAGTGATAAGGTATATCACATTGTGTGTGTTGTAGGGTATAATTTGTTTGATTTCAACTACATTTCTTTTTGATCTATTTATAATTTGTTTCTGTGGGCTGAAATAGCTTGGGGTTGGTTTTGTAGCCCTGTTACTTTGTTTCAAGTTACTCCGGACCAGGTAGTCCTTTAAATTTTTATTTTTGCGATAGGCTGAGATTATCTTGTAATCCTGTAGTAGATTGTTATGCCTATTTTCAAAGTTGCTTTTTAGGCGTTTGTTGGCCAATATGCTTTGGCTGGAATAAGTTGTTACTAGGGCTAAAAGGGGTCTCTGGTCTCTGATCTTGACCTCCTCAAAGGTGCTGTAGGCCTTTCTTAGGTAAGTTCTTGTGTAGCCTCTTTCCCTTAGGGCTTTGAAAAGAATTTTACATGCTGTTTCAAAGTCATTTTTTTGCGTACAAATACGTTTAAAACGCAATAACTGTGACTTGACGATTCCTGAAAAACAGTGTTGTGGGTGGAACGAGCTCTTATGTAATAAAGCGTGTGTGTCCGTAGCTTTGAAGAATACTTTCAGGTCAAGTTTTCCTGTTGTGTCAAAATATTTACCTTTGTATGTAGTGATGTCCAAAAAATCAATTTGTGTCATGTCTGTGACATATTTGACTGTTATTGTTCTGTGATGTGTGTTTAGGATTGTAATAAAATCCTGGAATTCCTCCATGGTGTATTCCCATGTGCCCCATATGTCATCCAGGTATCTGTAATAATGTGATGGTTTGAGTGGACATCTTTCCATTACTGATTCCTCCCAGGAAGCCATGTAGATATTGGCCAGTGACGGGGCAAATCTTTTGCCCATGGCTGTTCCACTGATCTGGAGGAACGTCCTGCCATTAAATTGGAAGTCATTTTTTGTTAAATTTATTTCCAATAATTCTAAAAGCTCTTTGTCTGGTCGCTTTCTGTCCGGGTATTTCCGGAATATGTCCCTGATGGCTTGTAGCCCTGCGTTTGTGTCAATATTTGTGTATAGACTGTCAATATCTATCGAAAATAATATCGCATTCTTTGGAATGACAATGTTCTTTATTATTTCCACAAAATGATAGGAATCCTTAATATAGCTCTTGTGTCTTATGGATAAGGGGTTAAGGTGATATTCTATGAATTCAGCCGTACCATAAGTCTCAGATCCGCAGTCTGAGATAATCGGACGCCCTGTTGGAATTTCGTAGGGAATTGTCCAACTGGCTTGATCTTTATGTATTTTTGGTAAAAGATACATAGTTCGAGCCTTGGGTTTGTCCACCCCTAACAGATATCTTTCCTGTTTTCTGTTTATGAATTTTTTCTGCCTTAAGGTGTTTATAACTTTTTCAGCTTCTAAAGCTGTTTGTTCAAATATCGGTTTGGCTAGTTCCCTGTAGTGGTTCACATTTTTCAATTGTCTCATGCCTTCCAATATATATTGCTGTCTGTCCAATATCACAATCGATGACCCCTTATCAGCGGGTTTGATTATTATATCTTGGTTGTTAGTTAGGGATCGGAGTGCTCTTACCTGGTCTGCAGTGAGGTTCGGCTTCTCCTTTAGATGACCCGGCATGTTTCTGATCGTCGTCAGATCTTGCTGGATCAGTAGCTTTAGGCCCTGTGGGAGTTGCTCCCCTGCTGGTTCCCAGTAAGATGCTGGCATGAATCTGGGGATTTCCTCTTGGTCCGTATTTCCAAAATGTGTTGTTAGTTTTAGCCTCCGGTGATATTTGGAGACGTCCTTTCTCAGATTATTCATCTGTTCCCGGTAAATGTCTACTGTGGGTACAAATGATAGCCCTTTTTCCAATAGGGTTTTTTCGTGTTCGTTAGGTCTAAAATAATGCGATAAATTGATTATACTATTTGTTTGGGTCTTTTCTTTTTCCCTTAGTGCTTCGTGGCGTTCAGGGCCTCTTAGTTTAACGACTCCATCCAAAGGTCAAATATACTGGTAGCTGTCCTTCTCGTCCAGTGTACGTTGTCCCATTGTGTTTTAAATTTGGTTGGGTCCAACATTGGGAGACAGTTGGTTTTTTTAATTTCTTTATTCAAATTGGTAAGAATCCATTTTTGGTTTTCTTCTAGATCCTCAGAGAAGTGTATTAGCGCTACTTGTCTGTTTGCGTTAGGGAATTTGGTTTTAGCTATCTTGATCAGTCGTCCTAAGTTTTTCTGACTGGTCACGATATTCTTCTGGTCCATGTTCGTTAGACCTACACTCAGAATGAGACGTTCTGTTTCCTCGTTAACTTCGGTGTGCTCTAACACTGTGATTGCCCACTCCAGGTTCATGCCTGGGTATGATTCTATCTGTACGTTGGAATCTGAGTAGGTGGGAATCGTTGCTAGATTAGAGTCACCCATGATGACTATCGGTTTGTTGAGGTGTAGTCTCCAATTCTTCTTTTTGCCCTCATGTTTGCGTGGTTGGTATGCGGTGCAGGGAATGCTGTCCTCTTCTTCCTCTGTGTCTTCTGCTTGGGGACTCTCTGTGGCTGGAGTTGTTGCGTTTAGTTCCTCTATTCCTTCGTCAATCCCATCTGGTGATGTTGGGCTGTCTGGGGTGGTTTGTCTTCCATCCTGGAGTTCTTCCATGCTCCCTTCTTCATCCAGGTTGTCCAGGGTTTCCTGTGCTCTGTTTTGGTTCTTTCTTCTCTGTCTGGGGCGTTGAAGCCTAGGTGTGTCTCTGTTCGGAGTGAGGTTAGGGAATTCCGCTTCGGAGAGGTGAACCTCTGCTGTTGTCGTGGTGGTTCTTGCGTTCCAGGCTGGTCCAGGGCTGGTTTCTACATCTGGTCCAGTTGTTTCCCTTGGGGTAGACAGTGAGACAGGATGGGGGGGGGAGGGTTGGGGGGTTGGGGGTCGGGTGGGGGGTGTGGTGGTTCCTGGTTGTGTGTGTGTAGCGCTGTCAGCCTCTAAGGCATCTTTTAAATCCACCAATATCTCCCGGGTTGCCGAAGTCGTTCCTGGTGTTATACGTTTGCCAAATTTCTTTTTTGCCCATCTTGTTGCGATAGGAAATGCTTTTTCAAAATCATGTGGATGGCATAGGCTTAAGGCCGCTGTTGCTCCATCCATTTGGTCCAGGTAGTGTTGTTTGAGAATTTGTAGTGTGGTGTATTCCCAATTCTTAGCATTGCTAACCAGCATTTGTAGTGTGTGCTCTGTTGGTTTAGCAGGGGTGATCCAGGTGACCAGATCTCTGGTTCGTTTTATTATGTTATCTGGAGTTTTGTCCAGATTGCTGACATTTGCCAAGTGGTGTTTTGCTACCATTATGTCGTATATGTTACGTATGGTTACCAGTAAATTGGAGTCTCTGCGTTCTCCTGCTGTGTGTATGTAGTTGTTGGTCTGGCTTACCTGGGTCCTGTTGTTATTCCTGGGTCTGTCATTTCTCCCTGGCCGTGTGGTTTCACTAGCTAACCTGAGGTTAGGTTTAGGGTTAGGGTTAGGTTTAGGTTTAGGGTAAGGTTTAGGGTTAGGTGTTAGGGTTAGGTGTTAGGGTTAGGTTTAGGCTAAGGTTTAGGGTTAGGTTAGGGAGTGAAGACTTCAATATATTGTCCTAGGTCAAGTTAATGCCTAAGATGCAATATAGAGAATAGTGCTTTCGCCATCTTGTTTTTAAAAAGAAAGAATGTTGCAATTTTAGGTTGGGTTGGTTCCCCTAGTTCATAAAATCATACAGGTCATCTTGTAGTTTATGTCCTATGGGTTTTATGTGCGAGACTGTGCATGGCACGATGGTCAAATTTCGTGAGTCAGAAGTGATCTTATTTCTGACCGCATGCCAATGGCTTTCAGATTTATACATTGTTCATAACTAACAACCCTATTCTCCCCAAAAATAGATGTTGCAGTTATTGTCCACGACATTGCAAGCGGCGCGAAGGCCAGCGGACCTTGGACCTGCTCTTCGCGCCCGAGCGCCGCAGGCGCGAGTGCCCGCGAAGAGCGGGCCAGGGCCGCGCGGCCGGCGGAGCGCCGTGCGAGTTACGAAGCCGTGGTGGATGCAATCGTTCTATTTATGCCCAGGCCGTAAGGCCTGGGCAAGCGCACGATAAACGTCATGATAATTTACTTACTTACAGATAAAACGTCCCCATAATAAACAAGATAATATGTCAGTACATCAACAGCAATTCAACAGCAGCAACAGATATTCAACAACAGCAGCAGCTATTCACTTTACATTTCAATAGATCTCCTTGGAGATTAAGTCAGTGGTCCTGACTTATCACACCTTGGGTGAGAAAGACGTCTGATGCCCCATCAGGAGTCTTGTCCTATTGTTCCCCCCAGGTGTGAGATGTGTTGATGATTCTGCTGAGTTTCTATCTGCCTACTGTTCTAGGGCCATTAGTCTCCCCTTCATGTTCAGTCCCGCTGGGAACTGGGCCTCATTCATCAATATGGTCGTAAATAGGGTGTATTTTTTTCCTTAAATTTCATCTTAAATTTCAGTAAGTCCAAACGTCAGTCAAATTCATCAAGCAGTGTGTATATCCCATTTTGTGCTTATCCACAGGTGTATGTCATGATGAATTTGGACGTAAATTTAAGTGCAAAAACAAGGGTAAAAACGAGAGAGCAGCTTCCATAGTACTTACGGCAGGACCATATATGGTAGAGAGAGCATGACTAAGCACTTTCTGCTCTGGGAACCCATTCACACTATTAGGCTACTAGAAATTAATCACAACTTAAACTTGGCTATGCTGTTGAACTTAATTGTGTCTTGTCAAAAAAAAAGAAAAAGAAAAGAAAGAGAGAGAAAAAAAAAGAATAGGCTGCCTATTTTTTCTTCTCTATAGATCGGCACATTTACAAGGCTACGATTAGTCCTCAATCACAAAATAATAAACATGGGATGGATATTATAATCCTTTTCTACTGAACATTGCCAAAAAGATAATGTTGAAGGAATATACAGTATGAGCTGTGACACGGCTGCTTTCCGATATGGACCAGACCAGGTCGCGAGCTTTATTGATTATTTATCCTATATGTATATACTGAGGGGAAATTCTTTTTTAAAATTAATATTTCAACATTGTCCCGTAAAGCCACTATTCTTATCAGACCGAAGGTAAGAGTTATTTTGCTTTTGTGTGTAGCATTATGTGTTGATGTGATCAATAGGCATACAGTAGCCTAGTCTATTATAAATTAAAGCCTAATCAGTGGAGTGGAGGGTTGCGACGCCCCCCACCTTCTCGCCAGCAGAGGAACTTGAACTTGGACTTGCTGCATATAAAAACTTCAACTTGTCTCGTCAAAAAACAAAGGAAAAAAAGGAAAGAAAAACATATCAGCATCACATTGACAACATAGGATATGAATTAAAACTGTTCTGATCCCGCAGATTACAAAATGGATGCTGAACGTAATGCTCTAATTTAGACTATAATAGAATAAAGTGGTTTACAAGGTTCAATCCATCACGGAATAATACACAAAAAAAATTATGTGGAAATATCCACAAAGTGAAACACTGCTATTCTTCATCAGAGGTAAGAATATAGGCTAGTGGCAAATACAGTAGGCCTAGGTAGTGCAGTGGGTCTCAACCAGTGGTCCAGGGACCACAGTGCTGTGCTGGGGGTTACAAGTGGTCTGGTGGTAAATGAAGGAGAGTTGGTAACCAAACAGACCCTTGGGCCTTTATAGATCCTTAACTCTTTAAAATGAAACCAAATGGACGAGTGCGGGCAGTCATCATGCGGTGCATGAGTGGTCCCCCATCGGCGGGTCCATTTGGTAACAAACTCAGTGACAGCTAATCCACGACTGAATATGTAATTGTTTGACAATTGACATATTCTTTTATTTTTTAAATACATGTGTTGGCACATGTTGGGCAGAATGGACTAATAAATATTTTATTTGAAGTTTGGCACAATTTAAAATTGATTTTGCATGAAGAATTGTATTTTCCATCGTATTTCCAGCACAAATCCAAGACCAAAATACAATGATGAATTTGACCCCCAACTTGAGAATCATCCTAAATGCCGGTAAGAACAAAATATGATCGTATTTTTGGTCTTAAGTGCTTGATGAATGAGGCCCATTGTGTCTAATTTGTCTATCCATCGTCTCTCTCGGAATCGCCTTTGGCCCATTGTCCATTGTCAGGAAATGGATTCTATTTGATCAGCACTTCCTTGTTTTCCAAGGCGACCGTGTTGCGCTGGGGGAGACGCCCAGCGCAACACTTGTGGAACACTTTCAGCAGTCTGTAAACATGGAAATACTTTGTTTTGTTTTGAGTTTTGAGTGAAATTATTAATTTTATTGAGTAGCCGGGTAATAAGCGGGATAACATCTCGCTCAGCTGTGATTATCGAGTGATAGGAGCCCTTCAGGTTGATATGCAATGGTGGCCAGATATGCATATCAACCTGTCGGTCTCCTATCACTTGATAATCACCGCTGAGCGAGATGTTATCCCTTACATAGCATAATCAATGTATGTATATATATATATATATATATATATATATACGTATGTCACAGTTAGTTTGAGATTAAGTTAGATTGAGAACAGGAGCGCTCGTTTTTGTGCACAATGTGGAGCAGGCGCCGCCTCCTTCGGGGAACTAGGAATAATTTTACTGAGGTTAGGTTTAGGGTTAGGGTTAGGTTTAGGTTTAGGGTAAGGTTTAGGTTTAGGGTTAGGTGTTAGGGTTAGGTGTTAGGGTTAGGTTTAGGCTAAGGTTTAGGTAGGTTGTCAGAGTTCGATCAGTACTGTTTACATTAAGGAATCATATTTAATGGTTCCTTCCTGTAAATAGCTCTGAGGGAATGATTGCACTCGCCATAATTTAAAAATGTAGGAGAGGGCTAGTATATTCTATACATTTCTTAAGTTCCCTATGGTTATAGTCTGTTTGGACTATGTGTTTAGGATTTAAATAGGTTATGGGCTATAGTTAGTCCTTTTTAGTTTTTCCAAATGTTTACTAGCCTTTCTAGTGTTTTTTATAAAACAATAGATGTCATAGTTATTGTCCACGACATTGCAAGCGGCGCGAAGGCCAGCAGACCTTGGTCCTGCTCTTCGCCCCCGAGCGCCGCAGGCGCGAGTGGCCGCGAAGAGCGGGCCAGGGCTGCGCGGCCGGCGGAGCGCCGCGCGAGTTACGAAGCCGTGGTGAATGCAATCGTTATATTTCTGCCCAGGCCGTGAGGCCTGGGCAAGCGCACGATAAACGCCATGACAATTCTTATTCTATTCATTTTGCATTTCAAATAGGTTTCAATAGGTCTCCTTGCAGATTAAGTAAGTAATCCTGACTGTTGTATGACAGTCAGGGCCATTCACTTCAGGTATGACAAGGCTTGTAAGGTTTATTCAAATCTCAATTTTTTTGAGTTTGTGTTAATCCCCAGATCTTCTGTTTTAGGCATAACAAAGGATTCCAGGTGTGATAATGGTCCATCACTTGGGTCATTGTTATGGTTAGGGTGTGTTGTGGTACCCACTCCCTAGGCATGACAAAGGCCAAGTAGGCTCATTGTTGTTTAATCACAGAGGCATTGGGGGCCTTTGTGTTAGGGATTGTGTAGGTAGAGTGTTTTAACTTTTATAGATTTAGCCCTCCTGGGTATCTCGTATCTAGTCTTCTAATCCATTCCTGTTCTTGGAATTTCCTCTCTCCAACAGTCCAGTTTCTGTTGTGTTCTAGACCACACACCTTAAGGGCTTGGATCCCATGTGTTAAATAGTGTTTTACAATCAGTAAATGTGTTTCTTTATGGTTATTAATATTATAGCGATGTTGGTTAAGCCTACATGCTATGGAGTTTCCCGTTTCTCCAATATACTGTAGTTTGCAAATGTCACAAGTGATAAGGTATATCACATTTTGTGTGTTGTAGGGTATAATTTGTTTGATTTCAACTACATTTCTTTTTGATCTATTTATAATTTGTTTCTGTGGGCTGAAATAGCTTGGGGTTGGTTTTGTAGCCCTGTTACTTTGTTTCAAGTTACTCCGGACCAGGTAGTCCTTTAAATTTTTATTTTTGCGATAGGCTGAGATTATCTTGTAATCCTGTAGTAGATTGTTATGCCTATTTTCAAAGTTGCTTTTTAGGCGTTTGTTGGCCAATATGCTTTGGCTGGAATAAGTTGTTACTAGGGCTAAAAGGGGTCTCTGGTCTCTGATCTTGACCTCCTCAAAGGTGCTGTAGGCTTTTCTTAGGTAAGTTCTTGTGTAGCCTCTTTCCCTTAGGGCTTTGAAAAGAATTTTACATGCTGTTTCAAAGTCATTTTTTTGCGTACAAATACGTTTAAAACGCAATAACTGTGACTTGACGATTCCTGAAAAACAGTGTTGTGGGTGGAACGAGCTCTTATGTAATAAAGCGTGTGTGTCCGTAGCTTTGAAGAATACTTTCAGGTCAAGTTTTCCTGTTGTGTCAAAATATTTACCTTTGTATGTAGTGATGTCCAAAAAATCAATTTGTGTCATGTCTGTGACATATTTGACTGTTATTGTTCTGTGATGTGTGTTTAGGATTGTAATAAAATCCTGGAATTCCTCCATGGTGTATTCCCATGTGCCCCATATGTCATCCAGGTATCTGTAATAATGTGATGGTTTGAGTGGACATCTTTCCATTACTGATTCCTCCCAGGAAGCCATGTAGATATTGGCCAGTGACGGGGCAAATCTTTTGCCCATGGCTGTTCCACTGATCTGGAGGAACGTCCTGCCATTAAATTGGAAGTCATTTTTTGTTAAATTTATTTCCAATAATTCTAAAAGCTCTTTGTCTGGTCGCTTTCTGTCCGGGTATTTCCGGAATATGTCCCTGATGGCTTGTAGCCCTGCGTTTGTGTCAATATTTGTGTATAGACTGTCAATATCTATCGAAAATAATATCGCATTCTTTGGAATGACAATGTTCTTTATTATTTCCACAAAATGATAGGAATCCTTAATATAGCTCTTGTGTCTTATGGATAAGGGGTTAAGGTGATATTCTATGAATTCAGCCGTACCATAAGTCTCAGATCCGCAGTCTGAGATAATCGGACGCCCTGTTGGAATTTCGTAGGGAATTGTCCAACTGGCTGGATCTTTATGTATTTTTGGTAAAAGATACATAGTTCGAGCCTTGGGTTTGTCCACCCCTAACAGGTATCTTTCCTGTTTTCTGTTTATAAATTTTTTCTGCCTTAAGGTGTTTATAACTTTTTCAGCTTCTAAAGCTGTTTGTTCAAATATCGGTTTGGCTAGTTCCCTGTAGTGGTTCACATTTTTCAATTGTCTCATGCCTTCCAATATATATTGCTGTCTGTCCAATATCACAATCGATGACCCCTTATCAGCGGGTTTGATTATTATATCTTGGTTGTTAGTTAGGGATCGGAGTGCTCTTACCTGGTCTGCAGTGAGGTTCGGCTTCTCCTTTAGATGACCCGGCATGTTTCTGATCGTCGTCAGATCTTGCTGGATCAGTAGCTTTAGGCCCTGTGGGAGTTGCTCCCCTGCTGGTTCCCAGTAAGATGCTGGCATGAATCTGGGGATTTCCTCTTGGTCCGTATTTCCAAAATGTGTTGTTAGTTTTAGCCTCCGGTGATATTTGGAGACGTCCTTTCTCAGATTATTCATCTGTTCCCGGTAAATGTCTACTGTGGGTACAAATGATAGCCCTTTTTCCAATAGGGTTTTTTCGTGTTCGTTAGGTCTAAAATAATGCGATAAATTGATTATACTATTTGTTTGGGTCTTTTCTTTTTCCCTTAGTGCTTCGTGGCGTTCAGGGCCTCTTAGTTTAACGACTCCATCCAAAGGTCAAATATACTGGTAGCTGTCCTTCTCGTCCAGTGTACGTTGTCCCATTGTGTTTTAAATTTGGTTGGGTCCAACATTGGGAGACAGTTGGTTTTTTTAATTTCTTTATTCAAATTGGTAAGAATCCATTTTTGGTTTTCTTCTAGATCCTCAGAGAAGTTTATTAGCGCTACTTGTCTGTTTGCGTTAGGGAATTTGGTTTTAGCTATCTTGATCAGTCGTCCTAAGTTTTTCTGACTGGTCACGGTATTCTTCTGGTCCATGTTCGTTAGACCTACACTCAGAATGAGACGTTCTGTTTCCTCGTTAACTTCGGTGTGCTCTAACACTGTGATTGCCCACTCCAGGTTCATGCCTGGGTATGATTCTATCTGTACGTTGGAATCTGAGTAGGTGGGAATCGTTGCTAGATTAGAGTCACCCATGATGACTATCGGTTTGTTGAGGTGTAGTCTCCAATTCTTCTTTTTGCCCTCATGTTTGCGTGGTTGGTATGCGGTGCAGGGAATGCTGTCCTCTTCTTCCTCTGTGTCTTCTGCTTGGGGACTCTCTGTGGCTGGAGTTGTTGCGTTTAGTTCCTCTATTCCTTCGTCAATCCCATCTGGTGATGTTGGGCTGTCTGGGGTGGTTTGTCTTCCATCCTGGAGTTCTTCCATGCTCCCTTCTTCATCCAGGTTGTCCAGGGTTTCCTGTGCTCTGTTTTGGTTCTTTCTTCTCTGTCTGGGGCGTTGAAGCCTAGGTGTGTCTCTGTTCGGAGTGAGGTTAGGGAATTCCGCTTCGGAGAGGTGAACCTCTGCTGTTGTCGTGGTGGTTCTTGCGTTCCAGGCTGGTCCAGGGCTGGTTTCTACATCTGGTCCAGTTGTTTCCCTTGGGGTAGACAGTGAGACAGGATGGGGGGGGGAGGGTTGGGGGGTTGGGGGTCGGGTGGGGGGTGTGGTGGTTCCTGGTTGTGTGTGTGTAGCGCTGTCAGCCTCTAAGGCATCTTTTAAATCCACCAATATCTCCCGGGTTGCCGAAGTCGTTCCTGGTGTTATACGTTTGCCAAATTTCTTTTTTGCCCATCTTGTTGCGATAGGAAATGCTTTTTCAAAATCATGTGGATGGCATAGGCTTAAGGCCGCTGTTGCTCCATCCATTTGGTCCAGGTAGTGTTGTTTGAGAATTTGTAGTGTGGTGTATTCCCAATTCTTAGCATTGCTAACCAGCATTTGTAGTGTGTGCTCTGTTGGTTTAGCAGGGGTGATCCAGGTGACCAGATCTCTGGTTCGTTTTATTATGTTATCTGGAGTTTTGTCCAGATTGCTGACATTTGCCAAGTGGTGTTTTGCTACCATTATGTCGTATATGTTACGTATGGTTACCAGTAAATTGGAGTCTCTGCGTTCTCCTGCTGTGTGTATGTAGTTGTTGGTCTGGCTTACTTGGGTCCTGTTGTTATTCCTGGGTCTGTCATTTCTCCCTGGCCGTGTGGTTTCACTA
The DNA here is from genome assembly GCF_963921795.1 of Nannobrachium achirus. Classification (NCBI taxonomy): domain Eukaryota; kingdom Metazoa; phylum Chordata; class Actinopteri; order Myctophiformes; family Myctophidae; genus Nannobrachium; species Nannobrachium achirus. Next base: position 13,949,305 of record NC_137832.1, read on the forward strand.
GCTGGCTCCCATCTCCGTCCTCTGGGTCTGCCCGTGTTCCACTGTGGCTGTTGGTTAGTACTTACCCCACGGGTTCCTCCGGGATTCCTGTGTTGCTGTTGGTGGGTTTGTCTAGGTCTGATTTCCCTCCTGGGTTCAGTCCTGGTCCAGGGCTGTCTTACCTGGGACACTCCTGTGTCCTTCTGGTTCCGTTTCTCAGTGTGCTTCCGCCTGTCTGTCTGCCAGGGCTCCTCCGTGTAGTAATGCCCTCCATGGGCTCGAGTAGAATGATGCATAGTACTTACCCCACGGGTTCCTCCGGGATTCCCGTGTTGCTGTTGGTAGGTAGGCCTAGGTCTGAAATCCCTCCTGGGTTCAGTCCTGGTCCAGGGCTGTCTTACCTGGGACACTCCTGTGTCCTTCCGGTTCCTTTTCTCAGTGTGCTTCCGCCTGACTGTCTGCCAGGGCTCCTCCGTTTAGGGTTAGGGTTAGGTTTAGGGTTAGGGGTTAGGGTTAGGTTTAGGGTAAGGTTTAGGGTTAGGTTTAGGTTTAGGCATAGTAGCATTCACCAGCGTGGGACTAATGCAGTCAAATGCTCTACCACTGGGACATGAGGTGAACAAAAACAAGCGCTCCTACCCCAATCTAACTGAGTTACCCAAACTAACTGTAACATATATATATATATATCATTTTGTGGTCAAACATAAAGTGCAGGGTTAGGGTTAGGGTTAGGGTTAAGCCGTGGTGAATGCAATCGTTATATTTATGCCCAGGCCGTAAGGCCTGGGCAAGCCCACGATAAACGCCCTGTCCAAGTGACTACAATGGAGCTAATGGCTAAGCTAGGCTAGGCTAGGCTAGGCTAGGCTAGGCTAGTAAATAAAGAAAGAGAGTCGCAAACGAGTGACGTCAGCGCCTTCACTATTGAATGGCTGCGTCGCCATCTGGTGGTGATTAGTGTGTGGTGAACGACAAAACAAGCGCTCTTACTCTTACCGTCCTGAGTTACCCAAACATACTGTAACATATAGATTACCAAATATACTGTATATATTATGTACTTGCTTTGACATCACTGTGCTATTTCCAATAAAACTACAGATGTCAATCTAACAGCGGAGCTGTCTCCCCCACGCTTACTCTATCACTCTGTCAGTGAATCATGTGCTTCTGTATCTATTTTCATGTTATACGTGCTGAAGCACATATCCTTGTAAAAACATTTCTGTGAGAAAGAACTGCCTGAGGTGGGTGCTCAGGAAGGCTTGGGCCCCGATGGGGCTGCAGGAACAGACCAGGAGGCCTGTTCCTTATTTTCATCTCACTCATGTCACTTTGTCTGCTGACCTCAATCAGCAACGAAATAAACAGAAAATAAACAAAAAAATAAAATAAAACAATTCACAGGAGGCAAGCAGTGATCACCCCATGATGTGCACTGCAATGTAGTTTCAAATGCACTACATTGCAGGCGCTTTTTGAGAGTGAAAAAATAAGAAGACACGTGTGACATGTGTGATCTGGGCAGTTTGCCTCAGGAAATGTGCCAAGCTCAATAGGGAAAGACGGTATATACAGCTATTGAATGATTGAATGTTTCAGATTCTCTACACAGGCATTGTGGTCTACGCTCCAGCTCTGGCTCTCAATCAAGGTAAAATATATCAGATATCGGATATATACGCACGCACGCACGCACGCACTCACACAAACGCACCATGTTTTTTAATCCTGTAGCACATTGATATTTTCAAAACTGTGTCATGTGCGTGAAGTTTAATTGTAAATCCGTCCACAGTGACAGGCTTCAGTCTCTGGGGTTCGGTAGCAGCCACAGGCATCGTGTGTACCTTCTACTGTACTGTGGTGAGAATATCACTATTATTATTATTCATTCTACTGTACATTGGTGAGAATATCAATATTATTATTATTATTTATAATAAAGCAATACATCTGAATGAATAATGGCTCATGTTACTGCACAACACAATGCTGTCCAAATATGAGATCACAAGGTTGACGATATCAGTAGTTCATTCTCCCATCTCCCCCAGAATACAGTGTCTAACACACGGAATTGTATCCCCAACTTAACATGTCTGTCCTCCTTCTCCCCTCTCTCTACAGATGACGTCATAAAACTAGTGACTTCCTCTAGACCTACCACCTGTGCCCTGGATCCAATCCCTTCTCCACTCTTCCAGACGATCGCACCTGACCTACTCCCCTTCATAACCGCCATCATCAACAGTTCTGTAACCTCAGGCTGTGTCCCAGCTGCCTTCAAGGCAGCCAGAGTATCACCACTCCTCAAAAAACCAACTCTTGACCCCTCGGACGTCAAGAACTACAGACCGGTATCCCTCCTCTCATTTCTTTCAAAAACCCTTGAACGTGTGGTCTCTAACCAGCTTTCTCTCCATCTCTCACAGAACAACCTGCTGGATCCCAACCAGTCAGGTTTTAAACCAGCCCATTCTACAGAAACTGCACTCCTAGCAGTCACGGAAGCACTCCATGTTGCCCAGGCTGCCTCCCACTCTGCAGTCCTGATTCTTCTGGATCTATCAGCGGCATTCGACACAGTGAATCACCAGCTGCTCCTGGACACCCTTGCTGACCTAGGCATCACCGGGACGGCACTAAAGTGGTTCTCCTCCTACCTGTCGGACCGGACCTATCAGGTCTCATGGAAAGGTTTGCTTTCATCCCCCCGAACCCTCCAAACGGGAGTCCCCCAGGGATCCGTACTTGGCCCTCTGCTTTTCTCCCTGTACACCAAATCCCTTGGTGCTGTTATCTCTGCTCACAATCTATCCTATCACTGCTATGCTGATGACACTCAACTGTTTTTGTCCTTCCCCCCTTCTGCCACCCAGGTGGAAGAACGCATTGCTGCATGTCTGGCCAACATCTCACAGTGGATGTCAGCCCACCACCTTAAGCTGAACCCGGACAAGACGGAGCTACTCTTCTTCCCAGCTAAGTCTTGCCCCATGCAAGATCTCACTATTTCCATAGATAATGCATTTGTGACTTCAGTTCCTACTGCTAGAAACCTTGGTGTGGTCCTGGACAGCCAGCTATCATTCAAGGCACACATTGCATCAGTCACCCGGTCATGTAGGTTCACACTCTATAACATCCGTAAAATCAGACCCTTCCTCACCCAGGAGGCAGCCCAGCTCCTCATTCAGACATCTGTCATATCAAAGCTTGACTATTGTAACTCTCTCCTCACTGGTCTCCCGGCATGTGCACTTAAACCTCTCCAACTGATCCAAAATGCCGCGGCACGACTGGTCTTCAACCAGCCTAAGTTCTCACATGTCTCTCCCCTTCTCCGCAGCCTCCACTGGCTCCCGGTTGCGGCCCGCACTGAATACAAAACACTGATGCTGACCTTCAAAGCAGCCAAAGGTATGGCTCCTCCATACCTCCAGAAGCTGATCAACCCCTACACCCCCACCCGGTCACTTAGATCAGCCAACACAGGGATGCTGACAGAACCCTCGCTCAAAACTCCAGGGCAAAAATCCACTCGTCCGAGACAGTTTGCCCTCCTGGCCCCCAAGTTGTGGAATAAACTCCCTGTCGCACTTAGAACAACGGACTCACTCGCTAGCTTTCGCCGTGGACTGAAGACTCACCTTTTCAGACTCCACCTAAACCCTTAGCACTACAGAAAAAGAATCAATGAATACATGAAGCTAGTTAGCATTTGTTTTTGTTTTTTAGGTTTTTTCAGAACTTTGATTATATTGTGTTTTTTCTAGATAGATATCCATTTGCATTTGTTATATTGTTGATGATGTACTGACATATTATCTTGTTTATTATTGTGATGTTATCTGCTTATTGTAAGTCGCTTTGGATTAAAAGCGTCTGCTAAATGCCTAAACTGTAAACTGTAAACTGTACTACAACAGAATATGTGACTCAATTTTAAATAACTTTGCATCTAATTTTTTTCTCCCATTTCACCCCATTAAGATTGAGATTACAGTAAAAAAAACATGTGTGCCTGGGTGTGTGTGTGTGTGTGTGTGTGTGTGTGTGTGTGTGTGTGTGTGTGTGTGTGTGTGTGTGTGTGCTTGTCAGGGAGGACTGAAGGCGGTGGTGTGGTCAGATGTGTTCCAGATGCTGGTCATGGTGGTGGGCTTCATGGCGGTGCTGGCTCAGGGGAGCAGGACACTGGGGGGGGTGGAGGTGGTCTGGGGAGCCGCGCATAACGGCAGCAGACTCAACGTGTTTGAGTATGACATCACTGAGTCTTAATGACATCAAATAATTAATATGTAGAGTATGACATTACAAACACATCAACTAAGTACGTTTACTCAAGTACTTAAGCTTTGAGGTGTTTTTTTTTTTCTTTTTTTTTTTTTACAAACAGAGCAGGAAGTGGTCACAGAGAAATGGGTTGTTCCGGCCAAAAAAAAGCATATCCGGTTCCGTTTCCTGTCCCAAACCGGAACTTTCGTAAGCATTATCTTTGGGGCAGAATCGGCGATCCGAATTTGGATTGTTTTGAATCAAATCTAATTAATCTAAACTCAGGAAACTCTGGCCTCACTCTGGCCTAATAACCCAAATCTGGAAGTAACTAATAACTAAAGTTGTCAAATAATTATAGTATATTTGTCTATGATAAAGAATTAAAGTTATGCCATGTAACTTTTTTTATAAAAATAAAACAAATCTTAAAATTGTCCTAACTGTTAAATCGCTAAAGTTTTAGAACACCCACTCCATTATTTTCAGCTTCTAAAGCCTTCTCTTTATATGTTTTCTATGATCCTGGCCGGGGACCGGATTTCGAGAAAAAATTACGTCATCTGCATCATCTGTATACGTTGTGTATACGATGGCCAATCACATCGCGGATCATACACACGATACACTACCGGCCAATCACAGCGTATCTGCCGTATCTTCAGGAAGTAGCTTCCCTCAGCTACAGTGTTTACCATGGTGAAGGATTCTTAACCTCTTAATCCCCAAATTCTGGCCAGAAAATTACGTTCTACCCCTCCACGGATTCGTATCGTCGCGGTGGTTTGCGGCGCCGCTCCGGTGGTCCGCGGCGGTGGTCCACGACGACTCCGGGCGAAAAACGGCAGAAAAAAGCAATACCGCTACTGACCACTAGTTTAGCAACTTACACAGTATAGCTTTAAGGAATGGAAATAATAAAACAAGTAAAGGGAAAGTAGCTTGTATTGTAGCCTCGGGATCCAGGCATTTCATTCAAGAAATAAAAGCCTGGGTAAAGCCCCCAGTAACTGTGGTTCAGCCAATCAGGCGAGTCTGTGTGTAACATACAAACACATTCTCCCATCCTCCTCATCCACTCTATCTGAGACACTTTTATGACCCAATCAGTTACCTCAGTTCACAACCCCTTTGAAGTTCAAGGGGAGCAATTAAGCGCTCTGGCCCCTTCTGGGTCATAGAACGTCTGCGCTCGGCCAGCCTACTTGTATTGTACAGTACTTGAGTAAACTGTGCTTCGTTAGTTTACACCATTGCTCTGGATAAAAGCGTCAGATAAAAGTATCTGTAAATTCATGGGTTTCTTTTGTAGTCCTAAACGGCCATGTTGAGGACCAACACTAGGTGTTTCAATGTGTCTGATTGTCATGGAACTAAATGTTCTACACCAATCAGAACACCAGTGTTGGTCCTTAACATGGCTGGTGTTGGACAACAAATGAAACCCATGAATCGTTAACCCTTTGCTCTGACCTTTGCCCCTAAGCTTTGACCCCAGCCCTCTGAGACGCCACACCTTCTGGACGCTGTGCGTCGGCGGAACCTTCACCTGGCTCGGCATCTACGGGGTTAACCAGTCCGTGGTCCAGAGATGCATCTCCTGCAGGAGCGAGAGCCACGCCAGACTGTAAGGGGTTAACATAAACCGTGCACAAAAAGTAAGTTAACTTGACTTCGGTCCATTATATCACCCCTTTAATAATACCAATTGGTGTTGTGTATTTTATATCATTTATATCGATGATTCGTCACCTTTACAACGAGGTACAGCTTGTAAGCATCGGGCATTTGTGAAATGAGCAACACAGTCAAACGGGTAGCACCGACCAAACATTTGCCAAAATGGCCTGTAATACTGTTCTGCTGGCATTCACTCTCGTTTTGGGCTTCAAGTACTGGCAGGTGTTTGCCAGTCACAGGTGTGTGACAGTCACAGGTGTGTGCCTATAGCACCTGAGCATGGGTTCTGCCAGAATTTAGTACATAATGCTATCCTCCAGGATGACAACGCAGAGCCAGGATCATCAGAGAGTACCTCCAGAATTTGGGAGTGGAGAGGATGGAATGGCCTGCCGTGGGTTCAAGCCTCAACCCAATTGAACACTTGTGGGATCAGCTGGGGCGAGCTGTACGTGCTAGGGAGACCAACAGAACCACGTTAGCTGACTTGTGACAAATCCTTGTTGAGGAATGAGATGCCATCCGGCAGCAAAATGTGGCTAGGTTGGTCACCAGCATGAGGAGCTGTTGTGGCTTCGTATGGATGTTCCACACGCTACTGAGGTCCCTGACACTGAGTGTAAAATTAATTAAGTGTATGTATGGCCAATATGTGTTTTTTTTTTCTTCTTCTTCTACTTCTTTTCTCTAGTCCTTATTACTTTGGGGGAGTGCAATCTTCAATGCTCCACGCAACAACAAGTGAATGAATACTAACAGAACAGTATTACAGGTCATTTTGGCAAATCTTTGGTTTGGCGCTACCCACACGTTTGGCTGTGTTGCTCATTCCACGAATTCCCGGTGCTTACAAGCTGTATTGATTAGTCGTTGTAAAGGTGACTAATCAATGATAAAAATGATACCAAACACAATACCAATTGGGATTATTAACAACTTGGGTGCCAAACTCATTCAGTAACGAGTTAAGGCCACTAGGGGTCACCCTGCCAAAAGGAGTTGTCTCTTTCATGATCGAGACAACAAAGGGTTAACTGTACAGCGTGCTGCGTGCATGCTGTGACCTGTGAATGACCCTAGTCATACGTCACCCCGTAGCCCAGAGAGAGAGAGAGAAAATGGATGCTCTAGGCTGCATTGATTTCCATTCTACTCTGAAACATAAAAAGGGCTTTATCTATGAATGAGGTGAAAAGAACACCAGGGAAGCAGAGATCTGATTGTTTTCACGACGACACTTTACCGCAATGGTCGGCCGCGGTTTGGATTTTAGTTTCGCGAGCGTTTGTAAACAAATGGATTTTCTTCCTCAATCGTCAGTGGACACCCACGTGCACACGCACAAAGCTTCCGAGGCTCTTCAAAATAAAGCGTGAGTGAACGGCGGCAGCAGCAACAGCTAGAAATGTTAGAAACCTGAGCATCCCATGTGTTAAAGGGGAGATATAATGGACCGAAGTCAAGTTTCCTTACGGGGTTAACACATGACCAGACTGTATAGGGGTTAACATACTGTAAGGGGTTACAGTCTGGTACTGTATTTCCAGGGCTGATAACAGTGTTGTCATGGTGTTCCTCAGCGCTCTGTACATCAACCTCCTGTTGTTTTGTTTTGTGGTGTTCCTCAGGGCTCTGTACATCAGCCTGCTGGGTCTGTGGCTCATCCTGCTCTGCAGTGTTCTGTCCGGTCTCATCATGTACGCCTTCTACGCCCACTGTGACCCCATGACCTCTGGGAGGGTGTCTGCTCCTGACCAGGTCAGTTAGTGATGGTTTCACTGTGAACCGGGTCAGTTAAGCCCCTTTTCGACTGCAGCTTTAGCACAACACTACACAACACTACACTACACCACTCCACACCACACCACATAAAAATATCGACATTTTCCATTACCCAAATTACCCCTATTGGTAAGAAACAAATTAACCCTTTTAACTGTGATTATAATACACTATAAAATATTAATGTATTATTCTAATAATTATACTACACTATAATAGATTATAATAGTGGTTATAACACAATATAATTTATTATCATGTATTACAACTATATCCTGATGGTCTAAATGAAAAGTCAGTCAAAAAAAAGGTACAGTTTCATGACAGCTCCTTTAAGGCCTGCGGTAGCATGTTCCACATGTTGGTACAGCTGGAGAACGAATTAGAGCCTTGTTTAGTGTTAAATCTGGGTTGAACATGATTAGTGATTAGTTTCACTGAGAACCGGTCAGTTAGTGATGGTTTCAGCATCGTCACATCATATATCAACAACAACACTAAAAGCAATAATACCATATATATTTCCAAATAGTAGCAGTTTAATATGCAAAATCGATTTGGACTCCAGGCGTTTAAAAGAGCCAGGCGGCTGTTTGCAAAATGTATTTGCGTCTATTTGAATGGCGTTTGTATGCAAAACGGGGTCAGTCCCCCGGATACAATTAGGTACCCGGCTACTATTTGTAAATATACGGTAGATATATTTAAAAGAAAAAAGTATGGTGGGGGGCGGGGTCAGAGGATGCCACACCCACTGGGCTCCTTCCATGGAGCTGGCTGAGTGAGGGAGTGGTTTCCCTGTCTCAAATGTGGATAGGGAATCCAGAAGTTTGATGGCTGTTGGTAAGCTTTCTGTCCTTTCAGGTCACGAACTGGCCTGTTTTCTGTCCTCAGACTATGAACTGTCCTGTCTTCTGTCTTCAGACTATGAACTGTCCTGTATTCTGTCTTCAGACTATGAACTGTCCTGTCTTCTGTCTTCAGACCATGAACTGCCCTGTCTTCTGTCTTCAGACTATGAACTGTTCTGTCTTCTGTCCTTTCAGATCATGCCTTATTTTGTGATGGAGATTCTGGGGGGATTCCCAGGCCTTCCAGGACTGTTTGTAGCCGCTGTGTTCAGTGCAACTCTAAGGTTGGAATATAACAACACATGAGCACAGCAAACACTACAAACACAACACTCACACAAGAACGTGGATAAAGTCTATAGATAAATGTGGCCATAAGATGCATTGTGTTCAGCTCTTGCTCTAGTGTGATGAACGAAGGATAAAGTGTAGTTGTCCTCTGCATAGTGTTATAAACGTTAACATAAAGATTTGCCCTCTGCAGTGTTTGATAAATGAAGGTATAAACATTAGGGGGCACGGTGGCGCAGTCAGTAGTGCTGTCTGCTGCCTCACAGCTAGAAGGTCCTGGGTTCGATTCCCGCTGGGGAAGCTGGGGACATGTTCTCTCCTCTGCGTCATCAGTGCCCACACCCTAGGTGGGGTTGACAAAAGGGCCTTTCTGTGTGGAGTTTGCATGTTCTCCCCGTGTCTCCTAGGGTAGGTACCCTCACAAAAAACATGCAGTAATCCTGGTCACTATAGTGCCTCCCCCTGGCCAGCCAGGGCACCTGATGGAGAGGAAAGGAACTGGTTGGAATAACGTGTTCCTTCCACGCGCTACGTACTATCGGGGAAACTCCCCTCTGTCAGGTGAAAAGAAGCCACTTGGACTCCTCATAGAAGCATAGAAGGAAGCATGAGGTCAGTCTGTTGCTCTCCCCAGGTTGGCAGAGGGAGTGTAGCGCCCAGGATGACTTAGGATAATTGATTAGATAATTGACACTGAGTATAAATTGGGTTACATTGTGGGATTAAAATGTATAGAAACAAAAGGTACAAACATGAATAATGTGTCGTCCTTTCTCTCAGCACAGTGGCTGCCAGCATCAACGCTCTGGCCACCGTCACCTACGAGGACTTTGTCCAGCCGTGCTGCGTCCTGTCACGCACCGATGCCAGCGCCTGGATCAGCAAAGGCCTCTGTAAATAAATAAGCCCCCAGCCTTAATGAGGCATCACTAACTCTCATAAGACTGGGATTCAAATCCCGATCTTATGAACCCCTAGTGACTCACAGACATAATGAGACCTTATGTGTTACATTTCACCCTTCATTAAGAGGACACCAAGTTGTGTTTGGCTGTAAAAGTGCAGTGGTGTCAATCAAATAGGTTCATTACATGATTACATGTTTGAATAAAATCATGTGAAACATACGTTATTAAGCAATATTACACCAGAGGGTGTGTGTTATCATGATTATTGGCATGCCTGCGTGCCGAAGGCGAGTTCCGTAGGCAGCCCAGAAATGCCGATAATCATGATAACCCACACCCTCAAGTGTAATATTGCGATTATACAAAAAACATGTCAACTTCATTTCATTGTAATTAAGATATTCGATTGAAATTCATACATTTTGAATGCCACGTTTAACTACTATGTCCCTGAACTTCACATGAAAACCGCTAGCGTAGCCACTAGCATAGTCACAGCTGATTTCTTTGTTTGATGAGACCCGTTCCATAATGCTCGTTATTATCACGGTTAGAGAGCTATTTCAACCAATCATATTGCTTCGTCGGAACTATCCAGTGGTATAGTGTACATATTACATGTGCGCAGGTCTGCTGTTTGGAACAGCTTGCACTTCAATGGCAGTCCTTGCATCCTACATGGGAGCTTTGATACAGGTAAACACTAATACTGATGGTTTAACACAGAGACCAATACAAATCGATTAACTGATGGTTTAACACAAAGATCAATAAGGATTGATTAACCAGGTAAAGATGTACTGTAAAGCTACTGATGGTTTACACGGAATCTCCCAAATCATGTGTGATTGAATTTAATCACGTGATTAACACATATGATCTTTTTTTTTTTTTTTACTTTAAGACCTGGAACGCATCCCTGTCACTCTAGATTTTAACCACTTTAACCATCTTTTTATGCTTTAACTATTAAAACATAGCAGATTTACAAGCTGCTATGTTTTTGAAAAATCATGACAATTTGCGCAAGTCTGTATTGACCTGGTTCTATAAATGTTTCATGTTTCTATCATAATGGTTATCAAACGTTGTCATGTAAATTATATGTTTTTGGCCACGGACACCCATCTGAAAATATGTTGTTCCAGGGACCCCCCAGAAGCAAAGATTTGCACAAATATTCATGATTTTTTTTCTCTAAAATAGCAGATCTACAAGCTTGCTATTGTATATCTGCTATTTTTGAATAGCCAAAGTATAAAATAATGGATAAAGTGCTTCAAATCTAGAGTCTCCTATCCTCCCATGCAGGCGGCTCTGAGCATCCATGGGATGTGTGGAGGTCCCATGCTGGGTCTCTTTACGCTGGGCATCATCTTCCCATGGAGCAACTCCAAGGTCTGTTCCACCTGCACAATCCTTCACCAGCACATTTAAACTGCCTGCCAAACTCACTCCCAGCCAAATCGTATTTGAATATATTTTCTTGGTAATCAGAATCAGCCAGAACGTATTCGAACGTTTTGAAGAAAAAAAAACGATAAAAAAAATAACGATAAAAAACGATAATTATCGCATGCCATGGCAAACGATATCCCAAACGATCTCGGCCGTTGAACCAAAACCGGAAATGCGCGATCGCTTCCGGATCGGCATAGCTATTTTTGCAATAGCAACACACTTCAACTTAAAATCGACATCTCCGCTTCTGTAGATCGTATTTTCATTTGGTAAAAAAGATATTTGGGAAAGTGCATAGAGAGCATGCGAACCCTTATATGGGTGCGCAGACTGCGCACCGATCGCGCATGTGGAGCGCCACGGGGCGACAATGTTTTCGCTAACCCAAGTGAATGGGGACATTGAGCCTGTTATGTCCGCATATCAGAAAGCCTGAGGCCTCTTCAGTGTAACGATAGAAATGTAGTTGTCGCTCTCTGGTGGTGTATTAAAATCAATGCAGTCAAATCACTGTAAATATATTACTGAAATAACACAATATTCCTGGCAGAAGTAACATGATCTATGTCCAAGTTTTCTTCACAACAGATATAGAATCGGTTACATCAGATATAATAAAACAGGCCAGAAGTAAAGAGTTTCTAAGCTTTAAGTTAGGGTTAGCCCTTCTAACCCAGTGAAACTCTCGGCTTCTCTCAGTCAAAGGCATGGTGAAATTGCTTTTTTTTTTTTTTTTTTTTTTTTATATATTTTGAAATGAGGAGCTCTGTCTTGAGATTAGTTACTACGTTGATTATTTCTAACCTGAAATGTTTTCAGATCGGATTATTTTTTGTGGTGATTAATGTGTGTGCGTGCGTGCGTGCGTGCGTGCGTGCGCGCGTGCGCGCGTGCGTGTGGCTATGGGAATCACACAGGGGTCTATTTATCTCTGCACGTTTGACAGGAAGCATAATTCAGATTGGCCTTTTAGGGAGTTTTACCACAAGAACACCTCATGTGGCTGTTAACCGTGCAGTGTTCATGTTGTGTCTACAGGGGGCAGCGGGGGGCTTGGTGACGGGCATCGGGCTGACCTTTTGGACCCGGGTGGGGTCGCTGCTGTACCCGGCACTGGCACACAGCGCCAGACCGCTGGCACTGAGCACCGCGGGGTGCCAACCTCTCACCAACATGTCTGGTAGCTCTGCTGCTGCTGCTGATGCCATGATGGATGCCAACTCTACAGCAAGGTTATTACAGTTAGTGGAAACTAACAAAATAAGAACATTGTGTTAACTGAACTAAATAAAAACTAGAAGAAAGAATGAAAAACAATAACTGAAACTGTATTGTGTGTTTACAAAATGAACTAAACAAGTTTTTGATTACAATAGGCCTACTCTGACTCTTAATCCTGCACCTGACTAATAAAGTATAAAAAAAGCTGAAAACTAAAAACACAGTGGGTTAGGAAAAGACTCGCCCCTAACGTACCGGCCTCTGATTGGCCTACCTAGATCACACTGCAGCGCCTACCAAACTTCCGTTTCTGTGATCTACGAGCTAACAGTGCGGCACCGAGTGCTGCACTGCAAGCTTGTAGATCTGCTAATTTTGAAAAGTCGTGAAAATGTGTATGTATAGGCCTATGTATTTATTAAGCGAACATTTGTAACTAAAATTTCGCTTCTGGGGGGGTCCCTGGAACTAAATATTTTGAGATGGGGGTCCGTGGCCAAATACATATCATTGTGGGGGTCCTTCACATGAAAAGGTTTGAGCACCACTGACATAAAAACATAGGTTTTTCAAAAAACCTTAGAAGGATTTGAAATATTCAAAGACTTGCACAAATGTTCACAATTTTTCAAAAATAGCAGATCTAAAAGCTCGCAGTGCGGCACTCGGTGCCGCGCTGTGAGCTTGTAGATCTGCTATTTTTCAATAGTTAAAGCACAAAATAATGGGTATAATTCCCCGGGCCCAGAGTTTGGTGCGACTGTGGGTCTGACTGCCCTGTCCTCTGCTGCCTCCAGGCCCCTGCTGGCTGACACCTGGTACTGCATGTCCTATCTCCACCTCAGCACGCTGGGATTCACAGCCACCGTTGCCATGGGAACCCTGATTAGCATCCTCAGTGGTACAGTAGGACAGGGGTTCTCACACTGTGGGGCAGGACCCCCGGGTGATCCCCAAACTATTTGGGGGCATAGTTTTCTCACTCAACAGTAAACAAAGCAAAATATTGTATGTGTGTGTACAGGATGCACATTTTCAAATAGGGCTGGAAAGGCTGATGTCACACTGGGCTGCCCCTCCCCCTGGCAGCCATGTTGGGAGGATCGGGGGATTAGCGGGGCTCGACATTAACGTTTTGAAGCACATGGGTGTCCTCTGGACAAGTACATTTCCCATTCACTGGCACAAAAGTCACTGGTCAATTAGCCATTTCAGTCTTTTTTATTTTCCTTTTTTTTGGGGACAAATAAATAAGGCCCCCTCGCGAGTTTCTAAACTCTAGGGTAAGTGGGGGACGGAGCGCTCGTTTTCATCAGCGTCGGCAGGTTAGCTACACACCAGCGTCGGCAGGTTAGCATTTCAACAGGTTAGCATTCAATAGCGTTAGTTTTACTGAGGTTAGGTTTAGGGTTAAGGTTAAGGTTAAGGTTAAAGTTAAGGTTTTCCCCCACTTACCCTAGAGTTTAGGAACTCGCGGCCCCCTCCACTCCACAGTACATAGTCTGCATACAGCACAAAGCTGCTAGGAGCATCACAGAAAAAGTGAAACCAAAAGCCACAAGTATATTTAAAAATGTTCCTTAAATCTTTATCCCACGATTTTGTAACCCATTTTTTCACCCAGTGTTAGGTGCATTTTAATTAACTTGTTCATAAAGATTAATAGTTTTCCCGGACAACAGGACAAGCCTAATGTCACATTAGGCTTCCAGAACGTCTGTTGTGACAACGACACAACAGTAAGAGAATTACTAACTAACTAGTCTAACTATTCAGATATTAACTAGTCTAACTATTAAGATACTGACCTGCTATTAGAAATTAAAGCCTGATATATTCTTCTACATACACATAAGTCATTGTCAAGTATATGAGCCCAGATGTGTGTCTCAAAAAATATGATTATTGGAAGAATCGAGGAAAGTTTAGAATATTTGACTGTCCCGTTTTCATTCTTCAACAGATCGTGGTTGTTGCAATTATACTTCACCATATGATGCCCAATGATGAATAAAATGTAACAACGAGTACGTTCTGTAATGCAATTCCAAGGGTGAAAGCTGTGTTTTTTCACCCGGAGAAGCAATAGCGGATTCGGCCAAGCCCTGAAATACCTGCATGTGTGTCTGCAGTGTCTCAAAGAATACGTGAGAAGCGCTGCATCGAAGCAGCAAATAAAACGCGCAACCTATCAGGGGCGCGTGCCCCGAGTAAACGCAACAGAAGCAGCAAATAAAACACGCAACCTATCAGGGGCGCGTGCCCCGAGTAACGCAGCAGAAGCAGCAAAGTGAAACCCTATGGAACAACCCTGCTAATAGTGCCTGCAGCACTATTAGCATCAGCAGCAGAAGCGTTAACTGAAGCGCGTCCAACTCCAGCTTGGAACCATCACGCTTCGGTCAGTCCTGTGTTGTGTGTGCTTGATAGCTGGGCGTGCAGGATCTTGAGTTAGCTGAGGGCACCAGAAGTGCTGGTGGTGTGGCTGCTCCGATCCGGAGAGAATGCAGAGTGAAGAGGCGGCGGGCCGCAAATCTGGCAGCTCTCTCCGGGGGTCGTGTGACGAGGACGTCGGGCAGACAGCCCGGTGTTCAGCATGGACATGAAAGGACAGAAGGGAGGGTTAGTTCTGCGACTGACACTGGTGTACCTTCCCTGATTTAACTGCGAGCTGCAATCTTCAGAGGCCATGTGCTAGTCACATCTTAAGCCTGGCCTTGGTGACCGCATGTGCTTGCTGCAGAAAATACAATCTTAGCTTTAGCTGACCATAACAATGAAACCACGCCTAGGGTCGCTGACTTTTAGGATCACGAGAAATTTTCGCAGCCCACAGAGCGCTCTGCTGCAGAGTCTGCTGCTGCACATATAAGAATCTCCACGAGATACCCGTCTTGACCTTTAAAGGCAAGCTATGCAAGCCTAGAGAGCGGCTAAAGCCCAACATTCAGTACAAGTAAGTCGCTGCTATGTAACTATGGTTGCCTATTATTAGCAAGCTTAGAGAGCGGCTGAACGCTCACAGAATCGAACAAGCAAATGCGTTGCTATTTACCTGCTAGAGTGTGGCTCCTCAGTGCATCTGGGAAAGCTGCAGCTGGCGAGAGGAATGGAGTTCCCACCGCTGGTGCTGAAACTGCAGCTTCCCATGTTCCCTTGCGACCTGGCGGTGGCGACGACGGTCACAGCCTGACAGCGCCCCCGGAAGATGGGCCGGCACCACAGGCTTCCAGCACGACGCAGCGCTGGTTCATGCTCATGGTAGCAGCAGTAATAGCATTAACTGATGCTGTAGCGGGTGGGCGGGCAGCCGGACGGGAGGGCCGACAGGCAGGTGGGAAGGCAGGCAGGCGGGAAGGCAGGCAGGCGGGCTGGCGGTAGGCCACTTCCGTCTGCTGAATATGACGCGTGCAGGCAGGCGGGCGGGCGGGAGGGCAGGCAGTGCAGGCGGGCGGGCGGGCGGGCGGGCAGTGCAGGCGGGCGGGCGGGCGGGCAGGCAGGCAGGCAGGCAGGCAGGCAGGCAGGCGGGCAGGCTGGCAGCTCATGGTAGCGGCAGAAGTAGCGGAAGCTGTAGTAGCAATGCCCTCTCCAGTGCTAACCGACTCCTGACTGGTCTCATGGAATTATACAGTAGTGGACGAAACTATAAAGATAAACATTATACAGTAGTGGACGAAACTATAAAGATAAACATGTTAGCAGAAAACACTCAGCTGCTGCAGCGCGACGCTGCAATGATGACATGCTGTAGCAGCCGCTATGCAGCGGCTCCAGCAAGAAGCTGAAAGGACAAACATGATGTTAGCAGCAACATGTAGCAGCAGCCGTGGCCCGAAGCTATAAAGAAAAATGCGATTTAGTGGAACATGTAGCAGCTTTAGCATAAAGCTGCAATGCTCCGGCCTGGAGCTGTAATGATAAATATGTTAGCAGAAAACCTCAGCAGCTGCAGCGCCATGCTGCTATGGCGACCTGCTGTAGTAGCAGCTATGCAGCAGCTCCAGCACAAGCTGAAAGGATAGAAATTATGTTAGCAGTTAGACATGTAGCAGCCGCAGCAAGAAGCTATAAAGTAAAACACGATTAGTGGAACATGTAGCCGCTTTAGCATAAAGCTGCCATGATAACCTGATGACGTAGCCGTGGGCCTGCAGCCACTCCGGCCTGGAGCTGAAATAATAAACAGGATGTTAGCAACCAACAAGTATTAGCTTTAGCATGAGCTGTAAGAAAACATGATGCAGCATTTTTACAAGCATCAGCCTTAGCTGTAATTATTAGCAGTTATGCTAGCACGCAGCCGCAGGTTGAGTGGAGCTAACAATAGCTGAAACTATAGGAGACATTATAGTATCTGACTGTAGCAGCGGCAACAAGAGCCACTAGCACCATAATGTGACCATTTTAGCCTCCAAGATAGCAGCACAACGGATAAGGAGAAATCCTGGATATGAACATGATGTTACAACAGTCATGTAGCAGCTTAAGCATGAGCTGTAAACCAGCACTGAAGCCAAGTGCAGCGGCTACGGAAACACTACTAGAACATACAGTGTGCTATGTGACCCAATACTATAACCTTAGTTTGAAACAAATATTTAAATTAAATCCCTTTTACTTCTGATACACTGGTAGCAGCTTTAACATGCAGCAGTACCGATAACTTGATGGTGTAGCAGCGGACCAGAAGTGCTTTAGCCGGGAGCTGTAATGATACAAATAATTTAGTATCAGACACGTGGCAGCTGAGCATGCACTGCCCAGATAAGCATGATGTCAGCATCCTACAAGCGGTAGCATCAGTTGTAATTATTAGCAGCAATTACAGCAGCATTAGCAGCTTGGGTAGAGCTAGCCTCAGACGAAACCAAGGAGACATGACAGTATCCAACTGCGGCAGCAGCAACAATTTGCCTATTTTACTTAGCATTTAATATAGCAGAACAACTGACAACTTAGAACTTATCAAACCCTAACTAAAAGCTTGCGGTGCGAGGAAAGCTGATGAGCTGCAGCTGATGGATGCTGAAACTGAAGAGAATATTTAGCTGGAGCTACCGAGCATTTAGAGAAGACTACGATTCCCTGCATGCACTAGCGAGTTTAACTGGTGACGTCAGGACAGACAGGCACGACTTGCGTTAGCGGACGCAAAACATTGTTTGCACGTAAACTGTGGCACCTATGAGCTTGCGGGTTTTCCTCCTCCCAGGAGCCCACGCAGACAGACATCCTTTATAGGCTTCTCAAAGAGAGGCGATTACTGTTTTTAATAATTCATCCCGCGAGGGCTTCTACGCCACGGTAACTGGCAGCAGCCCTACTGTGGTCCAAGAAGCGACAGAACCATTTATTAGCTGCTATGGTATAGCAACTAGCACCTCATAAGCAGCAGCTGTTAAGACGGCCAGACAGTGCAAAAAGAGGAAAACATACACATAACCCGAGGCGAGGCAGAAGCAATATAGGCCCCATACTAACTAGATTAAGCACGCTGCGAGCGAAGCTTGAATCGAATGCTTCCTCCTGGCCTGACGTGACTAGTAGTTCATACGACTCTTGCTACTAGCACAACGCAGAGGCTTGGCATGATAGAGAACTACATTTCCCACACGCAGCGCTTAGTATTCGCTGCCGAGCGTAAACCTCCTCCATGAAGACGTAAAACTCTGCTAGGTAGATGCCGCATACTGACACGCGCAACTTACATACATTATTCCTCCTGACATGAGTCTTTACTGTTTATAGAGGCAACAGACAGGGCCATACTTGTGCCTAAAACATGGCTAGCAAGCTGTTTTACCAGCTAACAGCTATCCTTCCAGAAGTTAAAGCTAGCCGGCTAACAACAAGCAAAAGCTAGCCCCTGGCTGACTGAAAGGAAGTAGCAGCAGTAGCAGATACGGCTAGCGCCTGTCGACAAACACACCCCTGTTCCCGATAAGCACAAGCAACAGAGTTTACCTTAGCGAACGGTCGCAAGCAAGCCAAGCACAATGAAGTTATTTTAGCATTGGACAGTAGCCACAACTACTCCCATCTCGATCTGTAGTATGCAAAATCAGCTGGAATGAGCACGATTACCTTGATGAAGCAGTAGTTAGAGTAGACCCAGTAGTTAGAGTAGACCTCAGCCGTGTTTACCACAACAACAAACCCAACATTTATGCCATAAGCCTTGCCTTGAACCCCGCCTGGACAGCAGCTAAAAATGCGCTTTAGCAATAGTGAGCAGCAGAAACAACCGGTAACCTTTCCGTGAGTGGCAGCTGCAGCAGCCTGCAAGCAGCGTTGAGTTTAGCAACTGATCTATGCCTATGCTACAACTCCTAATGTACTCTGGGTAAGGGGAGGCCAGGGCTGCTAGCCCCCGCCCCCCTGGGGCGCGCTGTCAACCTTTAGCTCTCCCCCCCGAACTGGCTACGTCATGACTTCCTGCGCTAAATTCAGGTACATTTTGAATTCCGGAATTCCTTTTACTTGTGCCCTCACACCAAAATACCTAGAGTGGAATCCGCCAATGCATTTCAATGAGAATGGAGCGTTTTTTTTGCAGAAATCCTCTGCTGGCAAAAAACACTCCATTCTCATTGAAAAGCATTGGCGGATTCCACTCTAGGTATTTTGGTTTGAGGGCACCCTAACAGAGTATTTCTATATTGCAGAATTGATACTTTTACTTAAGTAAAAGAAAATTGAGTATGCCTACTTTTTTCCACCACTGGGTAAAATGTGAAAGTCAACAGGCTACCGGCCCAGTAACACGGCTGACCACAGAGACATATAAACACCATCTGGAAAAGTAAAGTTTGTGTTTTTATCAACAGAGTTTGAATATGAAGCACATTAATGAGTTAACAGCGCCTGTGTGTCTCGCTTCAGGCCGAGGACCGTCTGGACATGTGTGTCCAACACACAGGACGCCAGAGGGACAAAAACAAGATGGCCGCTGCCAAAACAACCAGACCGAGCTCTGTCCACGACAATACGCCAAAGGACGGATCCTACACCAACACTGCCTTCACCACACAAACACAGCATTTATAGGGTTAGGGTTCAGATCCTACTGAACGCTGCTTTTGCCTCACAAACACAGCATTTAGATGACGGCTAGGAAAAAAGAGATAAGGAAAAGACGCTGATGCGTTATTTTGGCACCACGGCTATGCGCCATGACACTTTCGGTGGCAAAACTCGCACCGTAAGTTCAATGAATAAAATTAGAGTCTATGAGAGCCGGCTGTATGAACGATAGAGACCTTTATAAAATACTCGGCTCAGGAATATAAAAGAAAAAATGTCACACATTATTTTCTGCTGTGTTGATTTTCAGTGTGTACGCTGTATAACTTTATAGAGGTATCTAAAGAGCACAAAGTAAGTTTCTGAACTAGCTAGTATCGCGAGACTCTCCACCATTCCCTGTCTGGAATCCAAATCTTGCGATAGCTCAGAGACAGAAACTATACCTGCTGCTGTTTAGCTGCCTCAATAACATTATGTACTGTGCACATCGAATAGCAAGTGATTGTAAAAATACCTGTGATATGTCTTCTTTTATATTCCTGGATTATATAACAAAGGTCTCTATCGTTCAGAATTATTATTATTTTTGTTATGGAGTCAGCCCCAATATACCTGTTGTCATAGGACCCGTTTTGACCATCTGTTTGTCTTTGTCCACTTATGCCCATATATGAAGATCTCTGCACACACAGTACCGGTTGCGGAAAACTCTGATGTCAGACATCAGCTCCGCATACGGGCATTCATTTTATTCCCATATATGGAGAACGCGCGTGCCGGTGGGACGAACGGTTCTCGAGATACGCGGATTACATACATACATACACACTCACAGAGATTTTTTGTTGACTCATGTGGCGTACGTGATGTCAGAGCCTTTTATGAGGTGATGTCACAATGAGTCAGCGCTTGCGCCGATTTCCTCCGGAACAGCCTGATGTCAACAATCAGCCCGCATAAGGAGATTCCGAACATTTCGTGCCGGTTCGGGAAAACCGCGCGTCGGGTCGGGTCGAGGCCCGGCACTGCGCGTGCCGAATCTGAAGCCGGTGGGACGAAGGTTCTCGAGATACGCGGATTACAGACACGCAGACACGCAGAGACTTCTCGCATTTATAGATAGACAAGCTTGTAAATCTGCTATTTTTGAAAAATCATGAACATTTGGCACGTTTTTTTTTAAAACATAGGCCTACAGTATGTTTCTATATGTCAGTGGTGCTCAAACCTTTTCTTGTGAAGGACCCCCAAAATGATATGTATTTGGCCACGGACCCCCAATCCCCATCTCAAAATATTTAGTTCCAGGGACCCCCCAGAAACAAAATTTGAGTTACAAATGTTCGCTTAAAAAATACATATATTCAATGATATTGCACACATTTTCATAACTTTTCAAAAAATTGCAGATCTACCAGCTCGCCCCACACACACACACACTCATTGACTGACATCAAGAAGGGCCTATCAGCTTTCTTCATGGCTTCTCAAGTAGGCAAACCCCCACAATGCAATGCTTTGTCTTCAAGAGTCAGTATAAAGAACCCGAAAACCTACCAATTATACAGAATGGGATGAAGACTTTCCCCAGAATATTTCCCTATTTTATCCCTACTATTTAAGTGTGTGTATCTTATAAGTAACGCCAAAGCCTCCATTTGGGGCGGGTTGATCATGTTGAGCTGTTCATTTGAAAAGTAGCTCTGGAGTCAATAAAGTTTGAACACCCTGAACTACACACTGATGGCACTCTGTTGGGCTGTACCTCAGTCTACCACTAGATGGCACTACTAACTCAACATGCTGTCAGTAACAACATCACACACCAAAGATTCAGGTTGATGCCAAAGATTAAAACAGACTATAATGAAATAATTCGTTTTTTTTTTCAGAGATATATTTTTGTTTAATGCTCAGGACTAAAAGGAAGAAAACAAGAACAACTATAACGATCTTGTGTTACAGGAAAGATTTGAAAAGAAAAAAATACAGCAAAGAATTCTAAAGTAAATCATATTTTCATTACAAAACTTACATGGAAAATAAAATGAAATAAAATACCTAAAACTAAAATTTAAATCCAGTATTGTGTTGTGAGAAATACAGTGTTTTAAGAATACAACACAATTCATTAATCTGCATGAGACATGATATTAAAATGAAACACTTAATTAATATGCATGATATTAAAATGAAACATTCATTAATATGCATGATATTAAAATGAAACATTCATTAATATGCATGATATTAAAATGAAACAGACATTCTATAGGCTCTGTTTAACTTCATAATGTAAAATATAATGATATAAATGATCATACAGTAGCATAATGGAAACAGGTGGATAGGCTCTGTTTAACTTCATAATGTAAAATATAATGATATAAATGATTATACAGTAGCATAATGGTTACATACTGAGTAGACCTCTATAGACCTACTGCACATAAACACAGCTGCTAGCTTTAAATGCATTTTAAATCTGTTGTTTTGTATACTATTTAAATCACTTTGAGAAAAGAAAATGCATAATTATGACTTTGCAATGTGACATAGGTCTGTTTACATGCTTGCTTTGGCCATGTAAATATAGCATGTGCATTATTATGTTTTTCTTATGCCAATAAAGCTCCTTTGAATTGAACAAATGTGTTAGAATTACAAGGCAGACAAAGCAAAGCAAACACATAAACGACCAGCTGTTGACACACTTATCATGTAGCTGTAGCAACACAACACACAACTGATGCAATGTGAAAGTGATTTCACTACAGAGCCTTTTCACACATCCAATGGCGAATAAAAGTACATGATCGATTGATCCACTTGAGGGTCCAATGATGCAGAACACAGTTTTGGTTTCTTCCACCCGCAGGCTCACCATAGTCAGTGTTCCAGTACCTGTAGAAGTAGTTCCATTACATTCATTACAATACTGTACATTTACAACCAGTACCTGTAGAAGTAGTTCCATTACATTCATTACAATACTGTACATTTACAACCAGTACCTGTAGAAGTAGTTCCATTACATTCATTACAATACTGTACATTTACAAGGATACCTTTTCACTTTCATCTTTTGTTTTAGACCTGGGGGTCATTCTAAAAACACCTTCTAAATCACACTGGTGGAAAGTAACCAAGTACATTTACTTAAGTACAATTTTACTTCAGTTATTTCCAATTTAAAGTAGCTAGAGTCAACCTTTTCTTGAAAAACGGAAGCTAAAAGAAAAAATGTTTCGAAAATATTTTATAAAAAAGATTAAGCTTCATATATATGTTTCAATAAAAAAAATGACCACAAAAAGCGTAAAATAATGACGAAATAATCATTTTGGCCGTTGTCAGACTTACTTTGTTTACATCCCTGATCCCTTATCAATCCTAGAAGAGGGATATAAACAAAGTAAGCCTGACAACGGCCAAAATGATTATTTTATCAATATTTTACACTTTTTGTGGTCATTTTTTAATAGAAACACATATATTAAGCGTAATATTTTTTTTTTAAATATTTCGAAACAATATTATTATTAAGTGTGCCTGCCATGCAATGCAATATTGCAATGGAAAAACAGTTATTGTAATCCGCCATACTTTCTACGACATTTTAAGTGTGCCTGCAGCTCGCTAAGTGTGAGCAACCTTGTGTAGCGGTTGATGTTAGCATTAGCGTTAGATTTTTTTTGGTGTTAGCATTAACGTTAGATTAGCGTTAGATTTTTTTGCATTTTTTGCATTAGCTTTAACATTATCGTCTGTACGACAAACGGTTCATGAGATATAGAGGCACTTCCTCTTTGGCAAAGGGCACTTCCTGTTTGCCGAAGGAAGCACCAATTAAGGTTAAGGACTCTTAATCAAGTCATATGGCACCACCCACGCGTCTGTATGACAAACGGTTGATAGCTCCTTTAAAGAGGTGGTGCCATGATATTTCCCCCCTCTAAAACATGATTATCAGGTATTGTAGGTATTGTAGGTTAGTACCCTAGATATACTCTGAGACGGGGGGGGCGGAATATAATACTCCGCCCACCTGGGGGCGCGCCGCCAACCTCTTGAGATCTCACCCCCCGAACTAGCTCGTCATTCTTCCTGCGCCTAATATATGAAGCGTAAACTTTTTTTTAAAAATATTTCGAAACAATATTATTATTAAGTGTGCCTGCCATGCAATGCAATAATGCAATGGAAAAACACTTATTGTAATCCGCCATACTTTCTACGACATTTTAAGTGTGCCTGCAGCTCGCTAAGTGTGAGCAACCTTGTGTAGCGGTTGATGTTAGCATTAGCGTTAGATTTTTTTTGGTGTTAGCATTAACGTTAGATTAGCGTTAGATTTTTTTGCATTTTTTGCATTAGCTTTAACATTATCGTCTGTACGACAAACGGTTCATGAGATATAGAGGCACTTCCTGTTTGGCAAAGGGCACTTCCTGTTTGCCGAAGGAAGCACCAATTAAGGTTAAGGACTCTTAATCAAGTCATATGGCACCACCCACGCGTCTGTATGACAAACGGTTGATAGCTCCTTTAAAGAGGTGGTGCCATGATATTTCCCCCCTCTAAAACATGATTATCAGGTATTATGATTATACTAGGAGGAAGATTTTTTCCAAAAAAGTATACAGAAAGAGTTAAAATTGGGTTTTTATGTGGCCACACCCCCAGTTCATTAAGTATGCATGGATGTCATGGTGGGTGGTGACCTAGCTGAGTTAGCCACACCCCACAGTATTGGGTGAATGGCAATTAGGGGAGGAGTTGATTCTGTGATGTCATCATATCTGTGTTTTTTTAACTGACACTTTTGACCAGAGGTGTCAGCCTCCAAGAGAAAACAAACAAATACCAAGTGAATAAATAATTGCTCATAAAAACCACACCAGGGGGTCTAATGCGGTACTTTCAACCTCCTAGACACATGAAAAACAGAAAAAGTACAAAACTATGGCACCACCTCTTTAAAATACTTTTACTTCTACTCTACTCTACATCTTGAATCCAAATATTGTACTTTTACTCCACTACATGTATTTGAAAACTTCAGTAGCTAATTACTTTACAGATAAGTTGTAATATTATAAAACATACATGAACCACTTTAGCCCTATTTTATACAAAGGCTATTTGAGATTAGCCGATCTACAAGCTCACAACGTGTCACATATGTAGATCGGCTATTTTCAAACATTTTGTATTTTAAATGTTGGTACTTTTGATGTTGATGCCAACACGTTCATATTTTTACTCAAGTACCTTTTGAATTGTGGACTTAAAGGAGTGCATGGCGACACCGGCCGAAAATTAACATTATGATACAGTAGGTCACGTGCGGTGTTTCTTCAAACAGTCTGAAAAGGAGGCGGGCCGTATCAGTTAGTAGTGAATGTATACTTCGTCCGCCGTGCGGTACCGCGCAATGTATACTTCGTCCGTCGTGCGGTGCCGCGCACAACCTTGTTGTTAGCGTGTAGCGCGGCTAGCGCTGCACCGCACGGCTATTTGCGAGAGCTATTGTGTGTGTACACACACACACACACATGCGCGCGAGCGAAAGCACACACACACACACACAGGCTACACACACACAGAGTGTATGAGCCGCGGACCTCCTCTGCGGAGGAGGAGGAGGAGATCGCTGGTCCCTGGTTCTACGCTTGCTCCGGTGTCCCGGGTGCTCCAGTCAGGTTAGGGCAAGAGACAGCAGGGTATGGCCGACAAAACCGTCGCATAGACGGGGAGAAGCGTGTTGACCTTCGTACACCTTTTTTGACACCTTTTTTGAAGAAGACATGTACTTTTTTTATCGGTCTAACCATTGATTTTATAGCGAATGCTATTACATTTTTACCCCTAGAACTGATAGTTTTAAAGTTGGTTTAGAAAGTCGGAAAGACACCTCGGACAGCTTTTTTTGGGGCAGTTTCAAAAGATAATGATATGGATAATCGACCCCGCCCCTCCCCCCATATTAGCCCAATCAAATTAATTTATTTCGGTTACTGTACAGAAAGTACTACTTTCAGTACAGTAACTACAATAAATTAATTTGATTGGGTCATTTAACATGGGGGTACATGACATCATTAAAAAAATTGGCTAATTTGATAGCCATAATTAGCTGTTTTGGCCGTGTCACGCCCCCTTTAAGGTATAAAGTCTTACGTTGGTGAGGTCAGCGGTTTTCCATCGATCCATTTCCACACTCCTTCCTCCTCGCTGTCAGTCAAACCCAGCCACACGCTCTCTACTCGCTCCCAGCTGTCAACAAAGTCCTGGACAGAAGAGATGCTGGTTACTGAAATACACACTGTACAATAGATATGTTATAACACACACACACACACACACACACACATGCTCGCACATGCACGCACACGCACGCACGCGCACGCACACACACACACACACACACACACACACACACACACACACACACACACACACACACACACACACACACACACACACCGTACTAGTGTTTACTTTTTTCCAGAATTTAGCTCATTTAAAAAAAAGGGGGTTTTCGGAGCGTCTCCCGGGCTCCCCGGTATTTCCCGTTAATAATAATAATAATAATTGCGACCGTAGGTCGCATTTACTATCAAACCCTGCACAAAGTGTAAGTCTGTCTGTCAGTCTGTCTGTCACACCTCACACGTCACACTCTTGCCCTGCTCATATCTCCGCAACCGTTGCCCCGATCCATGCCAAATTTTACACACACCTTCCTTACCTGCCAAACTACAACCTCCAAGGACCCCCGGAGCTCCAGGGACCCCCAGGTCCCTGGGGGACCCCCAGATGTAAAAAATGACCAAATGTGCTAAAATGACCAAATGACCACCCCCACGGGGCTGCTCACGGGGAATTCCCGGGGACCACCCACTCCTGGTGCTCCAGAACGGATGCAAAAGTGGTGGTGCCCCCAGTGGAGAACCCCCTACACTGCAGCTCACATAAAATGCCGTAACTCCGGCTAGGAGCGACCGGGACAGCCGGGGCCGGTACCTATTCGTCCGCCTTGCCGGCGCGGAGACCCCACCCCTCATTTCTCACATGGCCCTCTTCTAGCGCCACCATGAGGCCGATTCTTGCAAAACACATTTTTGGACACTGCTCCTACAATTTTTGCCCTAAAATCACACAAATCGGTACACAGTATGTCTACACTCATCCCATCAACATGAATCTCTCCCATATAGCGCCACCTCCAGGCCGATTTTTAAAAACACATTTTTGGACACTGCTCCTACAGATTTTGCAGTAAAATCACGAAAATCACTACACAGTATGTCTACACTCATGTCATCAACATGGATCAGGAAGATTTTGGCAAAACACATTTTTGCCCTATTTGTGGAGATAAGTGACCTACGGTCGCTTATCTCCCGATTAGGGAGTCTTACTGGTAATAATAATTAATAACCATGGAACGGCCTTTAACCACCAGGGGGCTACATGTGTCTGTGAAAATAGATGATCGGCAAGCTCACAACACGTTGTAGATTAGACGCTATGTGAGCTTGCAGATCGGCTATTTTCAGCATGACGCAACACACTCGCACAACAAACTATAATCAATAATGGGAGATGCCTTAGTTGGACGCGCACAGCTCTTCCTCTTAACACTTAATGTTCCTCAATGGCTCATTATAAAGCATTGCATTACTTACACAATTGGTTATTTATTTGGGGGATATAATGCTTGCAAGATCATTCTTCATAGTTCACCCCAAGAAAGCAAGGTAGACCACAGAACGTATTACTTACAGTAGAGTTGGATCATGTAACGTGGATTTATTTTCTTCACGGCATGATTGCCAACAACAGACTTGTTATCTATAATTTTCTATTATTTGCTGCTGGAAAACAAGCAAAACAAGCATACAGGCGGTCTCTCTGTAATGGTAAAGGGACGGTTGGAACGCAGTATAATTTCGGTACCAGGCCACGTTAGATTTAATCAATTACGTTTATTATAGTAGGCCTATACTGGCTTTAGAATTGCACAGCACTCTGACTGCCTCCCGTGATATCAACAGCCAAACTAAATGTCCATTAATTCTGAGAATGAGCCAGAAGAGATGTGTGTGCTCAAGTCAGAGAGAGATTAATTTGTGGTTGGATTAGGCATATTGACGTTCTGATTCATTCTGATATATATGTTTCCTGTTAAAAAAGAAGGCGAGGTTAATGTAGCAAGCAGCCTAATTGCCTCCGCACTGTAGTAGGCCTTTCTAGTAATAATTACTAGGCCTATAGTAACCTAATTTATAACAAGAAAAAACAATCTCCGGGATGACGGTTCCCGAAGCCAAATAACCGGGAGGTAAATTAGGTGAGCTCAGGATCCCGGTTCCCGGCATTAAACACTACACCGTACCTGTTCTTCTTTGCTGTTGATGATGATCAGGTCTGCCTGGTTGTCTCTGCACCACTTTCTGCTTTCATCCCAGGTGTTCTCCTCAGTAGAGATGTAATAACAACTGCTGCCAAAGGTCTTCCATCCGGATAATTCTAACAACAACATAAAGACAACAAGTACATTTTTGTTTCGTTTTTGTCAGTTTCTCATATTAATGATAAATGATGAACAACATGATGTAACAGTGAATAAAACAGTGAAGTCTCACTGACCACAGAGCCTCCTCTTCAGCTCAGTGATGTTGTTGAATCTGGACTGTAGCTGGTCATAACTGGACTGGATCTGGTCCTTCTGCTTGGTAAGGGCATCGTATCTGGACTGGATCTGGTCCTTCTGCTTGGTAAGGGCATCGTATTTGGACTGTAGCTGGTCCTTCTGCTTGGTCAGGGCATCGTATTTGGACTGTAGCTGGTCATAGTTGGACTGGATCTGGTCCTTCTGCTTGGTCAGGGCATCGTATCTGGACTGTAGCTGGTCCTTCTGCTTGGTCAGGGCATCGTATCTGGACTGTAGCTGGTCCTTCTGCTTGGTCAGGGCATCGTATCTGGACTGGATCTGGTCCTTCTGCTTGGTCAGGGCATCGTATCTGGACTGGATCTGGTCCTTCTGCTTGGTCAGGGCATCGTATCTGGACTGGATCTGGTCCTTCTGCTTGGTCAGGGCATCGTATCTGGACTGTAGCTGGTCATAACTGGACTGGATCCGGTCCTTCTCTGCAGTGATGATGTCCAGTTCTTTGGTCAGGTTGTTGTATTTGGACAGTAGATGCTCCAGGTCTTTGGCCAGGTTGGTCAGGTTGTTGTATTTGGACAGTAGATGGTCCAAGTCTTTGGCAAGGTTGGTCAGGTTGGTCAGGTTGTTGATCGGTTCAGAATCTGTAAGGAGAATCAAACAAACTGATGAGTTTTATTTACAACCTTGTTTCTTATCTGACCTCCTCAACCCATCAAAACCTTGAAAGCATCTGTGTCATTCTTTATTTAATGTCTATTCATGGGTTACATTTGTAGTCCTAAAGCGGCAATATTGAGGACCAACACAGGTGTTCAATTCGTCTGATTGGCATAGAACCAATGTTCTACGTTAATCAAAACACCTGTGTTGGTCCTCAAAATGGCTGGTGTAGGACTACAAATGCAACCCATGAATTGGCTACTCAAAAATAGCAGATCTACAATCTCGCAGCATGCATGTTACTTTGTGACACACATCTTGTACATCTGCTATTCTTTGTTGTAGCCAACACAAGCCGAGACACACCAGACTCATCCATTTCCCATGTTATCTTGCAGGGCTGTAGGCAGTGATGACATCATGACAGATGGTTTTCTGGGGTGTGTAGTTCATTTGACCCCGCATTGGAGTGTTGACTCACTAACAGAAAACTACAAGCCAAATGGCTGCCAAGTGGGGTCAAACTACAACATCTACTGCTATATATAATATATTTTATGGGTATCATATTTGCTAATATTGAAAACTAGAAAAGAACATTTCTAAGAAATTTTAAGTTTGCCTGCAGCTCGCTAAGTGTGTGCAACCTTGTGTAGTGGTTGGTGTTAGCATTAGTGTTTTTAGCATTAACATTAACATCAGCATTAGAAATTTTAACATTAGCATTTTAGCAATGGCATTTTATTAGCATTAGCTTTATCATTTTTTTTCATTAGCATTTTAGCATTAACTAGCATTAGCATTTTAGCATTAGCATTTCTAACATTAGTATTAGCATTTTTTAGCATTAGCTAGCATTAGAATTTGCATTTTAGCATTAGCATTTGTTACCATTAGAATGTGTTAGCTTTAGCATTTTGAAAAAAATGTAAAGCCGCACACTCGTAGCTGCCGATGCACATTTATTATATTGGACTACACAGAGAGAAACCAACGTTTCGGACAGACAAAGCTGCCTTCTTCAGGGTTATACGAACACTGGTCAGGAAAACAATAAATACCCAAGAGGCAGCTTTAGCATTTTAGCATTAGCATTTGTTAGCATTAACATGTGTTGGCATTAGCATTTGTTAGCATTAGCATTAGCATATTTAGCTTAGCATTAGCATTTGTTAGCATTAGCATTAGCATTTTTAGCTTAGCATTAGCGGAAGTAGTGGTTAGCATTAGCAGTTAGCCGTTGGGACTGTGGGACCACCCACCGAGTTTGAGACAAGTAACGTGTTGGGAAGTGGAGTTATGGCTGTTTAAAGCCCAGCCAAACAGAAGAAAGAGGGGGCAGGGCTTAAACAATTACAGATCATTCCTATTGGCCATGTAAGTACACACACCAAATTCCGAGACAGTACAATGCTGCAAACTGGAGTTATGGCTGTTTAGCTTAGCCAATAGGAAGATAGAGGAGGCGGGGATTATCATTACAGCTCGTTGGAACGTTTCCTACTGAAGAACAAAAAAAGTTGTTCCATTTTAACACCCTTGAAGTATACTCATGTTTAGTCTGGCTGGAAGTACACTGCAATCATGCAATGTGCTGTATTATACTAACATTTAGTGTTCTTTATTACACGGCTTGGTTGAATGATCGATTCTGATTGGTCAATGAGCGTTCTGTTATTTCTTGGATAACACAGCGCTCCGCTCAATAACAGACCGCCCCTAATCAAAGGCTCAGACCACCTGCTGCACTGCTTGGATTTGATGTCGTATCCGACATGGCAATCATGTAAACACACACACACACACACACACACACACACACACACACACACACACACACACACACACACACACACACACAATGTCATTTACAACTAGAAAAGAACATTTCTACAAAATTTTAAGTGTGCCTGGAGCTCGCTAAGTGTGTGCAACCCTGTGTAGCGGTTGGTGTTGGCATTAATGTTAGATTTTTTTGGTATTAGCATTAGCGTTAGATTAACTTTAGATTTTTTTACATTTTAAGCATTTTTTGCATTAGCTTTAACATTATCGACTGTACGACAAACGGTTCATGAGATATAGAGGCACTTCCTGTTTGGCGAAGGAAGCACCAATTAAGGTTAAGGACTCTTAATCAAGTCAAATGACACCACCCACGCGTCTGTTCGACAAATGGTTCATGAGATATAGGGTCACTTCCTGTTTGGTGAGGGGCACTTCCTGTTTTGCCAAATAGGCCCCGATTAAGGTTAAGGACTCTTAATCAAATCATATGGCGCCACCCACGGGTCTGTACGACAAACGGTTCATGAGATATAGGGTCACTTCCTGTTTGGTGAGGGGCACTTCCTGCTTTGCTAAATAGGCCCCAATTAAGGTTAAGGACTCTTAATCAAGTCATATGGTGCCACCCACGCGTCTGTACGACAAACGGTTCATGAGATAAAGGGTTACTGTGTGCCTGGAGCTCGCTAAGTGTGTGCAACCCTGTGTAGCGGTTGGTGTTGGCATTAATGTTAGATTTTTTTGGTATTAGCATTAGCGTTAGATTAACTTTAGATTTTTTTACATTTTAAGCATTTTTTGCATTAGCTTTAACATTATCGACTGTACGACAAACGGTTCATGAGATATAGAGGCACTTCCTGTTTGGCGAAGGTAGCACCAATTAAGGTTAAGGACTCTTAATCAAGTCATTTAACGCCTCCCACAAGTCTGTACGACAAACGGTTCACGAGATGAAGGGTCACTTCCTGTTTGGTGAGGGGCACTTCCTGTTACAGAGGGGGCAGGGCAGAGCTGTAATTGATTAAGCCCCACCCCCTCTGTATTCCTATTGGCTGGGTCTTAAACAGCCACTACTCCAGTTCACAGCATGGTACCGTCTTGAAACTTGGTGTCTGGACTTAAACGGCCAATAGGGACTTATTACTTAAGCCCCGCCCCTCTTAAGCCCCGCCCCTATCTTCCTATTGGCTTAGCTTTAAACAGCTTTATCTCCAGTTTGCAGCATGGTACCGTCTCGAAACTCGCTGTGTGTACTTACATGGCAAATAGGAACTATCTGTAAATGCTTAAACCCCGCCCCCTCTGCCTTCCTATTGGCGAGGCTTTAAACAGCCATGTCTCCACTTCCCAACACGTTACTGGTCACAAACTCGGTGGGTGGTCCCACAGTCCCAACGGCTAACCGCTAATGCTAATGCTAATGCTAACAAATGCCGATGCTAACAAATGCTAATGCTGACACATGCTAATGCTAAAAATGCTAATGCTAACAAATGCTAATGCTAACAAATGCTAATGCTAATGCTAACACATGCTAATGCTAACACATGCTAATGCTAAAAAATGCTAATGCTAACAAATGCTAATGCTAACACATGCTATTGCTAACACATGCTAATGCTAAAAATGCTAATGCTAATGCTAACAAATGCTAATGCTAACACATGCTAATGCTAACTAATGCTAATGCTAACAAATGCTAATACTAACACATGCTAATGCTAATGTTAGCACATGCTAATGCTAACAAATGCTAATGCTAACAAATGATAATGCTAACAAATGATAATGCTAACAAATGATAATGCTAATGCTATCAAATGCTAATGCTAACACATGCTCATGCTAATGATAACAAATATGCTAATGCTAAAAATGCTAATGCTAACACATGCTAATGTTAACAGATGCTAATGTTAACAAATGCCTAATGTTTAAAGGAAAAAAATCAATGATAATGTTAATGCTAAAAAAAAATAATGTTAAAGCTAATGATAAAAATGCTGAAATAAAAAAATCTAATAATGATTTTAATGATAATGCAAAATGCTAATGCTAACACCAACTGCTATACTTAGCGAGCTGCAGGCACACTTAAAATTTCTTAGAAATTTTCTTTTCTAGTTACTTACTTACTTACTTATGTATGGCGGATTACAATAAGTGTTTTGCCATTGCATTGCATGGCAGGCACACTTAATTAAGTGTGCCTGCCATGCAACGCAATGGCAAAACACTTATTGTAATCCGCCATACTTAAGTAAGTAAGTAAGTAAGTAATTAGTTTCGCCACAAATTTCTGCACGTAATAACTGCCGCACAATTTACACCACCCACGCAATATATACATCAAAACGTGCGGCTCGGCCGGGAATAGGTTGCTATTACTTTTCTTTCCGATCCGCGTTACCATGGCGACGTAATTCGCAAAAAACGACGCCCAAAAACCTCATTGACTTAGAATGGGGGAAATTTCGGCACGTAATAACTGCCGCAAGATTTAGGCCACCCCCGCAATATATACATCAAAATGTGCGGTTTGGCCGGGAATGGTGTGCTATTACTTTTCTTTCCGATCCGCGTTACCATGGCAACGTAATTCGAACCGTTTGTCGTACAGACGCGAGGATGGCATCAAATGACTTGATTAAGAGTCCTTAACCTTCATTGGGGCCTATTCCGCCAAACAGGAAGTGCCCCTCACCAAACAGGAAGTGACCCTTGATCTCATGAACCGTTTGTCGTACAGACGTGCGGGTTGCATCAAATGACAAGATTAAGAGTCCTTAACCTTAATTGGGGCCTATTTTGCCAAACAGGAAGTGCCCCTCACCAAACAGGAAGTGACCCTTGATCTCGTGAACCGTTTGTCGTACAGACGCGCGGGTTGCGTCAAATGACAAGATTAAGAGTCCTTAACCTTAATTGGGGCCTATTTCACCAAACAGGAAGTGCCCCTCACCAAACAGGAAGTGACCCTTGATCTCGTGAACCGTTTGTCGAACAGACGCGCGGGTTGCGTCAAATGACAAGATTAAGAGTCCTTAACCTTAATTGGGGCCTATTTCGCCAAACAGGAAGTGCCCCTCACCAAACAGGAAGTGACGTTTTATCTCGTGAACCGTTTGTCGTGCAGACGCGTGGGTGGTGTGAAATGACTTGATTAAGAGTCCTTAACCTTAATTGGGGCCTATTTCGCCAAACAGGAAGTGCCCCTCACCAAACAGGAAGTGACCCTTTTTCTCGTGAACCGTTTGTCGTACACAATGTGGGTGGTGTCATATGAAGAACCATAATGTTAAAGCTTATGCAAAAAATGCTAATGTTAAAAAATGTAACGCTAATGCTAACACCAACCGCTACACAAGGTTGCACAGACTTAGCGAGCTGCAGGCACACTTAAAATTTCTTAGAAATTTTCTTTTCTAGTTAAAAGTACAGTAGGCTCATTACATATTACAGTATTACCGTGATGCGTACGAGGTTGAAAGCCTGAAAATATGCTACACCAGACATGATTAAAAAAAACGTAAAGTGGTCTTATTCTACAATGCTGTAAGATACAGTTCCAATTTTTTTAACAGTGGTTCAAAAATGACTATTCTACATGTACAATATGTATATAAACAAATAGCTTAATTCCCTGAACTGGGCCTTTAAGTAAGTTGGTCGGTCGGTCATGTTCTTGCAAATTTCGGTACGTAATAACTGACCCACAATTTACGCCACCGCCGCAATATATACATCAAAACGTGCGGCTCGGCCGGGCATGGTGTGCTATTACTTTTCTTTCCGATCCGCGTTGCCATGGCAACGTAATTCGTAAAAAACTACGCTCAAAAACCCCCATTGACTTTGAATGGGGGACTCTGAAAAAAACCCAGAAACTTTAGCCCCACATTACTCTGACATACTTTTCCCTAGGAACGTCACTTAAACTTTAAAATGCACACACAACGTTGGTCTTTTTCCGGCCAATAGGGATGAGCTGAAATTGATTAAGCCCCGCCCCCTCTGTAACAGGAAGTGCCCTTCGCCAAACAGGAAGTGCCTCTACATCTCATGAACCGTTTGTCGTACAGACGCGTGGGTGGTGTAATATGACTTGATTAAGAGTCCTTAACCTTAACTCATTGACTGCCAAGGCACGAGTTTCACGAGTTATTGCAGTACTCCCAGGCTGCCACAGCCCGAGTTTCCCGAGTTGGAAGCCATTTTGAAAAAAAATGGCTTTTTTTTTTTTTTTCAAAAATTTTTTTTATAAAAAAATTTCTAAAAATGCCTCAAATGTATTAGGCATGATCACAATTGTGAAATTGCATGTTTAGCCCCATAACAAACACATCTTTCAAAATGTCAAAAATGGCTGTTTTGTCTGACTTTGAAGGCTTGTAACTCATGAAGGCCTGAACGGATTTCCAAGCGTATTTTTTTGTTTGAAAGCTTTTAAAAAGTACTACACATATAATGCATATATGGTGCATGGGCGTGCACGATCCGTGCACAAAAGATTGATCCGTGCACTCGAAATTTAGGAAGGTGGCAGTGTTTGTTTTGTCTGACTTTGAAGGCTTGTAACTCATGAAGGCCTGAACGGATTTCCAAGCGGATTTTTTTGTTTGAAAGCTGTTAAAAAGTACTACACATATGATGCATATATGGTGCATGGGCGTGCACGATCCGTGCACTAAAAATTGATCCGTGCACTAGAAATCTAGGATAGTGGCAGTCTGGTACTTGGGGGCCATCTTGAAATGGCATTCAATGAGTTAATTGGGGCCTATTTCACCAAACAGGAAGTGCCCCTCACCAAACAGGAAGTGACATTTTATCTCATGATCCGTTTGTCGTACAGACTTGTGGGTGGCATCAAATGACTTGATTAAGAGTCCTTAACCTTAATTGGGGCCTATTTCACCAAACAGGAAGTGCCCCTCACCAAACAGGAAGTGACCCTTTATCTCATGAACCGTTTGTCGTACAGACTTGGGGGTGGCGTCAAATGACTTGATTAAGAGTCCTTAACCTTAATTGGGGCCTACCCTCACCAAACAGGAAGTGACCCTTTATCTCATGAACCGTTTGTCATACAGACTTGTGGGTGGCGTCAAATGACTTGATTAAGAGTCCTTAACCTTAAAGGAGCTATAGTCAACTTTTTCTTGAAAAACGGGCGATAAAATAAAGATAATGTTTCGAAAATATGTTATAAAAAATATTAGGCTTCATATATGTGTTTCTATTCAAAAATGTCCACAAAAGGCGTAAAATAAGGATTAAATAATCATTTTGGCCATTACCGGACCGGCAACGGACGGAGCTTGTTTATATCCTAGTCTATTCTTTTATATGGATTGATAAGGCTGCATTACATTTCATTGCGCACTTCAGCCAATCGCGTCGCTGGCTGAGTGCGTTGCCTTGTCTTGCATTTCAAAGCCTTTATGCATTCAGAATAGCTCTGTGAATTGAGCAGGATGGTGGAAGAGGCTATGCTTAGCCAGCCAGGCAAAAACAAAGAAAAGAGAAATAAAAGTCCACCATTGCTGCTGATAAACCAGACCAGAGTGAACATGCAGCTTTTCCCAGTTGCAGTTTCATGAAGGCCATGCTCTGTTACATGACGTTTCTTCTTCTGAAAGGTAAGCATTCATTTGTAAACATGGCTAACGTTAGCTCTAAGCTATTTTGCTACTTGCTAACGATAGCTGCTGGTTATTCACTGCTTGTCTATGGTTTCAATCGGAATGCATTGCTTGCCATACATAGCCTATTTACCTACAGTAGGTTAATAGCCTGTTTATTTTGTTGGGATATTATGCTGTTTAGTTTAGACCAGTGGTTCCCAAACTTTTTTGGCTCAGGACTCAGGACCCCAAAGAGAAATTAATAGACGTTTGCCTGTGGAAACAGCAGATCCACAAGCTCACAACGCGGCACGAATTACACATCCCAATTCCCAAACTTTTTAGCTCTGGACTCGAAAGAGAAAGTTGACGTTTGCCCGTGAAAACGGCAGCTCACAATGCGTCGCTTCGCGCCGGCTATTTTCACTACTTTGTTTTCTAATTTATGGAATTCAATATCCCCTTAGTTTAACTGACTGAAGAGAAAAAGAAACAGTGTTGTGAATGAATGATGATGATGAGAAGAATACAATGGAAGTGACAAGTGGCAATCATAGTGCCTCTTGAGCAGATACATTTAAAACTATGTGCACTAGCCATAACATGTCAGTAAAAATAATAATAATAATAATAATAATAATAATCTGGAGATACCCACTTTTTTGACATGAGATCTACTTTTAAAATGACTAGCTCAACATGATCTACCCATCCACAATGTTTTAGCTGAGGGCCTGAGGGGGGCTTTGGAATAACAGCACTGGCCTTACATTTTAGACAAACACACTTACTGTAAGGGGGAAATAAATGGGAAATACTGGGGGAATGTCATCCCATTCTGTATGGAAGTGGTAGTTTTTTGGGATTCTAATGCGACTGACTCTTGAACAAAGTATTGCATTTGAGGTTTGCCTACTTTAGAAGCGATGAAGGGAGCTGACAGGCCCTTCTTGATGTCATATTGACATATTCTTTTATTTTAATTAAATATTTTTAGAGGCAAGTCATGTGGTCTACCTGCACACCCTTGGTGATCTACTGGTAGATCACGATCTACCTTTTGGGCACCCCTTCTCTAATGTATATAGTCATCTAAACAGTGAACAGCAGCTTACACTTGAGGGACTTGTAGTGTACAGTACACCAGATGTTATTGCTATTGTTATTATGCTGGTTATTATGCTATGTTGATGATAAATAAATACATTTTATATTGAACGTTTCTTTTCCCCTGTATGCACTGACAAGAGTGGTATCAATTCATCAAAGGGTTCTCCATGATGATCCAGACTTCCAGAGATCCATCCACCCTACGATGTCTCAAATCGCGTTGTGGACTGGGTGAGTACTAATTGCAACTCATTATGTCCAGCGCCTAGTGATACTAGTGGAGAAAATAAATTCCTTACATTTATCGGGGTATGTAGAGTAAGTTGCATTACTCTGTCCTGCTTGCATATTGGTGCCTGCCATTCCCTATCGAGTTGTAAAATGGTGCATATACTTACTACCAGTAAGACTCCCTAATCGGGAGATAAGCGACCATAGGTCGCTTATCTCAATAGCGCAAATAGGGCAAAAATTGTTTTTTCCAAAATCTTCCTGATCCATGTTGATGACATGAGTGTAGACATGCTGTTTAGTGATTTCCGTGATTTTAGGGCAAAATCTGTAGGAGCAGTGTCCAAAAATGTGTTTTTAAAAATCGGCCTGAAGGTGGCGCTATATGGGACAGATTCATGTTGATGGGATGAGTGTAGACATACTGTGTAGCGATTTGCGTGATTTTAGGGCAAAAACTGTAGGAGCAGTGTCCAAAAATGTGTTTTAAAAATCGGCCTGCAGGTGGCGCTAGAAGAGGGCCATGTGAGAAATGAGGGGTGGGGTCTCCGCGTTGCCTTGGCGGACGAATAGGTACCGGCCCCGGCTCTCCCGGACGCTCCTAGCCCGAGTTTCGGCATTTTATGTGAGCTGCAGTGGAGGGGGTCATCCACTGGGGGCGCCACCACTTGTGCATCCGTTCTGGAGCACCAGGAGTGGGTGGTCCCCAGGAATTCCCCGTGAGCAGCCCCGTTGGGGGGGTCATTTGGTCATTTTTGCACATGTGGTCATTTTTTACACCTGGGGGTCCCCCAGGGACCTGGGGGTCCCTGGAGCTCCGGGGGTCCTTGGAGGTTGTAGTTTGCCAGGTAAGGAGTGTGTGTGCAAAATGTGGCATGGATGGGGGCAACGGTTGTGGAGATATGAGCAGGGCAAAAGTGTGACGTGTGACGTGTCACTCACGGAGGGACATTTTTTTTACACCTGGGGGTCCCCCAGGGACCTGGGGGTCCCTGGAGCTGCGGGGGTCCTTGGAGGTTGTAGTTTGGCAGGTAAGGAGTGTGTGTGCAAAATTTGGCATGGATGGGGGCAACGGTTGTGGAGATATGAGCAGGGCAAAAGTGTGACTCACTGACTGACTCACTGACGGACAGCCCGTGGAGGTTTTGGTAGTAAATGCGACCTACGGTCGCAATTATAAATATTGGAAGATGTCACAGTGTTTATATACATACTTCATTAATCATAAATGTGTGTATTCTGTTTCTTTTTTCTCTCTCTCTCTCAGACCTATGACAGTGGGCTGATATGGAGGTGTCGCAGACTTGCAGCTTTACATTTATGACCAGCACACACAGGGCCGTTTTTAGCTATAGGCGGTATAGGCGGTCGCCTAGAGCGCCATCCTAGAGGGGGCGCCGAGGGGGCGCCGAAATGGAGGGAGTGGACCCAAAGCAGCCCAAAACCGGGCCAAAACCGAATAAATTCACGGCAAAACCCCGCAAAAAAAAGCGCGCACGCGGGAGTGGGGAGGCGCATTCGAGAGAGCTCGCCTAGAGCGCAGATTAGACGCGCTACGGCCCTGAGCACACAATGAAATGCAGCCATTCCCAGTGGCATGGAAGACCCAAGAGGAACGAAACTCTGCGCATTGGACCTGACAACTCCACAGGCGCTGGGGATAGATGACTATTCACCAACTTTAGTCATTGAGCATTATTTGCCTTTAAAAAAAGACTTCAAACTAATATTTGTCACTTACAAATTACATTTCTAAACTTCTCCATAACTTTCCAAACGTATTATACCTAATGTCCAGGCCTAGAAGTTATATGGTGCAATGTGGCATTTACTCCAGTATACAAAAACTAAACCAACAGAAGATGCTATTGGAAAACCTGATTTGGCTTGGACAAGACTGAAATGATCATAATTATGATGACAGGCAGAGTTGTTATACTTTAAGCTATCGTTCGAAAGCCACATTTTTTTAATACACTTTGCAGTCAATGCGAATATATGACAGAGTGCTCCGGGAAGTTTGAAACTTTTGAATATGTTCTGCTCTATATATCTGAGGTCACACACTGCTACCATTGATAGTAATAAACAGATTGATGATGAAAATATAACTTTTTATGTCATGTTCATGCACTCAATGGGCTAGTTTTCTGGTATCTGAAAACCCCACTGACTCCTGGGGATCTCAGGACGACACGTTGGGAACCCCTGGTTTACATATCAGACATTATTAATACTGTTCTTTACTATTATTATTGGTATTGGCAAGTAATACTGCTGTATTGATTTACTGTGTATATGGGTACACCTCATTCAGGTCAGAGTCTTTGCAGTACAACTAAGTAATTATTTTGATCTGTGGTGGAGTTTCATTGAAGTTTTTCATAATGAGCAAAGTATTTTATGTGGGTTCCCATACAAATTAAAAACATTTCCAGGCCTATATTGCAGTCATACAGTATCCTCATCCGTTTGCCCGATGACAGGCAAATATTTTATACTTAGGCTAGCTATCGTTCATGGTGTTCGCTCCATAATGTCAACCTACAGTGGACTCCGGTTTGCACCCTCAGGTCATGCAGTGCAGCAATACAGTTTTGTTATTTCCCATAATGTTACATGTTTGGGACACTTTGCCAGATAATGTGTAGCCATTTTACAAAACATTTTTTCCAAACAGTTTGTATTCATTTACTTTTATAACTAGACTAGTTTTCTATCTATTATATGTTCTGCTCTTTGTATGAGGTCACACACTGCCACCATTGAAAGTGATACATTGACAAAAATAACATATCTTTGATATGGAAAATGGGATGAAACAGCAGTGAAATGTCAGTTCTTTAACATTTCAATGTGAAGGACCCCCAAATAGACAATTATTACTTCATTAGGCTGTGGACCCCATAACAATTGTTTTGTTTTTAATCCCCATGTTGGATTATACCATAAAGCAGGGGTCTTCAACAGGGGGTCCGCGACCCCTAGGGGGTCCGCGGAGGTACTGCAGGGGGTCCGCGAAATTATTGCTTGAAAAAAATGTTTTTTTTTTTCAAAAAATGTTTTTTTTTCTTTTTTTTTTTTTTTTTTTTTCATTTTTCACATTTATGTTAAAAAATAAATCATGATTCTATCCATTTTGAATAGCTTGAATACATGATTACTATGCAATTGACAGATTGTTGATATTATTGACATTGGTTCTCAGTTAATAAGTAGTATGTTTAGAAATGGTAGTGGTACGGCCCACCCTGCTCGCTGTAACTTGTACATGTTTAAAATAAAAAAATCTGTCGCAGCCCCGACCCCCCCATCCTACGAGGTGGTAGGGGGTCCCTGCTCCATCTCCCCATCAGTTTGGGGGTCCCCGGCCTGAAAACGTTGAAGACCCCTGCCATAAAGTGTTTCTCAAATGGGGTTACGTGTACCCCTAGGGGTATGTAGGGGTACGTCTCAAAAACGTTTTGAGAACCAGTGATCTATAACAGTGGTTCTCAACCTGTGGGTCGGGACCCCCAGGGGGGTCCCCAAATTATTTTGGGGGGTCCCCACAGATGATTAACTTAATGTGCAACTTTGTTTTCCCTCTCAACAGTAAACAAACCAACATAGAGTTTAAGTGTATATGGGGTGTATGCACATTTATAAAGAGACAATTTCAGTTACTTATTAATACCTCTAAAATGACAAATTAAACATTGGCCAAATTGACAAATATTAGAGGCAGAATTTGTGAAAATAGCAGATCTACATGCTCACAACGCCTCGCAACGCGAGGGTGGGGGGGTGGGGGGGTCCCAGTTAAAATATGATTATTTTGGGAGTCACGGGCAGAAAAAGTTGAGAACCACTGGTCTATAATATATAGGCTACTGTATATCAGTATATGTAGAACAGTGGTGATTTGTTTTTCTTCTGGGGGGGGGGGGGGGGTCCACTGATATATAAATTGATAGCTAGTTTGAAACCAGTAGACTAGGTTTTACCCGGGGTAACCAATAACCATTTGGTTCCATTTCACTGAGTTAAATTAGCAATCAGTTGTACATTGTGGGTCCCTGAAATGAAAACATGAAATGGTTGTATGGATAAAAATTGGGATTAAGTGATAATCACTGGCATATCAAGCTAAAAAGCTAGACCTGTAGCCATATTATCCAGATAGCCTGATTGCCCAATCTGAAGAAGTCACAAATCAAACTGAATATATGGCTGCAAATGCATTATTAGATAATGCCAATGCCTGTTGAAAAAAAAAATTATTCTACCACAAACGGTTCATTATTAATCACTTGACTTCAAAGTCTATTTACTCTCAAATACGTTTGCTTCTCATTTGATTCATTAACAGGAAAAAAAAGTATAGGCCTACATCGCTGAAATTTCGTCCAACATGGCAACCCGCATTTAAAGCGCAATGCCGCATTCGGCCACTAGGGGCGCACTTTCCTAATTACATAAAATGTAAATATAGCCCGTTTTTCTAGAAAAAGTTGACTATAGCTCCTTTAATTGGGGCCTATTTGGCCAAACAGGAAGTGCCCTTCGCCAAACAGGAAGTGACCCTATATCTCATCAACCATTTGTCGTACAGACGCGTGGGTGGTGTCATATGACTTGATTAAGAGTCCTTAACCTTCATTGGGGCCTATTTTGCCAAACAGGAAGTGCCCCTCACCAAACAGGAAATGACCCTATATCTCATGAACCGTTTGTCGTACAGACTTGTGGGTGGCGTCAAATGACTTGATTAAGAGTCCTTAACCTTAATTGGGGCCTATTTCGCTAAACAGGAAGTGCCCTCACCAAACAGGAAGTGACCCTTTATCTCATGAATCGTTTGTCGTACAGACTTGTGGGTGGCGTCAAATGACTTGATTAAGAGTCCTTAACCTTAATTGGGGCCTATTTCGCTAAACAGGAAGTGCCCTCACCAAACAGGAAGTGCCGCTATATCTCATCAACCATTTGTCATACAGACGCGAATGTTAAAGCTAATGCAAA
Organism: Nannobrachium achirus; assembly: GCF_963921795.1. Taxonomy (NCBI): domain Eukaryota; kingdom Metazoa; phylum Chordata; class Actinopteri; order Myctophiformes; family Myctophidae; genus Nannobrachium; species Nannobrachium achirus. The sequence goes on from NC_137832.1 coordinate 13,991,888, forward strand.
AAATGCTAATGTTAAAAAATCTAACGTTAATCTAACGCTAATGCTAATACCAAAAAAATCTAACATTAATGCTAACACCAACCGCTACACAAGGTTGCACACACTTAGCAAGCTGCAGGCACACTTAAAATTTTGTAGAAATTTTCTTTTCTAGTTAAAAGTTGCTCTCAAGAATGTTTTTGGAAACATTTGAAGCGAGAAATAGAAGATGCCGTATCGAAAATTGATTCTATTTGGACAACCACTTCCTTGCTCTTTCCGAGGCATGTCGCGCTGGGAAAGAGCAGCAGCAACAGCATGACAGCTCAGTTAATTAATTAATGTGTTAAGTAGTTGTGTAATAAGTGGGATGATGAACCTGTGGTCGGTCATTGTTGACTTATAAATCAACTTCGAGGTGATGAGCCCACCAGAGACGTGCAGAGAATGTTAGAGAGGCAGGGGCTGAAATTTCTAAAAGGGCCTTTTGGTGAAAATATCGGAAATAGCAGACCTCCAAGCTAAACTTAAACGTAAGCATAAAAATAAATACTGGAGATGTGGCATACGGCATGGGTTTCTACACAGTAAGGGCAATTCTTTCAACATGAGATGATGCATTCAAGTTCAGGAGAATTTGGCAATTCTCCTGAACTTCTCTTGCCTTCAGGTATGGCATGGCATGGAATAGCACAGGTCGGCTATGTTCAGTATGAACTAAGCATAACCAAGTGAATACTGGAGATGTGGCGTATGGCAGGAATATCTACACAGAGAGGGATATTCTCTTGAATGCTGCCTTCAGGTATGGCATGGAAAGAGGGGGCATTTGCATTTCTTTCACCATAGTAAAAAACGCATTCATAGTCTTGAGAGGGCACTTTTTACAGACGGATAAAAGGGCAGGGGCTCAAGCCCCCTTTGCAACGTGCCTTGGAGCCCACCTCCGCTCCGTGCGTCGGTGGGCATCACCTCGTCGTTGATTTATCAGTAAATTTTTATGGGTCCCTTAATTTTTGGTTTCCCACATTTTGTTTTTACATATTATAATTTCAAAGCATTAATACAAAAGAAGAAGAAAAAAAAACAATCCTCATAAAAAAGCAAAAGTTTGTGTTAATAAATAAAAGAAAAGTCAAAGAAATTCCATAAATTAGAAAAAATAAAAATGTGTAAATGTTGATGTGTAAGAAGTGAGTAACACGTTGCGAGCTTGTAGATCTGCTGTTTTCACTGGTTTGGGTCCAAGGCAAACATCTTATTTCTCTGTTGGGTCAGGGGCAAAAAGGTTTGGGAACCAATGCTTTAGTAAACCATTTTGTCCATCAGGTAGCATGATAAATAATGTTCATCTACAATTAAAATAAAGCATATAGCTGCAAGCAGCAATAAGACGGGCCAAGACATAAAAGCAATGAAGCGTTAAAGAAAAAAGCCATACGCAATATGCACAACAAGCCATAGAAACATTGAAGACCAAACTAGAGAGAAAGAAGACCACGTTATTTACAAATGAGCGCTTTAAAGAGATGACCCTAAGCTACTACACATAGGGTTAGGGTCAGCTCTTTATGTTTATTACAGCCATAGAAACATAACCCTAAGCTACTACAGGCAGGCAAAGGTGACAATATGCTTCATTCACCTCCACCCATCTCCACCCACCCACCTTCACCATGGACCATCCTGTATGAGGCTGCTGTCCAGGGACGTGCAGAGAATGTTAGAGAGGCAGGGGCTGAGATTTCTAAAAGGGCTTTTTGGTGAAAATATTGAAAATAGCAAACCTCCAAGCTCACAACGTGTCGCGTTGCGGCGCGTTGTGAGCTTGGAGGTCAGCTATTTTCAGTACTTGTTACCACACTAAATGCATAATCAAGTCAATACTGGAGATGTGGCCATTCTTTCAACATCAGATGCTGCGTTCAAGTTCAGGAGAGTTTGGACAAGGCAATTCTCTTGAATGCTGCCTTCAGGTATGGCATGGGAAGAGGGGGCATTTGCATTTCTTTGACCATAGTTAAAACTGCATTCATGGTCTGGAGAGGGCGCTTTTTACAGACAAGTAAAAGGGTAGGGGCTCAAGCCCCCTTTGATGTCTATGTGTGCACTTGCCTGCTGCAGTCATAGAAAGCTTCCATCCCTTCAAAGTCCAGATCGAGAGTTTGACCAAGAGATGTTATATCTTGCTCAAATTAATCATTACATCATTGCGCAAATCTAGGTCAGATCAATAATCGCAGCTGGTGGTCGCTACAAGGGGCTTTTAAGCTGTGACATCATTTTGTAGGCAGAGGAGAATCTGCCCCCAGAGCATTTTCTGTCCCTCGCTATTTCAACAGATCCGAGACAAAAATAACGACTAAAGTATAATTCTAACACTTTCCTTTCAACAACAAAGAGAATAAAAATGTGTAAATAGTAAAAATAGTAAAAAGATTCACGGAAACTGGGGGCAGAAATTCTCCTCTGCCTACAAAATGATGTCATACTTAACAGCCCCTATAGCACTGAGTAGCAGAAAAGAAAGTGAGGTGATATAATAATACACTGACTGCACAGCAAAAATAAATAAATAAAATGTTGGAGGAAGAAAAGTAACACCATTCCTCTCACATTTTGGAAAACATGAACGCTATAACGTTTTTGAACAAGTGATTAAAACATTTTGTCTCTCTCTCCAACCTGATCTCTGTCTGTCTGTCCGGACTTTTACATGTAACATATATTTGTAGATTATATTGCAGTATTGATTACTTTTACTTAAGTAAAGAATTAGCCATCACTGCTGAAATTAACTGGTCATCATTGTTATGAACGTCTTCAGGTGTGCATCTGTTCAATAGGAAATTGCCCATTCCATCTTCACACACATCAAAGCCGACTTTTTAGCCTATTCAGTTATTTTTTGGCAAGCGAGACCTCTGCATGACTAGGTATTAAGTTAACTATGAAAATAATAACAGATATTGCATCTGAAAGGGGCAGCGGTTCTCAAACTATATGGTTCCCGACCCAACGTGGGATCGCGGGAAGGTCCCATTGAGCTTTGCCGACCAAAATAAATGAATAAATAAATAATGAATATATTTTAACCAACAACCAAAGTTGCAACTAGCGTGAAGCGAACACACACACACACACACACACACACACACACACACACACACACACACACACACACACACACACAGATCATTCATTATGATACAAAAAAAAGAGTCTCTCTGAATAGGTTGAGGGAAAACACGATCTGATCATAGCTGGTGCTTCAAATAGTGGTCCGGGCAGGGACCACCAGTGGTCCTTGAGGGTGTTCCAGGTGGTCCCCAGCTTAATGATGGAGATGGTAACCAAAAGGACCCTATCATTATGAATCTTCTTGAGAGCGTAAAATGAAACCGCCGTATGGCTCCATTTGGTTTGGTTGCGCGAACGGTACATGTAGTTTTGGATATACTAAGCCTACTTCATTGGAGAGACGACATGGAGGAAAAAAGGGAATATCCGCACTCTCTGGAGTAGTTTCTTGTAGATTTATTAAATCATTATTTCACAGCATCTCACCGAATAGACGGACCGGTTTCGGCCGTGTGGCCTTCCTCAGCGTCTCTAAACTGAACTTCCCTGGGCGGAAGTGACATATAAAGATGAGCTGCAATCAAGTGCAGCTGAGTCTCATCAGGAAATGACATCATATGTTTACATTCTCTTTTTTTAAAAAGTTTTTAAACAGTGAGTAGAAAATAGAAAACATTACATCATGCAGTTTCCACAAAGAATCCAATAATTTCAAAAAAATAAATAAACAAATTACAAAAAGCAGTTCAGTAATAATTCCTCATTCAATCCCTTAGGAAACTCAGTATTGAGTGTATGGATCCAAAAAGCTTCCCTTTGGAGCAGCAACTGGTCTCTATCCCCACCTCTTTTTAAAGGGCTAACTGTCTCTATACCTTGAAATCTGAGAGTACAAATGTCATGTTTAGTAGTATTAAAATGCCTGGCTATCGGAGACTTTTCATCCTTGTTTCTGATGTTGCTTTTATGTTCTATAATTCTTGTTTTCAGCTCTCTTTTAGTTTTGCCAACGTAACAGAAACCACAAGGGCATTTCAATAGGTATACCACATATTTAGTCTTACAGGTTATTCTTCCTTTTACCTTGATTTTTTTACCTGTATGTGGATGTGTTATCGTCTCTCCAGTAATCATAGCATTACAGTTAGTGCAACTTTTACAAGGGAAATTTCCTGAAGGTAAAGTAGATAAAAAGTGTTTAGGTTGTATAGAGATGTCATTGTTTATTAATTTGTCACTTAGATTCTTAGCCCTCCTATTTGCAAAAATAGGGGGAGTCGGAAAAGCAGGTCCTACCTCAGGATCGCTCGACAGAATATGCCAGTGTTTCTTGACTATTTGTCTAATAGGCTGAGTCATAGGAGAAAACGTGGTAGTCATGACTATGGGCTGTTTTTTCAAAACGAAAGGTTTGGGGACAAGGAGACCTGTTCTCTCTAAGGGATTAACTTTTGACTTGCTTGTAGTTAAAATGTGTTCATTAAACCCTCTTTCTCTGAACCTACTGCACATCTCCGTAGCCTGACTTTCAAATTCAAATTCAGTGTTACAGATTCTCTTCAGTCTTAACAATTGGCTATACGGTAACCCTCTTTTCAAACCAGCAGGGTGATAACTGGAAAAGTGTAGATAGTTATTACGGTCAGTTTTCTTCCTGTACACCGTAGTTTGGATACCTGTAGTAGATTTTTTAACACACACATCTAGGAAAGGCACAGTTTCTTGACTGGCTTCCAGAGTAAATTTTATAGAAGGTAACCTTGAATTAATATAAACCATGAACTCGTTCAGCATCTCAGCTGAACCATCAAACACAAAGAAAATGTCATCAATGTACCTACACCAGCCTTTTATATGGGCTCTATAAGGGTTATCTTTATACACATAATCTTCTTCAAATTTCCCCATGAAAAGATTTGCATAATTGGGAGAAAACGGACTTCCCATTGAAACACCTTGTTGTTGGAGATAAAACTCATTCTCAAATTTAAAATAATTCTTTGTAAGGACCACATTGGCCAGGTCAATAATAAAATCAGTAGGTGGAGACTGAGTCTCTCGTTTCTCCATGTAATATCTGAGGGCTTCTAAACCTTCTTGATGAGGCACATTTGTATAAAGGCTGGTAACGTCCATCGTACATATAAACTCTGCATCTGAAATAGTTCCAATAGATTCCAATTTATTTAAAAAGTCAGAAGTATCTTTTGTATAGGAGGGTAACTTGATCACTGAATCTTTGATATGAAAATCGATATACTGAGAAATAGGTTCAGTCAATGATCCGATCCCTGCCACTATGGGGCGCCCTGGGACCGGTGGCACACAGCTCTTGTGTATTTTGGGCAAAGTATATAAAATGGGTCGCACTGGGTGTTCCTTTAGCATAAATTTGTATTCATCTTTAGATATAATTTGGTCAGATAAAGCTTTGTCTAGCATAGTCTTAATTTCTTGAGAGAAACGAATAGTGGGATCACAGGTTAACATCATATAATGCACAGTATTGCTCAATTGTCTGTTTATTTCCACAATATAAGACGCTCGGTCTTGCAAAACAATTGCACCCCCTTTGTCTGCTTTACGAATCACTATGGATTGATCATTAGAAAGATCTTTTAAGGCTAACGTCTCTTGAGATGACAAGTTAGAATGACAGTGATTGGTGGAGTCTAAAGGCGAGAGTAAAGAAAACACATCTTGGTCAACCAACCTACAGAAAGTATTGACAGAAGCGTTAAATACATGGGGAACAAATTTACTCTTGGGTTTAAATGTCTTAATCACATCTCTGGTCGGTTCTTCTGTTCTCCCCAGTTGAGGAGAGAGAGGTGGGTTAGTAGTAGTATTACCCTTGTTGAAAAATGCTTTCAGTTTCAAAGTTCTGAAGAATTTAAACAGTTCCACCTTAGTATTGAAAGGATCCGCCTTTTTAGACGGCACGAATGATAAACCTTTAGAAAGGACTGTCAATTCATTAGGGTTCAACTGTCTACTAGACAAATTGATTACGTTGGAAAAGTCTTCATTTAAACCCAAGAGTAAATTTGTTCCCCATGTATTTAACGCTTCTGTCAATACTTTCTGTAGGTTGGTTGACCAAGATGTGTTTTCTTTACTCTCGCCTTTAGACTCCACCAATCACTGTCATTCTAACTTGTCATCTCAAGAGACGTTAGCCTTAAAAGATCTTTCTAATGATCAATCCATAGTGATTCGTAAAGCAGACAAAGGGGGTGCAATTGTTTTGCAAGACCGAGCGTCTTATATTGTGGAAATAAACAGACAATTGAGCAATACTGTGCATTATATGATGTTAACCTGTGATCCCACTATTCGTTTCTCTCAAGAAATTAAGACTATGCTAGACAAAGCTTTATCTGACCAAATTATATCTAAAGATGAATACAAATTTATGCTAAAGGAACACCCAGTGCGACCCATTTTATATACTTTGCCCAAAATACACAAGAGCTGTGTGCCACCGGTCCCAGGGCGCCCCATAGTGGCAGGGATCGGATCATTGACTGAACCTATTTCTCAGTATATCGATTTTCATATCAAAGATTCAGTGATCAAGTTACCCTCCTATACAAAAGATACTTCTGACTTTTTAAATAAATTGGAATCTATTGGAACTATTTCAGATGCAGAGTTTATATGTACGATGGACGTTACCAGCCTTTATACAAATGTGCCTCATCAAGAAGGTTTAGAAGCCCTCAGATATTACATGGAGAAACGAGAGACTCAGTCTCCACCTACTGATTTTATTATTGACCTGGCCAATGTGGTCCTTACAAAGAATTATTTTAAATTTGAGAATGAGTTTTATCTCCAACAACAAGGTGTTTCAATGGGAAGTCCGTTTTCTCCCAATTATGCAAATCTTTTCATGGGGAAATTTGAAGAAGATTATGTGTATAAAGATAACCCTTATAGAGCCCATATAAAAGGCTGGTGTAGGTACATTGATGACATTTTCTTTGTGTTTGATGGTTCAGCTGAGATGCTGAACGAGTTCATGGTTTATATTAATTCAAGGTTACCTTCTATAAAATTTACTCTGGAAGCCAGTCAAGAAACTGTGCCTTTCCTAGATGTGTGTGTTAAAAAATCTACTACAGGTATCCAGACTACGGTGTACAGGAAGAAAACTGACCGTAATAACTATCTACACTTTTCCAGTTATCACCCTGCTGGTTTGAAAAGAGGGTTACCGTATAGCCAATTGTTAAGACTGAAGAGAATCTGTAACACTGAATTTGAATTTGAAAGTCAGGCTACGGAGATGTGCAGTAGGTTCAGAGAAAGAGGGTTTAATGAACACATTTTAACTACAAGCAAGTCAAAAGTTAATCCCTTAGAGAGAACAGGTCTCCTTGTCCCCAAACCTTTCGTTTTGAAAAAACAGCCCATAGTCATGACTACCACGTTTTCTCCTATGACTCAGCCTATTAGACAAATAGTCAAGAAACACTGGCATATTCTGTCGAGCGATCCTGAGGTAGGACCTGCTTTTCCGACTCCCCCTATTTTTGCAAATAGGAGGGCTAAGAATCTAAGTGACAAATTAATAAACAATGACATCTCTATACAACCTAAACACTTTTTATCTACTTTACCTTCAGGAAATTTCCCTTGTAAAAGTTGCACTAACTGTAATGCTATGATTACTGGAGAGACGATAACACATCCACATACAGGTAAAAAAATCAAGGTAAAAGGAAGAATAACCTGTAAGACTAAATATGTGGTATACCTATTGAAATGCCCTTGTGGTTTCTGTTACGTTGGCAAAACTAAAAGAGAGCTGAAAACAAGAATTATAGAACATAAAAGCAACATCAGAAACAAGGATGAAAAGTCTCCGATAGCCAGGCATTTTAATACTACTAAACATGACATTTGTACTCTCAGATTTCAAGGTATAGAGACAGTTAGCCCTTTAAAAAGAGGTGGGGATAGAGACCAGTTGCTGCTCCAAAGGGAAGCTTTTTGGATCCATACACTCAATACTGAGTTTCCTAAGGGATTGAATGAGGAATTATTACTGAACTGCTTTTTGTAATTTGTTTATTTATTTTTTTGAAATTATTGGATTCTTTGTGGAAACTGCATGATGTAATGTTTTCTATTTTCTACTCACTGTTTAAAAACTTTTTAAAAAAAGAGAATGTAAACACATGATGTCATTTCCTGATGAGACTCAGCTGCACTTGATTGCAGCTCATCTTTATATGTCACTTCCGCCCAGGGAAGTTCAGTTTAGAGACGCTGAGGAAGGCCACACGGCCGAAACCGGTCCGTCTATTCGGTGAGATGCTGTGAAATAATGATTTAATAAATCTACAAGAAACTACTCCAGAGAGTGCGGATATTCCCTTTTTTCCTGTTACTTACTTGAATCCTGCACCCAGTAAACTAAAAGACTTTATTACTCTCGCAGAGAGCGCGTCATCTCCAGACGGTTTTGTACCGACTAGGAGATTTGTCCAGAGACGACATGGAATCACCTGCCAGCCAACGTGAGTAGCCTCACATTGCAGTGTGTTTCCTAAAACTGTCCATTAACTTAAATCCACAATGCAAGGCTACAGTATATGAATAAAATGATGGGGATGTTCATCCCATCCATCCATACATGGTGAGTTGATGTATTCTCAAACAAACAGGGTCTGGCTGTGTGAGCCAGCCTGTGGGTCTGGCTGTGTGAGCCAGCCTGTGCCTACAGTATTTTGATTAAAAAAAATCATTCTGTGCATTTTCCATTTCGGGTAATTGTGTGTCACGTCAGTGTGTACTGTGCGTATTAGTGTAGATCATCAACTCTCTGTGCGCATTCGGAACGCTCTGGCCAATACAAACCAAGGGAGTGCGCTCGCTCGGACGCACAGTGTAGGCCTATTTCAGCCGTAGGCTACATCGTGATTACATAATAAAATTAATTAAAAAGGGAAGAAACCCGCAAATTACCCGGGATAACAGACAAAACCACCAAACTGCAGACCACAGCTGTGGCGGCTTGCCTATATCAGCCCCTAAATAACACATCACTGGGGCTCTATTATGATCCAGGTCTTATGCATTATGCCTTAACTTCTTTGCCTTTTTTTACTATTTTGTTTTAGTTTTTTAAATATTTCAAATAGCTGATCTGCAAGTTCACAACGTGCAGATGTAGATCAGCATTTGAAGTATTTAAAAATGTTTTTCAAAATAGTGTAAAAAAGGTAAAGAAGTTAAGGCATAAGGCATAAGACCTGGATCATAATAGGGCCCCAGGTGTCTCGCATTAATGATTTTGACAACAATAAAGAGGTCAAAACTATTCCAAAAACAAGGCTCACAAAAACAGGTACAAAAATAACAATAATAATAATCCACCCCCAATGTGAATGGGGCCAACGATAGCCTAACCCTAACCCTAACCCTAACCCTAACCCTGACCCTGACCATATGGAATAATGCTGCCAACTCTCAAACCAAACCTCGCCAGCAGTCGCAGAAAAGATGATTTGACAGCCAACTCCAAGCCAAATATATTTATTAGCCTATCTTATATAAATATAATAAAGATATTATATATCCCCATGTGTTGTCGTGGGGAAAGGCTTTCGTGAGGTGATAGCCTACACTGCCCTGTCGTCAAATGACTGCGCAGCAACAAAAAAGAAAAAAAAAAGAAAAAAGAACGCTACAGAGTCCAGGTTGAAGAGCTATTCACTTCACCTCGGTGTAGTTTTCTAGCTATCACCTAAATATACATAACAAAGCCTAGGTGATAGCTAGGAAACTACAAAGCTGTGAAGTGAATAGCTCTTCACCCTGGACTCTGATAGAGGCTTTCAGTTATGGTAAGACTCTGGCTTGGATATAATATTATCTGGATCATTGAGCATGGACTGATATAATATTATCTGGATCATTGAGCATGGACTGGCTTGGATATAATATTATCTGGATCATTGCCGGGAGCTCATTCAGATGAAAACGATATCTACCGATGGTCCGAGAATATTCTCGGAGGCCCTTCCGAGGTCATAAAAAGTCCATTAACATAATCCAGTCGTGTCGGGGTCCCGTTCAAACCCAAGACCGAGTCCCGGGCCAAAATCACGATTTTCCCGGGGAGGTCATAAAATTCAGCCCGAAGGGCCAATGTGAATGGGGCCTAAAGAAGATTTTTTTTGGGGGGGTCTTTTTTCCCTTTATAGTAAGTGAAGTAGAGCCACCAGATCCCATGGGAAAAGTGCTTGGATCCGTAAATTTTTGAATTCAGCGCACAAAAATACCTCTAGGTGCAAATGTTCACGCTTTCTGTCGGAAGTGAACACCTTTTTCACATATTTCTCCCTTTGACGAACGACTGTGAGGTTCAGTTCTTGACCGTTTTCCATGACCCTATACCATATTGTGGAAAGCGACAGCACGGTTGAGCCAGAACTGCACAAAAAGGGTGAATAAAACATAGAAACACAATAGGGGCCTTTGGCCCTTTGGGATTGGCCCCTTAAAAAGAACTAAACAAAGGAAGCAGACGTAGAAGCCATGCTTGGAGCCATGCATCACAATAAAGGACTGCTTCCCAAACACTGGGTTGGGACCCATTTGTGGGTCGCAGACACATTTTTATGGGTCCCCTAATTTTTTGGTTTACTACATTTTGGTTTTTAATTATTATAATTTCAAAACATTTTTCAAAAAGCATTCCCCAAAAGACTTTTGCGGCTTCAGGCTGTGTGTGTGTGTGTGTGTGTGTGTGTGTGTGTGTGTGTGTGTGTGTGTGTGTGTCGTGTGTGTGTGTATATATATTAATATATATATATATATATTAGGGCTGGGATGCGATTAAAAAAATGATCTAATTAATTACAAGCTTTGTAATTAATTAATCGCAATTAATTGCATTTTAATCGCATATTAATATTTGACCCGAGAAGCTTTTTTTTTTCAAGGTAAACACATTTTGTTGTGCGAGTGAATCAAAGAGTGAGTTTTTTAAATCTAAATTTGGCATCCACTGGGACAAGCAAAGCGCTCTGATCGGCTACTTCTCCCTTTGCGTTTGTTGTCTCTTCTTGGTTGGTGCATCGTTATGATCGGTATGTCCGAAACTGAAGGTTCTGGAGTGCAATTACTAAGTGCGATTAAAATGCGTAACTTTTTTTAATCGCGTTAACTTTCTGTAATTAATTAATCGCAATAAATCAGTTAAAGTCCCAGCCCTAATATATATATATATATATATATATATATATATATATATATATATACACATAATAAGAAGACGTTAAGAGCCAGTTTACCTGGACTGGTCCCGGTAACCTTCTGTACGGACAGAACCAACAGAACAGCGGACAGTCTCAGCATGGTCCACATCCTGGAGATCTGACACCAACCTGTTGGAATACAAGATATCTATTAGACAGATTACAGCACCACAACTCGTTAGGGCTTACAGATGCCTGACTGCTGTAAAAGTATTTCTCGCCTATCTATCCTCTTACCTGGCAATAGGTTGTGTTTTAAGATCCAACCTGGAGGTGAGAATTTATAAGCCTCTTGTCTCAAACTCAACCCACTTTGTGGCCAGTCGATGTTTATCATTGGGGCAGCAGGCATGGAGAAGTCAAATAAGACTCTGGAACTGCTCTTGGGGAGCAGAGCAGTTCCTTGTTGTCTCTGGGTCAACAAGTGCACTTTGTGGTATTTAAATAGTCACATTTAATTGGGATTAAATAAACACATTAATTGTGACATCAATTACCTGACAAATTATGTGGAAGATGGAGCCACGAAGACCAGGATGTTCCCCTGAGCAGTTCCTTGTTGTCTCAACATTTAAATATTACAACATATTAACACATATAGGATGCCCACGATGATTGAACATTTAAATATTACATGGAACAAATTAACACATAGAGGATGCCCAGGATTATTGAATATTTAATCGGCAGGTGCTAGGCATGCCACAATTTATAATAAAAAAATATATAAATAAGTTGATTCAAACAGGGGCGATTCGAATGGATTTAATTTAAAAATCGTGTTTTTTAATATTTTTTTTGGGGGGGGGGGGGGGGGTAATGAACTATGGTGTGTCTGATTTGAAATGTGAGCTTACCATAATCCCAATTATCCTTAATCATATTCCATTCAATAGCTTTTGGAGAGAGATAGTTCAGTGCAGTGCAGAGGAGAGTCGGTGGCATATCGCTTATACATCAAGGAAGGCAATTATGTTTCTGCAGTGTCAAATAGACCTACATCTATTCTAAGATAGCATCAAAGCCAAAGCTTGTTTTACATGTTAACCCTAGTAGCTAGGTTCTACACAATAAGAAAGCATGTTTATTAAGTAGGCCTACTTTTACATGAAAAGTATTGTACTTTTGGAATGTAGTTAAATAAATGTTATGAAAATGTTCGGAAAATTAAAAAGAAATCTACTATTTCTAGTCACATGACATTTTCGGCAAAATGAGGGGCAGAACCAGACATGATCATGTGCAGCATGTCCCCATTTCAAGTGAAATCCAAAAATCATGACATTTGCAGATAGGAGGTTTTGCGCATTGGCCATCGATATGAGATTAATAGCTTGGGGGGTGGTTCAAGAGGAATAATAATTAGAAAATGAGAATGATGAGAATATTTTTTTGGTAAAAAAAAAAGAAAAAACGTGAAATCGTGAACCTTGAATCATGATTCGAATGGTATCGTGAGTTGAGTGAATCGTGACATGCCTAGCAGGTGCTCATGGCAACACGTCATTTTACCTACCTTTTGAGGTCCAGGCAAAAAAGTAATTTGAATAAATGTATGTCCTGTTTATGTTCACGATAGTATTTTCTTTCAGTCAGGACCGTTTTTAAACAATCGCAGGCCACAGTGCTTTTGTAACTGCCGGTAGAGAAGGCTGCGTGTTAAACTTGAAGGTGATTTAAAAGTTAGACTAGAAAAGAACATTTCGAAGACGTTTTAAGTGTGCCTGCAGCTCGCTAAGTGTGTTAAACATTGTGTAGCGGTTGGTGTTAGCATTAACATAGATTTTTTAACATTAGCATTTTTAACATTAACAATTTTAGGATTTTTATTAACATTAGCTTTAAAATTTTTAGCATTATCATTAGCATTTTTAACATTAGCTAGCATTAGCATTTTAGCATTAGCATTTTTTTAGCATTAGTTAGCATTAGCATTTGTAACATTAGCATATTAGCATTTGTTAGCATTAGCATTTTTAGCATTAGCATTACCAATACCATTTTTAACATTAGCTTTTTTAGCATTAGCATTTGTTAACATAAGAATTTTTTAGTATTAGCATTTTTACCATTAGCATTTTTAGCTTTAGAATTAGCGGAAGTAGCGGTTAGCATTAGTGGTTAGCCGTTGGGGCCGTGGGACAAACAACCAAGTTTGAGACCAGTAACGTGTTGGGAAGGGTTCGGCCAATCAGAAGAGGGGGCGGGGCTAAGTTAAACCAAATAAGGTGAATGACTGAAACAAATCAAATGACACCACCACCAAGTTAGTACGACAAACAGTTGACGAGTAATAGCCAAAAAAAAAATCTGCCAATCAGAAGAGGGGGCGGGGCAAGGTTAAACCAATTAAGGTGAAGGACTCTGAAACAAGTCAAATGACACCAGCTACAAGTGTGTACTACAAACGGTTGACGAGATAAAGCCAAATAAAGTTTCGGCCAATCAGAAGAGGGGGCGGGTTAAACCAACGAAAATTTCGATGACATTTTAAGTGTGCCTGCAGCTCGCTAAGTGTGTGCAACCTTGTGTAGTGGTTGGTGTTAGCATTAGCATTTTTAGCATTAACATTAACATTAGCATTATCATTAGCATGTTTTAACATTATCATTAGCATTTTTGCATTAGCATTAGCATTTTTAACATTAGCTAACATTAGCATTTTAGAATTAGCATTAGCATTTTAGCATTAGCTAGCATGTTCTAACATTAGCATTGCTAGCATTAGCATTAGCATTTTTAACAACTTGGGAGCCAAGGTTTCTAACATTTCTAGCTGTTGCTGGTGCCGTCATTCACTTACGCTTTATTTTGAAGAGCCTCGGAAGCTTCGTGCGTGTGCACGTGAGTGTCCACTGACGATTGATAATCCCTTTGTTTACAAAAGCTCGCGAAACTATAATCCAAAACGGGGCCAACCATCGCGGTAAAGTGTCGCCGTGAAAACAATCAGATCTCTGCTTCCCTGGCGTTGTTTTCATCTCATTCCTAGATAAAGCCCTTCTTATGTTTCAAAGTAGAATCTAAAGCAATGTAAACTGCCTCCGCATTTCTCCCCCTGTCTCCTTGCCTGCAGCTGCGGGGTGACGTAATGGACTCAGGTCATTCAGAGGGCAGGTGCAGGCTCGTACAGTTAACTCTTTGTTGCCTCGTCTCTCAACGAGATAACTCCTTTTGGCAGGGGGACACCTAGTGGCCATAACTCGTCCCTGAATGAGTTTGGCTCCCAAGTTGTTAACGTTAGCATTTTTAGTATTACCATGTTAGCATTAGCATTAGTTAGCATCAGCATTAGCATTTTTAGCATTAGCATTTGCATAACCCTTTTTAGCTTAGCAGGGTTAGGGTTAAGTAATAAGTCCCTATTGGCCATTTAAGTCCAGACACCAAGTTTCAAGACAAGAAAAGTAATAGCACCCCATTCCCGGCCGAGCCCCACGGTTTAAACCGTGGGGCCGTGGTTTATTGCAGGGGTGGAGTAAATCGTGCTGCAGTTATTACATGCCGAAATTTGCAAGAACTTGGATATAACTAAAAACGAAATTTTAAGTGTACCTGCAGCTCACTAAGTGTGTGCAACCTTGTGTAGCGGTTGGTGTTAACATTTTTAGCATTAGCTTTAAAGGGTTTTTTTTTATGTATATTTTTATGTTTCCTGACCTCAATTACACCAAAAAAAACAACTTTTACCTTGCAGTTGTTCCTCATTTATCTGTGGGTTTGTGCCGTTTTCAGCATAATGAGTCTCTTATGCGCAGTTCATTGGCTGCTGGACTCATGCGTCCAGTAGTGCTTTGGAGGCCGGAAGCCACCGGACGCTGTGTGGTCAATAATATATTCCCACATGAACGGATGCACGGACGGCACTGAACGGTGCACGAGCGTGTAAACGCGTGCATACCCCCCCCGTCCGCCCTGAAAATAAAATCCCAAAGCACCACTGCATGCGTCAACAGTCGATTCACCCCCCCCCCCCCCTCTTCTTTTTGTAGTTGTTATTTTTATTTTTCACCAAAAAAAAAGTTTATTTTTTGAGCGGTGCTAACCGCTCCTATAGACCGCTTTTTTACCAAAACCATAATGTCACAAATTATGATGACATGAGTCCGCTAGACCAATGAAACACTTCGATCCTGTTGATCTGTCCATGATGTCATAGTCACATAAGCACCCGATTGGTTAACTCTGATTTGAAACCACACTTTTAGACAGAGCGCTTTAATCACAGGGCCCTGTCTAAAAGTGTGGTTTGTTTTCATGTATTATAGAGATATCCAGCTCAAGACAATTTTGAAATTCAAAGAATATAAATAAACAGCTTATGATTATCATGTAGATCGAAGTACAAGCTTTACCACGCCTAACCAACCCCATATCCAGGGTTGTCAACATTGGACGGTCAGAATCCAGGAGATTTATTTTTTGGGGGGTGCGCGGAACTCTCCTACCGGGGTCTGGGGGTCCTCTCCCCAAAACCTCTTAACAGATATATACTTTCCTGTGTTCTGTTGAATTTTGTGCATGTTTGATACTTTTATCAGGTGTGCTTTACTAGCACTGGTACAATTTCAGCCTTAAATGCCAAATGTAGGTGAATAATAATGACTTCTCATCTTTAAGTCATTACATTTATATGATCTTTCTTGCATGCATTGCCCCCAACCCTAAAGCGGGGGGTCTGGGGGTCCACCCCCAGAAAAAATATAACATAGTAGATCTAATTTCCTGTGTTCTGGTGAATTTTGTGCATGTTTTATACGTTTATCAGGCTTGCTTTACTAGCATGGGTACAATTTCAGCCTTAAAATGCCAAATGTAGGTGTACAGATTTGATGACTGAACCAAAGGATTTAATGATGACTTCAAATTTTTAAGTCATTACTTAAGTGAATATGTGTCTGATCTTTCTTGCATTCATTGCCCCACCTCTAAAGCGGGGGGTCTGGGGGTCCTCCCCCAGAAAGAAAATAACATAGTAGATGTAATTTCCTGTGTTCTGGTGAATTTTGGGAGTTTGATACCAAATCCAGGAGAAATCCAGGAGATTTGCCAATCCAGGAGCATGCCAGGAGATGGGGTCAAAATCCAGGAGACTCCTGGGAGATCCAGGAGAGTTGACAAGCCTGCAATATCCTGGACACTTCATGGGAGCGAAAATACAGTAGAACCTCCTTCTCCTCTTTGGATCTGCAACTAGTGTTGAATTTTGTACAATCGGTCTCTCATCTTGCTGGCCTTCTGGCTAAACTGGGACAGTGATCATGAAGGTGATACCTATAATAATGTCATGTTTGGCAGATCCTTGCGGATGTCAGCACTGAGTGACAGAGAGAATGTTTGCAAGATGTCTAGAACGTCTAGAACCACTCCACAGCAGATGTGGGGAAAGTCTCGACCAAACAAGTCCAGTATTTGTCTGCAACTCTACAGATCCTTTTGTCATTGTGGTTGCGACCGTAGGTCGCATTTACTACCAAAACCTCCACGGGCTGTCCGTCAGTGAGTGAGTGAGTCAGTCAGTCAGTCAGTGAGTGAGTCCGTCACACTTTTGCCCTGCTCATATCTCCACAACCGTTGCCCCCATCCATGCCAAATTTTGCACACACACTCCTTACCTGCCAAACTACAACCTCCAAGGACCCCCGGAGCTCCAGGGACCCCCAGGTCCCTGGGGGACCCCCAGGTGTAAAAAATGACCAAATGTGCAAAAATGACCAAATGACCACCCCCACGGGGCTGCTCACGGGGAATTCCCGGGGACCACCCACTCCTGGTGCTCCAGAACGGATGCAAAAGTGGTGGCGCCCCCAGTGGAGGACCCCCTCCACTGGGCTCACATAAAATGCCCTGACTCGGCCTAGGAGCGTCCGGGAGAGCCGGGGCCGGTACCTATTCGTCCACCTACGGTCGCTTATCTCCCGATTAGGGAGTCTTACTGGTTAAAGTAAAGCAATAGAAACTGTGCATGACATTCCAGCTGCTCTTCATGCTCTTTGGTCTTGGGCTTCTCAGCCATCATTTGCAAGAAGACATCAAATATCGTCCCAACAGAAATAACACTCTGCCACATGCCAGACTTGTCTTTTTGAATGACTTTGTCTTCAAAGTATCTGAACATGACCTTTCAGGGTCATTAGAATGCACTATCCTCTGCACTATTGTACTATTTCTTCTCCTCTCGGTCAAAGACGTAGCGGATCTTCTGAAACTCAAAGGACAGAATCTCCTCGCCATCCTCACCCTGGTCCCTCTGGAGAGCCACGAGCTCAGCAGAACCGTTATTGATTGCCCAGTTCTTCGGGCCATTCGGGCCCAGCTCTTCTTGAAGGATTCAGTCAAGTCAGTGGTCTTGAACATAGCTGACAGCTGTTGTACTTGGCTGACAGCTGTTGTACTTGGTTGTACAGCTGTACAGAGAACCTGTACAGAGGCCCTGGCCCGCTCTTCGCAGGCACTCGCGCCTGGCGACGCTAGGGCGCGAAGAGCGGACCAAGGTCCGCTGGCCTTCGCGCCGCTTGCAATGTCGTGGACAATAACTGTGACATATCTAACCATAAAACGAGCGCTCCTTCAAACATCATCAAAGTTTGGAACAATAGCGTCCAGGTGGGTCTCTCCTTGGGTCCTGAAGTGATAGGAGCATCTTTTTTGTCGGTCAGACAGATTATTTTCTGTTGGACCGTATGTCTGTAACTCCATATTCTGTCCATTTGTACCACCTTGTTCTGGAAAACAGTCTCATTGAATATGACACCAGTTATATAGGAGGACATTAGCTACTATGATTTCAGTTAGTATGCCGTCATAGGCAAACATTAATCCTAAAATTGGTACCAAAGAAAAAGTACTCCGCTAAGCTCCGCTTTGTGTTACCCGATATGTCATTTCTATATCATCTATTGTGATGTAGAAATGACATCATGTAAATGATTGAATGGAATTGGTTTATATTGATGATGTATATTGTGAATATTAATTACTAACCTAGTGATTGTGAATGCTAGCTTGACGATGCTGATAAATGCTGACTTGGCGATTGTGAATACTAAACTGCTCATGTTGAATTCGGCTAATTCATGGTTAGAACAGCTATTGATTGATCACGGCCATTTGATTGAAGACACACAAAGCATTATGATTATTTAAAGAAAAACAAGGCTTGAAAATTGTCCACAATGTATTTCCCTAAATATTTTTGCACCGCTCACTTCGCACGGGTGCGATTTTTACAGTGTGCTCAATCCAATGTCCCGTTTTTGCAGTGCAAGGCACAACGTCATTTTTTACAGTGTATAACAGCCTACTCTACAACGCTGGCTCACTCGGCTGCAAAGTGATGGGCAATCCCGTTCATTTCAGTGAACGGATCATTTTGTTCACGTTCACGGTAATGATCCGTTCAAAAGATTCGTTCAAATAATTCCTTCATAGCGCGATCGCCCCGTGAAAAATACAATCGCGGGAGCGTTTTTATTACGTTGCGAGTACAGCCCGCCGTCGCATCCTGTCTGCCGGCCGGGGCTATTAGGGGGAGGGGCGGGGGTGTAAACGAAAGTGTGATTTGAACGAATCGTTCACGTGTCATGCTAATGATTCGATTCTTATGAACGACACATCACGGAGCTGCTGCTGCAGCACACAGCTAAAGCAGAAGCACTGTCTTCTACAGTTTGGATCAACGGATTTACACGCTTTTCTTTCTTGCACATGTTATTTATAGGGGAGCATTTAGCAACACGGAGCACTTTGGACATGCAGCCCGTTTTATTGTAATAAGAACGTGGGAGGCGGGCAAAACAAACTTTTTAGGGCACCTAACGGGGAGACTTGTCCGTTCATGCAGTGAGCTTGAGTAACAACTGAACTAGGAAAGCTGACGCCTCATTAGTCATTATTAAAACTAGCACAGCACACAGGCAATGACTGTGACATTAACATGCACAATCTGGTGAAACATACAGCCAGACTTTAGAACGCCTCTGCTTAGACAACATTTTGGCTGCGGTCTAAAACAAGGCAGCGCGTCGCGTGTGTGACCCACAGATTACACACACCCAAAGTGAGTTTAAAAACATGAGCAATGATGAAAAACTCCCATACCTACTGTGAGAAATACAACAATGTTCAAACACAGCAGCAGGATTTGTGAACTGCTGCGACAAAAGAAGGCTAGAAACACATACAGTATGAACCAGAGCCGCTACCTTTAAATGCATTTTGAGAAAAAATAATGCTGTTATTTGTTCCAAAAGCTTTATACCCTGTATATAAAATGTCACAATGCGACATAGCTCTGTTCACACAATGCTGTACCCCTTCCCAATGTATATATGTGTCCCAATTTGGCTGGGAGCCAGTCATTAGATTTTTATTCATTTTCATTTTTTCATTTGAAAGCTGGGGATCATAGCTACAAAATGATATATTGGTTGTGGAGATTGACCCAACAGTTTTGAAGATATGGCTTATAGAATGATGCCCTGCTGAAATACTACTTTTGAGATATTCAAGTTTTAAATAAATGTCTAACCTGCAAATGACCTGACGATCTCTCACATTAATTATAAAAAGTCTTATTTACATGCAGAGTTAAGCTCTGGCGTTTAAGTGAAATGTAGCCTGAAATCTATGAAATGCTTTAGTGGCTTTATCACATTTTAGTGAAAAAAAATATATATATATATATATTTTCAGTCCCTGTCTAAAGCTGTACTTTCCGAGATGACTGGCTCTCAGTGAGATTGGGACACATATGTTCCCCATTTTCAACTGTTTTTGAGCGGTGGTCACACCGTCTCCATAGCGTGGCCGTGTGTGTAGCCGTGTATGTATGTATGTCCGTATGTAGCCTGAGGTATTTAGCCTGCAATACCTTTTCTGACCACACATGTTAAGGGAGGGGCGCTGTTGTTCAGGCCAGGCACACTCACATTCACACACACATGCACGCACGCACGCGCGCACACACACACACACACACACGCAGCCTCCACCGCTCAGTTCACACGAGTGTGATTTTTATCTTATTTGTGACACTTGCTTTGGCAATGTAAACTTATGTTTTCTCATGCCAATAAAGCTCCTTTGAATTGAATTGAATTGTGTGATGTCATCGCGCATATGCAGGCATCGATAGCGGAAGGACTTTGGATAATGATTCCATGGAATCGATCCACGGGGAACCGGTCCTCAACAAGAACCGCTTCTCCATACCCATCCCTAAGATCCACGGGGAACCGGTCCTCAACAAGAACCGCTTCTCCATACCCATCCCTAATAAGCCCTATTCACGGCCCTAACCCTAACCGGTCCTCAACAAGAACCGCTTCTCCATACCCATCCCTAATAAGCCCTATTCACGGCCCTAACCCTAACCGGTCCTCAACAAGAACCGCTTCTCCATACCCATCCCTAATAAGCCCTATTCACGGCCCTAACCCTAACCGGTCCTCAACAAGAACCGCTTCTCCATACCCATCCCTAATAAGCCCTATTCACGGCCCTAACCCTAACCGGTCCTCAACAACTCAGGGTTTTACCCTTCAAAACGTGACTTCAGCACCCGGGGGATGCTGAGTGGGCGGGCCTTGAATAGGGCTTATCGCAATGTATTTGCGCACAGCTCCCCGGGTTACAGAGCTCCGTTGAACCTCCCTCCTCGCTGTGTCCGAGCACAGTGCACTGTTCCCCGGGTAATTGCGACCGTCAGGTCGCAGTTTAGTATCAAAACCTCCACCGGCTGTCCGTCCGTCCGTCCGTCGGTCAGACGTAACACCTTTGCCCTGCTCATATCTCCACATCAGTATGACATCACACTGCTGACATCAGTATGACATCACACCGTACACAAATGACCCTTATATAAGACCGGCATTATCTACCGACAGATTGCTAGTCCAAGGGGACTGGTTTCTAGGATTAGGACCCGCCGCAGTGGTGTCCGGTAAGAACTTAACCGAGATGCCTTGAATCGTATGGAAGGCCCTGAAGTCTTGCTGGGAGAACTAGCTGAAGATCTTGAGATGGTTGGATGTGATGATAAGCTATAGGGCTATAGGCTTCGGTGTTCCTGGCTGTATGGTCTGAGTCGAGGAATGCTTCTCTCTTCTCCGGTGTCAAAGGCTCCTATTTATAGGGCTTGTTTGTGTATGAAGGTGACATCAGCATGATGTCATCTTGATGAGGTCACTAACTAAACATCTCCATATATGGGCCGCTCGTTTGTGTATTGTATGACATCACGCCACATCATCGGCTGAGGACTGTGTGATGTCATCATATCTCCATATATGGAGACATAAGTTGCTCATGCCCAAATATGGGCTGGTGAGGTCAGACTTAGTGTGATGCATAGGTTATCTCCATATATGGAGATTCAACTTCAATGAGTAACCATGGCAAACTGTCAACTGCCCGTATGTCTTGAGCGCAATTGAGAGCCTTCGTTACACCCCTAAAAACCAGTACTTGGGATTTGTTGATGTAAATGTTCAACTTTTGGCCTATTAGGGAGTCTTACTGGTGAATAATGAATACCTATACTATCCCGCGGGGGAAATTCAGATATCGCAGCCCAACCCAGCTGCTTTTTTTTATCAGCTTTGACCCAGCTGAACTCAACCCAGTGATGCCCACAAGGAGCGCAAAGGGGGAAGGGGAGCAGTGATAGCTGGAGTGGGGAATCGTACCTGCGACCTCTGGGGCCTCCGGAGTCCTAGGTGTGGACACTAACCACTCAGCCACCACTGCTCTCTAGATAGAGAGCTCAGTGGAACCTCCCTCCTTTTACCGACACTCGTGACCGTGCACAGCGCACCCACGGTACACACACACCCACTGGCACGGGCCGGCGAGCAGACAGTAAAATGCTATGATAACACAAGCAATAGGTGGTTCTCTAAACTGAGGCATTTAGCCAAAATATGTTGCTATAACTACATAAGGACCGTGAAGTTTTTCTGCATTGCGGAGCGGAGGCGCGGACGGTCTAAATTGAACTCCGCGAGGGTACATTATGTAACCACAGGGCTCCGGTAATGTATCGTTCCCGGGGTAAGAAAAAACACCCGCGCCTCGGCTCGTATTGAACACAATTCCCCGCTGATCATGCAGACGCGTATGCCTCAGGCCAGGGCTGAGCTCAGCCTCTTTAACTGCCATGGTTCTGTGTGTGTCTGTGTCACAGTCACTGTGTCTTGTGCCAAAGCAACGAAAATGCGAGCACTCATCTCTCAGTGTGTTGGAGGGGCGGCCGCGGATCTGTATGTGCGTGCGCGTGCGTGTGCGTGTGTGTGTGTGTGTGTGTGGCCACTTTGGGTCGGGAACAAAATTTGAGAACCGCTGGCCTATAAGGGCTGAAGTGATTGATTTGTATTAATAATCAAAATCTACATAGTTACTAGTAACTAAAGCCTACATGGGCAACTGGCGGCCCGGGGGCCACATGCGGCCCCCACCATCACTGAATGCAGCCCGCAGGTTGATATCAGAATACTGATATATTTTTTATTTCAGCTGTGTCAATATCAAACATGCAAACATGACCCACTTTAATTCCTTCAGTCTATATTAGTAGCTTAATGACTAGTATAGTAGTATTAAAATGATAGTCTTTTTTATGTCCAACATATTTGTATTTAAGTTCATAAAGTTAACAATCAAAATGTAAAATTTCCGTTTCTGGATTCCAATAAAAAAAATTGCAAAAAAATATTCATATTCAAACAAAGCAAACATAGCAGATCTACAAGCTCAAAGCGCGTCGCAGCGCGACACGTTTTGAGCTTGTAGCTTTTTCTTGCTTCTTTTGTATGAGATACTAGAATGACAAAGTACGTAGCAATATGCAATGTGGCCCTCTGGAGTGAAGGTGGAAATATAGTGGTCCTCTGGAGTGAAGGTGGAAATATAGTGGTCCTCTGGAGTGAAGGTGGAAATATAGTGGCCCTCACCATCATCAAAGTTGCCCACCCATGTTGTACATGTAGAAACAAAAGGTTTTAATAATGTACATGTAGAAACAAAAGGTTTTAATATTGTACATGTAGAAACAAAGGTGTGAATCAGCAGCTTATCTTTAATACTCAGTGTGAATTCATCCTGTTATTTTGGCGCGATCCGTCCTACGTTGATCACCGTGACTAATTACTTTTATTATTATAAAACTGAGAATTAATATATTGACAATTTCGTCCACAGATAAGAACGAGACGAGAAAGTTAGGAAGGCTCACAGTGTGTTTGTGTGGTATTTTAATATTCCATGGAACACATTGAGACATCAATCACCTGAACAGTTCTGTGGGAGATGGAGCCAAATTCAGCCGGATGTTCCCCTACGGCAGCTCCTTGTTGTCTCTGGGTCAACAACAGTACTTTGTTTCAATATTCCCTTCCCCTCCAGCAGCTCCTTGTTGTCTCTGGGTATTATTATATTAATATTCCCTTATAGGTTGCCAACGTTCATACACAGAGATAAGGGACACACACACGCAATATGCACACAGGGTTGTGCGCTTGTGCATGTGTCCTGTGTGTGTCGCCCCCGCATGCAGACATTTTTTTTTTTTTTTTGGGGGGGGGGGTCTATTTTCCTCCGTTTTGCCTTAATTTTCCTTAAAACATTAAGGCGGGTGTCTTTAACTTGGCAACCATGACACACGAGGTGCAGCGCATGGGCCGGGCTGCTCTGTCGCACCGTGGACAGACAGACAGACAGACAGACAGGCAGGCAGACAGACAGGCAGGCAGGCAGGCAGGCAGGCAGGCAGGCAGGCAGGCAGACAGACAGACAGACAGACAGACAGACATCATTTGGCACAGAGAAGAGGAAAGTGCACCATGACGCAGCCACAGAATGTTTGTGCTCCCACTAGAACAATGTTTGTCTTTAATATTGACTGTGTTTTAATTGTGTTCATTATTCATTATAGATTCAGTGTTCATGTGTGTCACAGCCACATAATATATATAATATAACGCCGGTGCGCCTCCGTCATCTCCACCGAAAACAAGCGCTCCCCCCTTGTTCCATTGTTGGAACCGGGATGTTGTTTTGATTCGCGCGTTTCAGGCATAGACTGACTATAGGTACATAGACAGACTGTGGACAAATATGGATGAAGCAAAGCCATTGGTCTCTATCATAGACTGTAGACAAATATAGACAAAGCGAAGCCATTGGTCTCTATGCTGCCAAAATGACGTTTTTTTGGTCCCTTGTATGGGTGTCGCCATCATTGTTTGAATGGTACCCCAGGAATCATAAGGAATGCTATTGGCCAACGGTCACGTGCAACCGCAGGGATACATGGGAGAATGTGTTCGGAGCCTCCCGAAATAAAGCACACGAAGAAGAACACAGCCGGCTGCTATCAGTGTAGTTGGCCACGCCCCCCGCAACTTTATCATCAATTTTAACATAAATGGAACCTTATTTTCACAAAACGCATATTATGGTGATTGTAAGGCAGTTTTTCACTAGCGACAGGAACCATAAAGTATTTATGATAACGTTTATTAAGGTTAGAAAATCGGATGGGGTCCAGTGTAGACACATTCTTTTTGGTACCTCGCGGGGGGAAAACAGCGCAACTAGCGGCCAAACATAGGAAGTTTTAGTTCCGTATTGGCTTGGTTTTAAATGGGCGGAACCACAGATATAAAAAGCTAGATACCTCGTCCACCTTCTATAAACCACAGATATATAAAGCTAGATACCTCGTCCACCTTCTATAAACCACAGATATATAAAGCTAGATACCTCGTCCTCCTTCTATAAACCACAGATATATAAAGCTAGATACCTCGTCCTCCTTCTATAAACCACAGATATATAAAGCTAGATACCTCGTCCACCTTCTATAAATCACAGATATATAAAGCTAGATACCTCGTCCACCTTCTATAAACCACAGATATATAAAGCTAGATACCTCGTCCACCTTCTATAAACCACAGATATATAAAGCTAGATACCTCGTCCACCTTCTATAAATCACAGATATAAAAAGCGATACCTCGTCCACCTTCTATAAACCACAGATATATAAAGCCAGATACCTCGTCCACCTTCTATAAATCACAGATATAAAAAGCGATACCTCGTCCATCCGCTGCAGTTGATTGGAGCGACCCGTCCAACTTGGTGGGCACAAAAGAGGAAGTGTTGAGGGCAGGCTGCCACTCAAAAACACTACTGGCCAATCACAACGCGTCTTTTCTGGGACTTTTCCATTCAAACCTGCCTCTGATTTGCCTACCGAGTGCCGTCCTTGTTGTCTGTTACGCACGCAGAAGAATTCCAAGCCTGTCAATCAAAAATGCCCACCAAGGCGAGACCAGGGCAAGACTAGCCTCGCGTAGCCAGGCTTACTCATCTGCGAAGAGAAAGGCCTGGTGACAATCGAAGGCAGAAACCGTTCTAGGAGGCGGGGCTGAATTTTCCCGGAAGCTGTATTTTTGTATTCCCTGCACGGAAAAATCTGGTCTACGTCTCCTGCTCCGTCGGTTGCGCTCGCAATAAACAATATACAAACAAAAACATTGATTCAAGCAATGTTACACCTATTAAGAGCTACAATCTATTTTAGTTTTTTCGCTGGGGAATGTAAACAGACCCGCATCGCATGACGTAACGTCCGTTAAACGCAGCACTTCCGCTAGAAATCTTGGAACACACCGGAAGGCATATTGTCTACAGGGTGGGGCGAGACGGGTACCAGAGAGCCGGAAGAGGCGTCTACCTTTTATGTCTGTGGGCGGAACTATGCCCCTGGTTTCAGGGCTGGTGCAGCAGTGAATGCAGTCCTCCGCCACTGCATCCTGGTGCAGCAGTGAACGCGGACCCCCCAGGGACCCCCTCTCATCCTGGTGCAGCAGTGAACGCGGACCCCCCAGGGACCCCCTCTCATCCTGGTGCAGCAGTGAACGCGGACCCCCCCAGGGACCCCCTCTCATCCTGGTACAGCGGTGAACACGGACCCCCTCTCATTGCAGACAACTAGAGATGGGATTTATGGCTCTTTGAAGTGAGCCGGATCTCTTGGATCCGTTCCTTTCAAAGAGCCGTTCAAAAGACTGGCTCATTCTAGTTACTAGAAATGTAGATTTTGATTATAATTACAACTAACATCAACCCTATATACATTTATTTCCGACATATTATATAGCCAGGTACATAGGCCTACCTGCCAATTGAAAATAGCCTATCTACAAGCTCACAATGCGTCACGACGCGACGCATTGTGAGCTTGTAGATCTGCTATTTTCAAATGATTTTTCTACATTTTATTCATTGGAAAACCTGTGAAACAGGACATTCTGCATAATGAGTACGTTCTAATATTGGTACTTTAAGTACATTTTGATACCAATACTTTTTTACTTTTACTCGCACATTAACATTCCAAACTTCTACTCGATTGTAGTATTGATATTTTTACTTAGGTAAAGAATTTGTGTTATTTTTCCACCACCACTGTTCATTTAGAAAGGAACTCTGAACTAAGTAAGATCTGCACATGGCTTAACGACAACAAATTATCAATTCACCTGGGTAAAACGGAGTCCATCCTCTTTGGATCAAATCATAACCTCAAAAAAGTCGATAACTTCACAATCAAAGTGGGTGACAAGGTCATAACACGAAAAAACGAAATCTCTTACTTAGGATGTATCCTTGAAGCTAATCTTTCCAGTGAAAAGATGACTTCTAAAGTAATAAATAAAATCAACCAACGAACTCGTTTCCTACAGAGGATCGCCCCGATGGTCAATTTCAACACACTGAAGACCATAGCTGGTGCAATAATCCAGCCCCTCTTTGACTACGGAGTCCACGTATGGTATCGTGACGCCCCACAAGCCCTGAAAACTAAACTGCAGAGACCCCACCCCTCATTTCTCACATGGCCCTATTCTAGCGCCACCTTCAGGCCGATTTTTAAAACACATTTTTGGACACTGCTCCTACAGTTTTTGCCCTAAAATCACGAATATCACTACAAAGCATGTCTACACTCATGTCATCAACATGGATCAGGAAGATTTTGGAAAAACACATTTTTGCCCTATTTGTGGAGATAAGCCACCTACGGTCGCTTATCTCCCGATTAGGGAGTCTTACTGGTCCTATTACACAAAGATTTGGAGGACCCCCCGCAGTAACTCTGAGGACCCCCTAGGGGTCCCGGACCCCCTGTTGAAGACCCTTGTTCTAGTGATATATATATATATATATATATATATATATATATATAAAGAGAGATTTTGATACCTAGAGATAGCAGTGGGAGTCCTCAGCTGATGGCTCCGGGGGGCTGATGTGTTTGTCATTGGACTTGTCAAATCTGACAATATGCATGATGTCTGTGTGCTTGTCTCTGTTCTTGTTCTGTCTCTTGACGGACTGCTGTGCTGTGCATGTCCCTGCGTGCGTGTCTCACTGCTTGTTCTGTTTCTGGGTTTGTTGTTTTTTCCCCCACAGAGAGTTTGCTAAGGAGAGGGAACGGGTGGAGAAGCGACAGGAGTTCCTGAAGCTACGCAGGCAGCAGCAGATCGAGAGGGAGCTCACCGGCTATCTGGAGTGGATATGCAAAGCAGGTCAGACCACACCCCCTCCTCCTGGTCTGATTTAGGGGTGGGCGATATGGACATATACAATATCACAATATTTTTGGGGTGAACTGCTCCTTTAACTCTACACGATTGTTACATCATTATCCAGAAAACCCTGTGCTGTGTGAACATGTGAGGGTTCTGTCTCTTGCACACAAGGATGCAAATTTGACTTGTGCGCCAAGGGGGACTGCCCCATGGTTCGAACTCCCGTTGGTCCGAACAGGTTAAAATTCACCAGGTTAGCATTCACGAGCGTCGGCAGGTTAGCTACTTCACCAGGTTAGCATTCACCAGCGTTAGTTTTACTGAGGTTAGGGTTAGGGTTAAGGTTAGGTTTAGGTGGTCGGAACCAAAGGGAGTTCGAAACCAAGGACATTTACCTGCGCCAAGAGCCCTAAAACATGTGGACGATTGTGTCATTATTAATTTGACGGATTTATGTGAAAATGAAGGTGGAACAATTTAGTGTTTCACCCTGTGCTGAGGCATATTGTTTCATAATTTATGTCCTCGAACAGATTGCCTTTGAGATTCATAATACTAGAGCTATTCAGGTACATTAACGTGTGATTAGATGAGTGTGCATGTGCCTGCAAGATGACAAGCGATTTTGCCAAATAAGGTTGTGCAATGAATAACTCGAAACCTTGGATAATCACAGAGATGTAGTTGAAAATTAGATGACTGTGGTTTTGCTGGATCCAGTGGTGTAAAAGTAACTAAGTACTTGTACTTAAGTACAGTACTTAAGTACAGTTTTGAGGTATTTGTACTTTACTTGAGTATTTCCAAATTCCAATACTTTTACTTTTACTCCACTACATCTGGGATCCAAATGTTGTACTTTTACTCTACTTCATTTATTTGAAAACTATAGTTACTAATTACTTTGCTGAGATAAATTATAATATGTTAAAACATACATGAACCACTTTAGCCCTATTTTATACCTTGGCTATTTGAAAATAGCCGATCTACAAGCTCACAAGTTGTGAGCTTGTAGATCTGCTATTTTCAAACATTTTGTACTTTTACTTTTGGTACTTTAAGTAAATTTTGATGCCAATTGATGCCTTTTACTCAAGTAATCTTTGAATTCTGGACTTCTACTTGTAACAGAGTACTTTTTCCACCACTGGCTGGGTCTGAATACATCTGATGAAGTAAAGCCCACCCCATCCAACACATTCTCACCCCTAACTAGTCATTATCTGCAGGTCTGTCAGTAGCCCTAAACGTCTGACTTTGCAGACCATCTACTGTAGTTGCAGACCCAAAACGCCAGATATTGCAGATATCTGGTCCTTTCCTCCTCCAAACAGGACGCATGCGCAAAGGAACGAGACGAGACCAAATGACTCTCGTAATTAAACATAATATATAAAAAGTGTTTTGTCTCAGATCCAATTTAAAAATGTAACTTCTGTTAAATGTTGGTCACAGTTAAGACAAATGTGAAAGGATGACTTGGCAAAAAGCATTTATTTATCCACAGCAATGGATTACCCAGCATGCACCGCGCATATGCTGGCCAATAGAGTGGCTGGCTTGATGTTGATATTTTATCAAATGTCCTACAGTTGTTGTTTTATGAAACCCTCATCTCTTGACTCTGTGTAAAAAATAAGGCGATTTTATGCTTTCCAAGGATGTGCAATGCAAGGACCAACGTTATATTTTGAGTGAATAAAGTAAGCAAAACGATAATATGTTATTTATTATTTTGAAGACTGACGTCACAGGGCCAGCGTCACGCAGTGGGAGAGTATTTTTTGCAGGTCTTTCAGTCCGAGTGTATAAAAAAAGCAACTGGGTTAAGGTGGAGAGAGCCAATCACAATCTTCCACGGCCTTAACCCAGTTGCATTTGTCCTACAGTTTACTGAATGACCTGCTGTTTCGTCTTCCGCTCTGTGTGTGGACTGTGGAGGATTGTTTACATCAGGAACAAGAAGCGTGGTGGATTTATGAACGATTCCTGGGTATAAGTCCATTCAGGTAAGATACAATGACGGGGGTTTATGTTGTTACATGTCAGGATGTGTAGTCTGTAATCTGTATGTTTATCTTTGCGACTCACTTAAAGGGACATTCCACCATGATAGATTCATTAAAAACACCCATTATTATTTTTCTGTTGACTCATATTACCCTCCTATGTGAGCAGGCCGTTTTTTTTCCTCATTTATTTTTAATAATTATTTGGGAAGAGATGAATCAGGGACCCCTTAGCTGAGAGAGATGAAGCAGGGACCCCTTAGCTGAGAGAGTGAGATGAAGCAGGGACCCCTTAGCTGAGAGAGAGATGAAGCAGGGACCCCTTAGTTGAGAGAGAGATGAAGCAGGGACCCCTTAACTGAGAGAGATGAAGCAGGGACCCCTTAGCTGAGAGAGAGATGAAGCAGGGACCCCTTAGCTGAGAGAGAGATGAAGCAGGGACCCCCTAGCTGAAAGACAGATGAAGCAAGGACCCCTTAGCTGAGACAGATGAAGCAGGGACCCCTTAGCTGACAGAGAGGGACCCTTAGCTGAGAGATTAAGCAGCTTTGTCTCTCTCTCTCTCTCAGCTAAGGGGTCCCCCTATTAAAGCTAAGGGGTCCCTGCTGAAGCAGGGACCCCTTAGCTGAGAGAGGGATGAAGCAAGCAGGGACCCCCTTAGCATGCCTTGAATGCTTTGTTGTCAGTATTAAAGTGATAGGTAAAGCCGCTGTTCTTTACTTCAACAGGGGGTCCGGGGGTCCCCAGAGTTACTACAGGGGGGTCTTCCAAATCTTTGAGTGATAGAAACTTTTGTTTATTAACCACTTGAACCCTAGCATCCATATTCTGAGAAATCTAGCCAAAAATAGCAGATCTCCTATTTTAGGCAGAGAGCTTTGGTGAATAGGGGAAAAGAGCAGACTAAGTACAGAGTGAAAGGTCAAGTTTATTAATATTGACAGTTCAAGTGGTTAAATATCTGAAAACACAAATTGACATGAAAATACACTGATGATTGTGCTGTCAAACAATGAAACTATATGGAATCTAATCAATCTATGAACAGGTTGTGGGGGTCCCTGCTTCAATCTCTCTCAACTAATGGGTCCTTGGCCTGAAAACGTTGTTTAATCTGTCAATTATTTAAGCAATGAATCAGATTGTGGCATTTGTTTAGCTATTACCTTATACATTCTGATTAAAAATAGCTACACATTTGTCAGGCTAAATGGTAACCGTGTTCTTTTCAAATAGGTAATTTAAAAATAAATATTCAAGTCATATTTTTAGCAGGGTTCCCACGGTCATGAAATTACTGGAAATATTTTGAAACAGTCCTGGAAGGTCCAGGAGAAATAGCTATGCATTCTTTGAATATTAGAGGCAGAAATTGTGAAAATAGCCGATCTTCATGCTCACAACGTTGCGAGGCGTTGTGAGCATGTAGATCTGCTATTTTCACAATAGAACAGAGTTATACAAAATTTCTCAACTCTTTAGTGCTCGTCAGGGTGCCGGGTCCCCAGTAAAAACATGATTATTTCGGGGGTCACGGCCTGAAAAGGTTGAGAACCACTGGCATACACTACCTGTCTTTGGGCATTGTGCATAGGAGTAAGCAACATGTTATTGAGCTGAATTATTGTTATATAGTCCTGTATATTGGGTTAAATATTCTGGAAAAGTTTTGGAAATTAATTGGAAAACATTTGTGGGAACCCTGAGTAATGTGTGTGTGTGTGTGTGTGTGTGTGTGTGTGTGTGTGTGTGTGTGTGTGTGTGTGTGTGTGTGTGTGTGTGTGTGTGTGTGTGTGTGTGTGTGTATTACTACCAGCGGGGCATCCTGGCCTACCAGTTCAAAGAAAGGCCCAAGAACATTCGCTTCATCGACGAGGAAGATGCAGGCTGCCACGGTGCCCCAGCCCCACAGACCAGCTACGTCACCATCATCCCAGCCAACCCCATAAGCACCAGGTAGGCCTGTCACAATTATTACCAGGGTTCCCACGGTCATGAAATTCCTGGAAATATTTTGAGATTAGAATCATATTTTTCCAGTACTGGAAAAGTTTTGGAATTGATCAAGGCTCCTGGAAGGCCCTGGAAAAAATAGCTATGCATTGTCTTTGGTTATTGATTTGGTTAATACCTCTGAAATGACAAATTAAACATGGGCCAAATTGTCAAATATTAGAGGCAGAAATTGTGAAAATAGCCGATCTACATGCTCACAACGTCTCGCAACGCAGTTTTGGAAATTAATTGATAAAAAGCTGTGGGAACCCTGTTTTAGTTCTTTAGCACGGTATTAATAGAAATTCCAGCGATTATGTGCCGATTTGATTACGATTACTAAACTAGTAAGACGCCTCAGGGCGACAATTCTTGGCCATCTGGCCAGTGATGTATATCGGACCAGTTACCCATATACTATATGGAGATCCATGTACAGTACGTCCCTTTTATGCCCATACATGGAGATCCCTGTCTGAACCAGCCGCACATAATATGGGCTGTCTTCCTCCACATATGGGCAATTCCATTATGCAGTTCTGTTAGATATGGGCTTAATCAGGAATCTCCATATATGGGCATAAATGATTCTGGGGAATACCCATATATGGACTTTTACATAGGTGATGTCACCGGATGTATCAAGGGAACCAACCCATATGTAAAAATGTGTACACACACACGTCTACACGGAGATAAGCTGTGACATTTCTCATGGCAACCTTAAGTCGCAATTAGTTGGGGCACTCCAAATTTACACAAACTCTGTTTTTCTCCACAGATGAAGCCCAAACATGCCAGGAAGGTCAACGTTGCGGCTGACTCTGAAGCCTTGTGGATTGCCACTGTGACCTCCGAGAGAGCAGCATGGATCTGTCTACAGCAGGAGCAGCATGTGCGACCACTGGCCACATCATCACCGCCTGTCCGCCGTTGAGACACCTGTCCCCCGTTGAGACACAATGTGCTATTCGCCACATTGGAGCACTTTTGGACTAAACCTGAACCTGAAACAAAATGGACTTCCAGGAGCTGCTCACCAGCTTCTACCGGAATGGAGAGCACCTCCCACGGTCACCAGCCCATTCGCCTATAACTTATTCGCCTTAACAGATTTGGTCCTTTCGCCTGGCCAGGCATTTTGCCTGGCTGCCACGCTGTGGGCAGACAGACAGACAGGTAGACAGACAGACAGACAGACAGACAGAATTTGGCACAGAGCAGAGGAGCGCGAACCAGACACAGAACGTTTGTGCTTGCACCCACCAGAACAGAACAGAATAGCATATCCTATCCTATATATCTTACAAACCTTCTTCACCATAATAAAGCAGCAGTAGTAGGCTATATTCCAAATCAAATTGTATGATGTATATATCAGGAGGACATCATGTCATGACTCATGACCTTGCGCAGCAGTGCACGTATCAATTAATTAATTATTTAGACACTGATTCCAAAGCTCTAATCTGTATGTCTGCTCAATTCTGCTGTAAACATAATGTTGGCCTTCGTTCCATTTTGGGGGCTGGGCGGCCAACAAAGTAAATCGTCACTGTCGGGCAGAAACCTTGTATCTCCAAGTTTCAAATGTGTACATTTTTTCGCAAAGCCCTGCTTCATCAAACAAGGCTGTCGCACAAAAGTAGTGAAAACAGCCGATCTACAAGCACACAACGCCTCTTTAATTACTTTATTAAATGATAAATACAAAACAAACGGTTTTCCACCCGACAACGACAAATTATAACTCAAGTAATTGGCCCACTGGCTTGTCACTTGTCATGATCTGAAATGGCAAATCTTTGAGTAGCAGCAGCGCTATGGAGAGAGATCTCTCTCTATAGCACGCAATTAGGGCCTCTCCAACTATTTTTCCCGGGCTGAATCAGGGGCCCAGCACGTCCCTGGTTCTCAACCTGTGGGTCAGTACTCTGTTAACTGTTACTCTTGTTGCATCGAGGGCAGACGTTTTGAAAATGGTGCATTATCTTGTGGAAGAATACATGGAACATATATGGAAAGATACAATAACACGATTTCCAAGCTGTATCACAATACACAATCTTATCACGATTCTTTCTCATGTTGGTTTTTATGTTTATCTTTCAAGTTACTTAACAGTCAACCTCCTACAAGATAACAAAAAATAAAAGGGAAAAGGGATGAGGTTTGACAACTACTGATTGAGACGAAATTGCTAATTCTCTGTATTAACAATTCAACATGCATTGTATCACGATATATACTGTATATATCTGAAGAGGCGTATCAACGATATTTATCACCAAATCGCCCACCCCTACTGTTAAAGCCAAATTGACATTATTGTTTATTTATATTTGATTGAAATGCATGGTCTGGCCTTGCCAATTGTCTTTGTAAGCTTCAGGTGGTTGTTATGGTAACGCCTGCTGTCAATCAAATTGTTGCCGTCATCTGTCAATCACTGTTGGTTTTCGACCGTGTTTACCGTGTTATGCTGTGCTGGTGCTTTTGTTTTAAGATCTTTTGCATGTTACTGTTTTTGTATCAATACATGATTTTTCATATCCAACTTAATATCTACTCTCTGGACTTACTAACCACACACTACATGCGTGTATGTTTTATGCTTGTTGCCCGCAGTAGGGCTTATTGGTAAGCCGTGAGTCAGATGATAAACCTTTGTGCTGTATACAGTATGTCTGCTTTACAGTAACAATTAGTGTGCTATTACATAGTAATAATGCAGTGATACAACTAGGCAGTTAAAATTAGCCAAAAATAGCAGATCTACAAGCTCACAACGCCTCGCGCTGCGAGGCCGTGTGAGTTTGTAGATCGGCTATATTCGGCAAAGAGTTTCGTGTCGTGGACAAAAAGAGCAGACCAAGTACAGAGTGAAAGGTCAAGTTTATTAAGTATTGACGGTTCAAGTGGTTACAGTAAATACTCTGATGATTTTGCTGTCAAACAATGGAACTATGGAATCACTGAAAAGGTTATAGGGGTCCCTGCTTCATTTCTCTCTCAACTAAAGGGTCCTTGGCCTGAACACATTGAAGACCCCTGCTGTAGAGCTCTGTAGACCCTGATGTTAGATAGGAGGGTGTGGAGTCTATGGTTATCATTCACTAGGTCAGTGTTTCTCAATCTTTTTTGTCTTGAGTACCCCCTTTCCCAGACTTTCGAATCCAAGTACCCTCCGACAACAACGTTTCTCTTATAAAACTGCAATTAAAACCATAACTAGTGCTATATGATGCTATGATAACCCCCCTTTTCAAGAATATAACATCACAAGTAAGAAAGGGAGTGAGAGTTTAAAACGGTGCCTCCTGAACAGATTTATTTTCAACACTGGCTGTAACATTTTAGTCAAGCATGTATCTACTAACTACACACCTAGGGTTGCCAACTCCCAGAGATTCAAATACGGGATACATCCTGGCCGCCCGCAAGGCGGGCGGCCGAAAAAAATTGGGGTTTTGAGGGGCGGTCAAAACCCCAGAAATGCATAGAAATCTGCATTTTGGCACAGATCAGACAGTTCTACCTATAACACACAATAAAGTTTACAATGGAGGTAAAACATTATCAGATCATTCTCTCTGGTTAGTTAAAAGCTATTAAAACAGAAACATGTAGGTCTATGCTCTAATGAAAAACATTTCAAAACCAAGATATAACTATTATAATACATATCTATTTCTAGACACTGTTTAATTTGTCCAAAAACATGAGTGTAATGCTATAACAAGAAAAAACAACAATTGATTTGAATCAGATTCATACAAAACATCACACACCTTCATCCTGTGTTCTTTTGGTCTCAAATTGCAACTTGTAGGCCTATTCAACTCTACAGTATGTGGCATATTTTCAATTCTGTTGTGTCTTGTGTGAGATCTTAATTTTATTGCACATTAAAATAATAAGTAGCATTTGGATAGGGTAGGAGTGGGCAACTTAGATGATGGAGAGGGCCACTATATTTCACAATCACTCCAGAGGGCCACAATGCATATTTAAAAAAAAATAGATCTACAAGCATTGCGATTATCCATTATTTAATTTCAAATACATTTATATGTTTGTATGTTAACCTTATGAAATGCAAATACATTGACAAAAAAGACTATAGCACTGGTCATTATGCTACTACTATAGACTGAAGTAATTAAAGTGGGTAACAGCTGAAATCAATAATATATCAGTATTCCGATATTAACCTGTGGGTCTTGGCCACATGTCGAGAGGGTCACTTCACACTCACTCCACAATGCATATAGTGAAAAATAGCTGATCTACAAGCTCAAAACGCGTTGCAGTCTTCTCCCTGTGATGTGGCCCCCTTATGGTTGTGGGTCAGGGTACTAAAGTATCGTTAGATTTTCAATAGGAATTCAATTTTAAAAAATCATTTTTCTCTCAATTTTCTAATTTTCTAGCTCCCCATAAAATCAAATATTGGTTCATTTTTCCAATTTTCTAGCTTGCAAAAAAATCTGGAAAATGCTTCAATTTTTTAAATGTGTGATTCATATTTGTCATTATTTGATTTGGAACCGACAAAGGAAAAACATCTTTAAAAAAGGTATTTTTCATTTTTTTACCACATTACGAATATCAAAAAATGGACCAATTTTTCCAATTCTCTAGCTTGCAAAAAAATCAGGAAAATGCTTAAATTTTTTAAATGTGTGATTCGTCTTTGTCATTATTTGATTTGGAACCGACAAAGGAAAAACATCTTGAAAAAGGTATTTCTTAATTTCTTACCCCATTACAACAATCAAAAAATGGGCCCATTTTTCCAATTTTCTAGCCCACAAAAAAATCAGGAAAATGCTTAAAATTTGCTCAATTTTTTGAATGTGTGATTCATATTTTGACATTATTTGATTTGGAACCGACAAACAAAAAATAGGCCCATTATTCAATTTTCAAGTCCAGGAAAGAAATCGTCATCATGAATGTCACGTGACCACGTGTCAAGTCACATGGTACACAACTTCAAAATAAAAGCTGTAGGCTAGTCTAACATCCAAGTAATAGGATCAACATGCAGGCAGGCAGGGGGTCCATGAGGGGTTTACAAGGGGGTCCATGGCTGGTTCCCAAAGTGTGGTTTGCGGACCCCCAGGGTTTCTATGGCTGGTTCACAACAGCCTGGTACACGTACAGCCATGGCTGGTTCCCAAAGTGTGGTTCGGGGACCTCTTGAGGTCCATGACGGATTTCCAAGGGGGTCCATGGCTGGTTAGCAATAAATGTGGTTCGGGGACCTCTGGGGGTCCCTGAGGGGTTTCCAAAGGGGTCCATGGCTGGTTAGCAATAAGTGTAATTGCGACCGTAGGTCGCTACTTACTATCACAGCCTGCACAAACTGTCCGTCTGTCTGTCTGTCTGTCCCTCTGTCTGTCACACCTCACACGTCACACTATTGCCCTGCTCATATCTCCGGGTCCCTGGGGGACCCCCAGATGTAAAAAATGACCAAATATGCAAAAATGACCAAATGACCACCCCAACGGGGCTGCTCACGGGGAATTCCTGGGGACCACCGACTCCTGCTGCTCCAGAACGGATGCCAAAGTGGTGGCGCCCCCAGTGGAGGACCCCCTCCACTGCAGCTCACATAAAATGCCGTAACTCGGGCTAGGAGCGTCCGGGAGAGCCGGGGCCGGTACCTATTCGTCCGCCAAGGCAACGCGGAGACCCCACCCCTCATTTCTCACATGGCCCTCTTCTAGCGCCACCATGAGGCCGATTCTTGCAAAACACATTTTTGGACACTGCTCCTACAGATTTTGCCCTAAAATCACGCACATCGGTACACAGTATGTCTACACATTGTCCACACAACTAGGAACCAATGGCAGTTAC
This sequence comes from Nannobrachium achirus, assembly GCF_963921795.1. NCBI lineage: Eukaryota > Metazoa > Chordata > Actinopteri > Myctophiformes > Myctophidae > Nannobrachium > Nannobrachium achirus. Next base: position 14,029,703 of record NC_137832.1, read on the forward strand.
AGCCCTCTTTGTGTATACATGTGACCTACGGTCGCTTATCTCCCGATTAGGGAGTCTTACTGGTAGTGTAATAGGTGAAATAGTGTAATAGTGCATTACTTGTAATATTGAAATAGCATAAATGTTATTGCGACCGTTAGGTCGCAGTTACTATCAAAACCTCGACCAGCTGTGAGTCCGTCCGTCCGTCCGTCCGTCCGTCCGTCCGTCAGTCAGTCTGTCTGTCTGTCTGTCACACGTCACACTTTTGCCCTGCTCATATCTCCGCAACCGTTGCCCAGATCCATGCCAAATTTTGCACACATACTCCTTGCCTGCCAAACCACAACCTCCACCCATCAATTCACACATGACCCTCTTCTAGCGCCACCATGAGGCCGATTCTTGCAAAACAAATTTTTGGACACAGCTCCTAAATTTTTTGTCCTAAAATCACGCAAATCGGTACACAGTATGTCTACACTCATGTCATCAACATGGATCTGTCCCATATAGCGCCACCTTCAGGCCGATTTTTGAAAACACATTTTTGGACACTGCCCTAAAATCACCCTATTAGGGAGTCTTACTGGTAGTGTAATAGCGCAATAAGGGTAATAGTGTAATATTGTAATAAGTGTAATAATATAATAGTGTAATAGTGTAATTGCGACCGTCAGGTCGCAGTTACTATCAAAACCTCCACCAGCTGTCAGTCAGTCTGTCAGTCAGACTTTCAGTCACACTTTTTCCCTTCTCATAGTGATTTTGGCTGCCAAACCACTACCCCCATTTCTCCCTCTTCTAGCGCCACCATGAGGCCGCTTCTTGCAAAACAAATTTTTGGACACTGCTCCTACAAATTTTGCCCTAAAATCACGCAAAGCGGTACACAGTATGTCTACACTGTCCAAGATAGCGCCACCATCAGGGCGATTTTTCAAACACATTTTTGGACTCTGCAAAGCGTGATTTTAGGATGCCCTGATGGTGGCGCTGTCTCGGACAGATCCATGCTGATGACATGAGTGTAGACATAATGTGTACCGCTTTACGTGATTTTAGGGCAGAATTTGTAGGAGCAGTGTCCAAAAAATTATGTGTTTTGCAAGAAGCGGCCTCATGGTGGCGCTAGAAGAGGGAGAAATGGGGTAGTGGTTTGGCAGCCAAAACCACTATGAGAAGGGCAAAAGTGTGACTGAAAGTCTGACTGACAGACTGACTGACAGACTGACAGCTGGTGGAGGTTTTGATAAGAATGCACTATTACACTATTTCACCTATTACACTACCAGTAAGACTCCCTAATCGGGAGATAAGCGACCGTTGGTCGCTTATCTCCACAAAAAGGCCAAAAGTTTGTTTTACCAAAATCGTCCTGATGGTGGCGCTGGATGGGACAGATGCGTTTTGATTACATGACTGTGCGATTTGTGTGATTTTAGGGCAAAATCTGTAGGAGCAGTGTCCAAAAATGTGTTTTAAAAAATCGGCCTGAAGGTGGCGCTAAATGGGACAGATCCATGTTGATGAGATGAGTGTAGACATACTGTGTACCGATTTGCGTGATTTTAGGGCAAAATATGTAGGAGCAGTGTCTCTGTGTAGCGATTTGCGTGATTTTAGGGCAAAATCTGTAGGAGCAGTGTCCAAAAATGTGTTTTAAAAAATCGGCCTGAAGGTGGCGCTATATGGGACAGATCCAAGTTGATGACATGAGTGTAGACATACTGTGTACCGATTTGTGTGATTTTAGGGCAAAAATTTTAGGAGCAGTGTCCAAAAATATGTTTTGCAGAATCGGCCTCATGGTGGCGCTAGAAGAGGGCCACATGAGAAATGAGAGGTGGGGTCTCCGCGCCGCCGAGGCGGACGAATAGGTACCGGCCCCGGCTCTCCCGGTCGCTCCTAGCCCGAGTTAAGGCATTTTATGTGAGCTGCAGTGGAGGGGGTCCTCCACTGGGGGCGCCACCACTTTTGCATCCATTCTGGAGCACCAGGAGTCGGTGGTCCCCGGGAATTCCCCGTGAGCAGCCCCGTTGGGGTGGTCTTTTTTGCACATTTGGTCATTTTTTAGCTCCGGGGGTCCTTCGAGGTTGTAGTTTGGCAGGCAAGGAGTTTGTATGGAAATTTTGGCATGGATCGGGGCAACGGTGGCGGAGATATGAGTAGGGGGAAAGTGTGACGTGTGACGAGTGACGTGACGGAGGGAAGGACAGGCTGACGGCTGGTGGAGGTTTGGATAGTAGAGAGTGTAAAAGTAACTGCGACCTACTACGGTCGCAATTAAACACACTTATTACTAACCAGCCATGGACCCCCTTGGAAACCCCTCAGGGACCCCCAGAGGTCCCCGAACCACACTTTGAGAACCAGCCATGGACCCCCTTGGAAATCCGTCATGGACCTCCAGAGGTCCCCGAACCACACTTTGGGAACCAGCCATGGCTGTACGTGTACCATGCTGTTGTGAACCAGCCATAGAAACCCTGGGGGTCCCCAAACCACACTTTGGGAACCAGCCATGGACCCCCTTGTAAACCCCTCATGGACCCCCTGCCTGCCTGCATGTTGATCCTATTACTTGTTGGATGTTAGACTAGCCTACAGCTTTTATTTTGAAGTTGTGTACCATGTGACTTGACACGTGGTCACGTGACATTCATGATGACGATTTCTTTCCTGGACTTGAAAATTGAATAATGGGCCTATTTTTTGTTTGTCGGTTCCAAATCAAATAATGCCAAAATATGAATCACATATTCAAAAAATTGAGCAAATTTTAAGCATTTTCCTGATTTTTTTGTGGGCTAGAAAATTGGAAAAATGGGCCCATTTTTTGATTGTTGTAATGGGGTAAGAAATTAAGAAATACCTTTTTCAAGATGTTTTTCCTTTGTCGGTTCCAAATCAAATAATGACAAAGACGAATCACACATTTAAAAAATTGAAGCATTTTCCTGATTTTTTTGCAAGCTAGAAAATTGGAAAATTGGTCCATTTTTTGATATTCGTAATGTGGTAAAAAAATTAAAAATAACTTTTTTAAAGATGTTTTTCCTTTGTCGGTTCCAAATCAAATAATGACAAATATGAATCACACATTTAAAAAATTGAAGCATTTTCCTGATTTTTTTGCAAGCTAGAAAATTGGAAAAATGAACCAATATTTGATTTTATGGGGAGCTAGAAAATTAGAAAATTGAGAGAAAAATGATTTTTTAAAATTGAATTCCTATTGAAAATCTAACGATACTTTAGTACCCTGACCGTTGTGGCCCTAAGCGACCGCCTATGTTGCCTATGCCAGGAACCGGCCCTGGTTATGTGGTACTGTATTTGTCTGCTGTGTGTGTGTGTGTGTGTGTGTGTGTGTGTGTGTGTGTGTGTGTGTGTGTGTGTGTGTGTGTGTGTGTGTGTGCGTGCGTGCGTGTGCGTGTGTGTGTGTGTGCGCGCGCGCGTGTGCATGAATGCATGTGTATGCGTGTGTACACGCATATACAGTGGTGTATGGTGTAGCCACTTGTAGAGTGGCTATTCCCCCCCCCCCCCCCCCCCCCTTTTCTTCACAATGTGTCGCATGCAACGCATTGCGCATTGTGAGCTTGTAGACTGTTAACCGTTTCTCGTTTATACGACTAATCGGAAAAGTATTCTCCTTTTGCACAAAGTAGTGTATTGCAAGATAGAGGGTGCCAGATCCCTTTTAGTCACACCCTACCACTACTTCCTGTTCATCCACAGAGCATTGATTCTAGTTGTTTTCTCCATTAGATTAAAGCGCGCTTTCTTTTCACTTTTTTCAACTTTTTTTACTTGTCAAAATACATTTTATTTGTCTGCCTCATCTTTTTACCATCCCAAGTAATAAAAGTTGAAAAAAGTGAAAAGAAATCTATTGGAGAAAATGACTAGAATCAATGCTCTGTGGATGAACAGGAAGTAGTGGTAGGGTGTGACTAAAATGGATCTGGCGCCCTCTATCTTGCAATACACTACTTTGTGCAAAAAGAGAATTCGATAGAATAAAAACCAGACGCGCGCACACTTGCTTGTGTGCAAGCCGTGTTTGTTTATTTTTAAGGCTGGGACTTTAACTGATTAATTGCGATTAATTAATTACAGAAAATTAACGCGATTAAAAAAATTAACGCATTTTAATTGCACTTAGTTTTTGCACCACAGAACCTTCAGTTTCGGGCATATACCAATCATAGCGATGCACCAACCAAGAAGAGACAACAAACCCAAAGGGAGAAGATAAAAAAAAAACTCACTCGTTGATTCACACGTACAACAAAATGTGTTTTACTTGAAAAAAAATGCTTCTCAGGTCAAATATCGATGTGCGATTAAAATGCGATTAATTGCGATTAATTAATCACAGAGCCTGTAATTAATTAGATTAAAGTTTTTAATCGCATCCCAGCCCTATTTATTTTCTTTTGTGTAAGTACTCACTGCAGTTACTGTGTGTGCTTGTGTTTGTGCAGGTACTGGAACTCCCTGAGGAACCTGGTGGTTTCCCTGCTAAACTCCATGAAGTCCATCATCAGCCTGCTCTTCCTCCTCTTCCTCTTCATCGTGGTGTTTGCTCTGCTGGGCATGCAGCTGTTTGGGGGCCAGTGAGTTCACACACTCCTAGCTCTTTGTACTTCACTAGCACATGAGAGGCTTGCTTCACTGCTGCTCAAAATATCACAGCAATGCTGTCTGAATGTAGCATTTCATTGAACCCTGAATTTCTCTTCCAGCAACTCGTTTACTGATATCTACTGTACTAGACAAGTGGTTTTCACTTTCAAAGTGGGCCCTTTAGGGGGTTCCAGGGGGACCCTGAATCAATCAATTAGGGAGAGACAGCCGCTGGCCGCCGCGTCCACGTCCAGGACGCGTCCATGGACGCGGGACGCGGCCGTGGGACGCGGCCGTGGGACGCGGGACGCGGCCGTGGGACGCGGGACTCGGCCGTGGGACGCGGGACTCGGCCGTGGGACGCGGGACTCGGCCGTGGGACTCGGCCGTGGACGCAGACGGCCGGCCGTGGACGAGGCCATGAAAAAAAGGCAGCGAAAAAAGGCCGCGAAAAAAAACAAATTGGGTGTCTATTGTATGTGTTTCTTTCTTTCTTTATTTGTTTATTTAGACGGGACAATGCATATTAATGAACACTACATGAAAGCAATGTAAATAAGCCGGAATTAGCAAGAATGCTAAATTTCATCCGTAGTCCCCACATGAAGACAAAACAATACATACCAACAAACAGTAACCCTACATTAGGAGAGGGCGCCTAAGAACATACATACAAATACTATTTTTCCTCAACCAAGAGAAAACAACAAAAAAAACAACACATATTACTAACAGTACCCTACATTAGAAAAGAAAAGTTTAAAAATAAACGTACATGACATGGGCTGTACTCTTAAAACTATACATGGTCACAGGTTTGATTGTCAACTAACCATTTTTTTAGATTGAACTTGAAGGATGGAAATGACAAACAGTCTCTTATTGTTAGAGGTAGGTCATTCCAGATTGAACATCCCTGCACTGAAAGGGTGTTTTTTCCAAAAGCGGTTACCCGGTACGGTACTTCGCAATCCCCTCTAGTGATTGCTCTAGTATTGAGTCCTCTATCGGGCTTCCTTTTTATGAATTCCTTTAGGGGAGGTGGGCATAGACCATTTAGGGTCTTATATATGATACTGACCTGTTTAAGTACCTTAAAATTAGCGAAACTCAAAAAACGGTACCTCTGAAGAATATTACAATGGTGATATGAGCGGGGTTTCCTATCGAATACCTTAAGCGCACTCTTATATAGCTGTTCAATGGGTTTGAGAATCGTTATACCTGTGCAAGACCAGTTTGTGAAACAGTACTCAATGTGTGATTGGATCATGCATTGGAGATAAGATTTAGCAGCACTAACTGCCAAACAAGGTCTGATTTGTTTAAAGTTCTGAAGGTTGAACTTGATTGTGTTTGTAACCTTTTTTACATGTTTTTTAAAGGTTAGGGTTGAGTCTAACATGACCCCGAGGTACTTGAACTCTGGCACAAGTTCAAGTTCCTCTCCACCCAGAAACACATTTGATGACTCCATCACAACTGGTCTTTTGGAAAAAGCCATGCAGACCGTCTTTTTTGCATTCAGGAGCAGGCATGAGTCTGTAAGCCAGTCCTGAACGCTGGTCAGAACAGAAGTTAAAACCGTTGACACCTCTGCATAGCTCTTTCCATGAGTCAGTATAACCGCATCATCTGCGTACATCTGGATATGTACATCTTTACATACATCAGGTAGGTCGTTTATGAACAGAGAAAACAGAATTGGTCCTACTATTGATCCCTGGGGGACACCAACCGAGCAAGTGTGATAAGGAGACTTGATGCCATTTATGCTTACACACTGTTCTCTATTTGATAGGTATGATGTAAACCATTTGATGGCCTCTGGGGACAAGTTGAAATGTGTTAGTTTGGACAAGAGGACCTGATGGCTGACAGAGTCAAATGCTTTCTTGAAATCTAAAAATACTGCCATTGCGCAGGGGGCCTTGTTCAAAGCACACTTTAGCTTTTCAATGAATAAGCAATTTGCTGACTCAGTGGAGTGGAAGGCTCGAAACCCAAACTGCATAGGATGCAGAGGGGTGTAGCCTTTGTCTAGATGTTTAACAATAGACTTTACAATCCACTTTTCAGCCACTTTTGATATAACAGGTAAGATGCTTATGGGTCTATAGTTTGATATGTCCGTTTTTGAGCCAGATTTGAATATAGGTGTTATAACAGCAGCTTTCCACTGAGTTGGGACAGTGCATTTTCTTATGGACAGATTTACCAGATGTGTGATTGGTGCCACCAGAGATACAATATTTGTTTTAAGAAAGTTTGTGTCAAGCCCGTGTGCATCTTTAGCTTTGGATGCTTTCAGTGATCTGACAATGTTTGTCACCTCGTTTTCTGTGACTTCCTCCAAATTAAAAATGGGGAGATCATTTTGAATAGGGCGTGAAACAAACTTAGAGGGTCTGAACAACTGTGTGATTTCATACACAGAGTTTAGAAAAAACAGCATTAGATTGCTAGCAAGCGTGTGGGGATCTTTCACCAGGACATTATCTATTTTAAGTTCTAAGTTGTTATTATCCTGCTTATAGTATTTCCCTGTCAGTTTATTTATGTATTCCCACACTTTTTTTCCATTTCCTCTGGCACTCTCTATGATGGAGATATAAAATCCAGCTTTAGCCCTCCTTAAGAAATTTGTGACTTTGTTTCTTGCATGTGTGAATAGCTGTCTGTCCGTTGTCAGGCCAGATTTTAATGCCTTTTTAAGCAGTAAATCTCTGGTTTTCATTTGATCTCTACATTTTTTATCGACCCAAGGTAGAGTAATTTTTCTCACTTTCCTCTGGTTACCACCTCTGGTGAAAGATTCCATTACCCTGCCAATTTTGGAAAGCAGGATATTACATCCGGTCTCAACATCATCACATGAGTGTAGATCATCCCACTCTAGCCCTTGTAGGGCAACCTCAAGGCTATGTTGCAGATGTTTTGGGATTGTTTTGACTATAGGCTGGGACTGAGCTTTGCTAAACGCCTGTTTTGAGAGTTTTCTGGAAAAGAATATTATGTTGTGATCAGAGAGACCTGTCACGAAGTTAAATGTTTTAGCGATTCTTTCCACTTTATTTGAAAACAGTAAATCTATCTTGGTTGCTGAGTGACTGGTTATTCTTGTAGGTTGCTCTATTAATTGGGTCAGATTATAGTGGTCTGTTACCAGTTTAAGATTTTTCCTTATTTTTTTATCGTCCCAGTTAACATTTGTATCACCAATTTGTATTACTTCTTGATTAAAATCACACGCCGTGAGGATGGTCTTTAGCTGGTCGTATACTTCTACTTTAGCTGATGGCTGACGGTATAAGCAAATTAGAGTGAACTTCATCTCTGTGGATAGTGTAATTTCTACACCTACACATTCGGCCTGGATCTCAGTGGGCCATACAATTTGCTTACATTGTAAGGTGTTCTTGATATAAAGCAAGGCCCCCCCACCCTTTCCAGTTACTCTGTCCCTTCTGAACACCTTGTAACCAGGCATGCTCACTAAGGCATCTGGGGATGACCGCTTTAACCATGTTTCCGTCAGTCCTAAACAGTCAATGTTAGAGTTTACAAGCAGATTTTCTAGTTCACTGTGCTTATTTACCATACTTTGGATGTTTAGATGGCCACAGAACAAACCTTTGGGTTTACATAAGGGGTCCCACACAATTTTAGCTTGGTTTAGTGTTTTAAAAAATTTACATTTTCTGTGTTTTTTAAAGACTGGGTTTCTGTATTTTACCTTAGCCATCGGTGGCTTTGGGGGTTGCGGGTGAGGGGGGGACCGTGTTGTGTCATTGTCCAGAGCTGGATTATTCTTGCTGGTGGCCACCGGCCTAGCTCCGGTGCAGAGACTTCTAGACACGGTGGCCACCCCAGCTAATGATGATGATGATGTCCCAGATGACGGCCCAGCTCCTTTAATGAGACTTCTAGGCACGACGGCCACAGCCTCGGGAGCCTGCGATGTCCTTGGGCCTCTGTCCCGCTTCCAGGGGCCTCTATGCACGGCGGTCACAGCCCCAGGTGTTGGTGGTATAGCGGGGCCGATGTCCAGCGGCCCAGCTCCTTCCAAGAGACTTCTGGGCTCGGTGTAGTCAGCCTCAGGAGCCTGCGATGTCCTCGGGCCGGTGTCCCGCTGCCCGGGGCCTCTAGGCACGGTGGCCACAGCCCCAGGTGTTGGTGGTATAGCGGGGCCGATGTCCAGCGGCCCAGCTCCTTCCAAGAGACTTCTGGGCTCGGTGTAGTCAGCCTCGGGAGCCTGTGATGTCCTCGGGCCGGTGTCCCGCTGCCCGGGGCCTCTAGGCACGGTGGCCACAGCCCCAGGTGTTGGTGGTATAGCGGGGCCGATGTCCAGCGGCCCAGCTCCTTCCAAGAGACTTCTGGGCTCGGTGTAGTCAGCCTCGGGATCCTGCGATGTCCTCGGGCCGGTGTCCCGCTGCCCGGGGCCTCTAGGCACGGTGGCCACAGCTCCAGGCGTTGGTGGTATAGCGGGGCCGATGTCCAGCGGTCTAGCTCCTTTTATGAGACTTCTAGGCTCGGTGGCCACAGCCTCGGGAGCTGGTGGTAACGTTGGACCGCTTGTCGCCGTTGTTGTCATCAGGTCGAGACCGAGCAGCCATCGGAACACTGGTGGAGGTAGATGGAGCCAAGCTAACAGCTCGGTGGCCGCTTGTTGTGATTGCAGGGGCGTCTGGAGCCGAGCTGGCGGCGTTTGCCGGTGGCTGTTGTTGTTGTTAGCCACATTGTTAGCCTCGTTAGCCTCGCTAGCCACAGTGAAGAGGGGCCCCGGTGTAGGGCCTGGGCATGGATGGACGTCGCCCGACAGCAGGAGGCATATAGTGATGATTTTACCACAGTAATCTCCGCCGTTTCCTTTTGCGATGATCGGTCGCCACGCACTCTGCAGGAGGTGGACGAGCGTCGCTGTGGAGCCATAGCCAAGCTGTTTGTTTGTGGCTGTTGTTATGTCCCCTTCCAGATAGTGTAGGTTTGGCGGGGTGTTCCAGTGGCCGTTCTCCTGCCTGCATGCTGATTCCCGAGCACATTTTGTCGAGTAGCATATCACTATTAATAACAGCGTGTAAAAATAAGCTGTTAGGCGCGTCGGGCGTGCAGCAGCTGCTGCGCGCCGCCATTGCTTCCGCGCCGCTACGTTGCGTTGCATTGTGGCCTTTTTTGATGGAGAATTCAAATATGACCTTCTTTTTTGCATAGGACAACTCTAACCTGCATCAATTGGTATTTTATTATTGCCAATTGTACACTGTAAAATAATTCGCTGTAAATTTACAGTAAATTACTGGCTACTAATTGCATTACTTTCACAGTAATTTTCACAGTAAATATTGCGCAGTAAATTACTGTAATTTCACAGCTGTGAAATGTTAGTAATTTACTGTGATTTAGCAGTATGTATTGCAGTTATTTACTGTGATATTACAGTAGTTGCCTGTATTTTTACACTATTACTGTGAATGTAAGGCAGCTCAGTAGGCAGTAATTTACTGTAAATTTACAGTAAATTGTATCTAATACAGTAAAATATTGTACATTTGAATTTATAGGCCCATTCCCACTGGGCCAGATAACAGATTAAAAAAAAGCTCTTTCTCCAGATATTTTTCCATTCAAAGTGGATGGTAGATACAGATAAAAAATATCTGCCACAGATATTTCTTTTATCTGTGACAGATATTGTTTTATCTGTATCTAACTATCTATCATCCACTTTGAATGGAAAAATATCTGAAGAAAGAGATTTTTTTATCTGTTATCTGGCTCAGTGGGAATGGGCCTTAACTGTGATTTTACCATACATACACAAACATGCTAAAAGAAAAAAAGAAAGGAAAAACAACTTCATTCATTTAAACTTTTTATTGTACAATTCCAATACAAAGTGCAACATTTCAAATGGACAAAGAAGAACCACACATGAAGCCTTTTACTCAGTAGAAGTGTTAAGTCTACAAACACTCCTGGAGTTTGGTCTGGTGTCTGGAGGCCAGTTTGAAAACTGGTTGTCATAGACTTTAGTTATTTAGGAGGCTGCAACACTGTTTTCCTGTGAAACTCCAGGAGTGATTTTGTGGACTAAAAAAACTTCACCTGACTTTGTATCAGCATGGTGGTGAGTAGATACAACATTTTCACTTTTGGGTGAACTGTTCCTTTAACTGCAAAATAACTCATCTACTCACCCTCATGCCAGTTGGAACAGAGGTGAAATTTGTCCATATAACACAAATGGAGGTTGCCTTCACAACTTGGGGAGAAATGGTGACTGGTTCTCTCTGGCAACCCTCCTGTGTGTTATATGAACACACTTCAGCAGGCACGAAGTATGTGAAGTACACCTCAACTTTGCACTCAGTCACATAAGTCCTGAAGGTATAAAGCAACACAGTAGTGGTAAGAACAAAGCAAACTAATGATTACAGTAGGCACCTTGGTAACATGCAGGCCGAGACAGAAGAGGCGAGCATTGCTGAATGAAGTGACAGGGCATCAGCAAAGAATATTGGCAATTTTACATATCCAGATAAGAATAATGGCTGGTGGAGTTGGACAAACAAGAGTAGGGCATCTGAAACACGTATGAGTGTGTCTCATATTCGAGTCCTGAATACCATCGACCATTCAAAGTCCACAAGTTTTCTCAAATGCGTATGAGTGTGTCTCATATTGGAGTCCTGAATACCATCGACCATTCAAAGTCCACAAGTTGTCTCAAAAGTGTGCTCACGTGTGGGTTGATACGCCACGCTTCTTCGATTTGGAGCCTCTCTCAGGGTTAATGCCCATGAAGCACCTGTAAACAATAAGACAAGACAACAACTTTTACTTTCACATAAACATATATTGCATCGTTTATACATGGCACATGCAGCAGTTCCCCTTTCCCTTAAGTAAACCCTACACCGGGTTCCCAAACTTTTTTGTCTCAGGGTACCCCATAAATATCTTTTTAATCCGAAGCACCCCTACATTATAATTTTCACTCCCAGCACCTTATATTTATAGCATATCATCGTTGTCGGGTGGAAACCTTTTATGTCCAAAACCGTTAGTTTTGTATTTATCATCCATAAAATGTACTAAACTAGTGAAAAGTGATTAGGTTGAGAGGAAAACGTTGAGATAATAGCCATTTTGGTTAGAACTGACTGAAAATAACTGTACTTCAAGTTTAAATGATACTAAATATTTGTCCAAATAAATACATTTCAAATATTATCAAATGATCTTGCGGCACCCTGTCACCCACTTTGAAAACCCCTGCCCTACACTACAGAAAGAAAGTAGTACTGAGAGTAAGTAACATTCAAGTATCAATGTTGCAAGCAATCCAGTACAATGCTTCAGTACAATTTCAGTGTTACAATACCTCCAATCCAGAGTACACACACCATCCTCAGGAGCAGATTGAAGTTGTAGTAGATCGCGAAAACCACAGCTATCCAATAATGATCCCATCGTGTTGTCCCATCACACTTGCTCTTCAATGGACAGCATCCAGGCCATAGACTTCATTAAATCACCTGAAAAGAGATACCCATTATGTGATATTGTAGAGGTGAAATGCTAATTGAACAAGAGTAGAATTTCAATGATCAGCAACATCACAAACTGTGACACAACTCACTTTATTTTGATCTACCTTGGACAATCAAGCAGGGGGTGCTTGGTAATTTCTCCGTCATCTGCACATCAGTGGCTGTGGCACACAGCTGTAAAATAAATAAGACAAGACAACAACCACCTCAATGATTGACCATGCCCAAGAGATCTCAAGCTGACACCAAACTCTCTCCAGGACCTCTAAAACCTTATCTAGAACCTCAATCAATCTGTCAATCACATTAGATCTACTTTGTATTATTCTATGCCAAATTCTATTAGCAATGTTAAATTCAGAATAATACATTTTCAGTAGCCTATAAGTATAATACCTTTGGATAAACTCCAGAGTACAAGTGCCATCCTCAGGAAGGATACTGCAGATTGAAGTTGCAGTAGCCATCACGTGGTCCCATCTTATTCTTCAATGGACAGCATCCTTCATTATATCACCTGAACAGAGATACCCATCGTGTGATATTGTTAAGAGGTGAAATGCTAAATGCATTCCACAATACACACACACACACACACACACACACACACACACACACACACACACAATTTATTTATGCCCACAGAGTGGCTTATCACTCTGTGGCATGTACTGTTTTGGTACAGTTTAAAAGAAATGAAATCTTTCCAAAATGTTCAGTTTATTTTACTTTAATATTATTTGATGAAGATAATATAAAAAATAAAATCTCTATTCAGACACATTCCAGTATTTTTCTGACTTACATTATTTTCTAGGTATGCTTACATTATGATATTAAGGGGAAAAAAATCACCCTATGTCACCCTAATGACCATAATGTCTCACATGTGGAGGAAAGGGGAGGGGCGACTGGGCGAGGAGATTCCATCAAAGTCAAAACAAAGTTTTAATGTAGGCAATTAAATATATACATTTAATCCATGCATAAAGATTTAAGGACATTATACTTATGACGGGATTTTTGACGGAAATTAAGCTCCTACTGCAGTGGACACCACAGGTAGGCTAATGATCAATCATTAATCTGATGGTGTCACCCGTCGAATATAGACCATCTCTACAGCAGTGGTTCTCAAAACTTGTGGTTCCACAAACCCCAATTTAACACTTATCAGCCAGTGGACGTCCATTTGAAAAGATATACGCCAGGGACCCCCATAAGAGAAGATTTTGAAGGCTCTGTAGTGATTCCATTTTAATTTCAAGGACCCCCAGGACATATGTAATGGTATTTCTATCTCTGAGATGATATATGTTAATTTAACTCTCAGAATGTACAAATGGAACAAAATGGACCTGTTGTCATTTAGCCAGGGACCCCCTGGAACTCCCTGAAGGACTCCTGCGGGGTCCCGTACCCCACTTTGAAAACCAATGATGATCTACAGGCTCCCATTTGTCGTGACGCTTGGCTTGTGGATTGGTTGCTTTTACAACAGCAACTTTTAGCCACACTGGAGCATAAAACCTCCCCCGGTGCAAATATTAT
>NC_137832.1:14048420-14155920 GCF_963921795.1 Nannobrachium achirus
ACTTTTCAGGAAATGGAAAATGAAAAGAAAAGCGAAAAGCAAAAAAAAAAGAGGGAAAAAAAACAAAACACTGTAAAGCTCAACGTGTGACGAATAGCATTCATTTATGAGGGGGGGTAAGTCTAAAGATGGAGATAGAATGTTTCAGCCCGACAGTGACGATATACATTATTGATTCCATGACCTACCAACTCCAGGCTTGGCCGTTTGTTAGTAACAGGATTAAAAATCAATTTAAATGCAAAATCGCTGACGCGTTCATGAGACTTCACTGCATCCAATTAGTGTGCAAAGAAACATGTCTTGCTTAAACCAGGCGGAGATGTACAGTCTCTGTACTGTGCCATGGCGTGCATGGCTCAAAGCCATCGTCACTGCGCTAGAGCAGGGGTCTTCAACGTTGTCAGGCCAAGGACCCCTTAGTTGAGAGAGAGATGAAGCAGGGACCCCCACAACCCATAGATACCATATAGTTTCATCGTTTGACCGCACAATCATCAGGGCTCATGGAAATTTGTGTTTTCAGATATTTAACCACTTCAATACTTAATAAACTTGACCTATCACTCTGTCCTTAATCTGCTCTTTTTCCCCTCTACATGAAACCTCTTTGCCAAAAATAGCAGATCTACAAGCTTGTAGATCTGCTATTTTTGGCTAAAGTTCTCCGAATATGGACGCTAGGGTTCAAGTGGTTAACACAGAAAAGGAGGGGAAAAAAAGCTTCTATGACACAAAGATTTGGACGAGCCCCTGTGGTAACTCTGAGGACCCCCTGGGGGTCCCGGACCCCCTGTTGAAGACCCCTGCGCTAGAGGATCTGGTGAAGCTGATTCAGTCAAAACCACGCTAGACCTCCCCAAGATGACCACGCTCAAGCTCTGAAAAACTAAATAACGGTTATTAGTTCTAAAATGTATTTATTTATTTGTACATTTATTTGAGAAGGACCCCTAGGGGGTCCTTAGAGTTACTACTATAGGGGGCCGACAAATCCTTGTGTGATAATTGGGATAATTATTTGAAATTAACAACTTGAACCCTCGCATCCCTATTCCGAGGAGAACTTCAGCCAAAAATAGCAGATCTACAAGCTCTCAACACCTCGCAGCTATTTTCAGCAAATAGGTTTGGTGTAGAGGTAAAAAAAAAGAGCAGACCAAGTACATAGTGAAAGGTCAAGTTTACAAAATATCGACAAGTTATGTGGTTAAATGTCTGAGAATACACATTAACATGAATCCAACTTAGACTGATGACAGTGCAGTCAAACAAGTCTATGAATATATCTATGAAATCGATGAAAATCTCCATCACACATTTATACAATATGTAGAGGGGGTCCCTGCTTCATCTCTCTCTCAGCTGAGGGGTCCTTGGCCTGAACACGTTGAAGACCCCTGGAATACAATGCTTCCTTTCCAGGGGTTCCCCAATAGGCGCCCCGCGGGCTATTTGCGGCTCGCGAGGGGCTACTGTCTGGCCCCCACCAACCCCAGTAATAATGGTGGTATAAGAGTAGCAACAACACTAATATATCGTCGTTGTCGGGTGGAAACCTTGTATCTCCAAATTTGTACGTTCTTTCGCAAATCATACAAGGCCGTCGCACAAAAGTAGTGAAAACAGCAGATCTACAAACACACAACGCCTCGCACCGCGAGGCGTTGTGTGCTTGTAGATCGGCTGTTTTCACTAGTTTAAATCATTTTTAAAATGATAAATTCAAAACGAACGGTTTTGGACATACAAGATTTTCACCCGACAACAACGAAAACTGTCGCTGGAGTAGTGGGAACGCCACCGTCGCCCCATGCAATGTTGTGGCCCTCAGCTTGGTACCCTAGACATAACTCGGCCCTTGGGGAAAACTAATTGGGGAACCCTGATATACTATATATCATCGCTGCAAGGAAGAAATCTCGTTTTGCTGCATTTACTGCATCCCATCCAACAAGCCTGAGGGGCTCCCATGCAAACAGCGGCAGATATAAATCAATTAGATATGTGGCCTAAATACACAGTCGACGGTGATAATACCAGGTTAATGGGAGATTTTACGGCAGCCTATTATAATCGGACAATGTGGAGATGTCCTATACGGCTGTAATGCATATTCTATTAGCTGTGCACTGCTGGCTGCGTCCCAGACTAGTTGATGTGCCTTGTTAACCCAGCCAGGGACACCTACCCACAGCCTGTCCACTCCAAGCTGTTCAGGAAATGGACTGCGGCCAAAACCCGGACTCTCTCTTTTTGCGGTGTTTCGCCCAGATGGATGTGGTTTTGAGGTTAGGGTTAAAGGGACTACACCATGAATTTCACATTTTTAATTTTTTTCTAGTTTTTTGGTCTTCCCAGTGTTTCTTCAAGCCTCATTGAAGGCTCATTCCATGGTACCGCCCCTCCACTTCAGTTTCCTGGCAACTGAAGAGAAGGGGGCAGTACTTTTGGGCTAAAATTGGAACGATACACGGGAAGATTAACATGGTGCCATGCTAAAATTGGAACGATACAGAGAATATTACGATTGACTCTACATGGTTCTCAACGTGGTTCTCTAATATTTTCTGTATCGTTCCAATCTTGGCCCAAAGACAGCGCCCCGTTGCCAACAAAGGGCATTTTGGTATTGCATCTGAAACGGCTTGGAATCAGAGACAGACAGAACATGAAATATCAATATCCGAGTTTGAAAAGCATGGTGCGGCCCTGTCAAGATCATTACATACTGTATGTGGACAAAGAAAACAGACTCTTGCTGAACACAGTGCATGCCAGGGTCACTGTGCCAGCTTGGACGACACTATCATTGCATTTGAGGTGATACAATAGTTCAATTAACAGGCTCAAAAGATGTATCGAATGTATTGCTCTTTTGCCAAAATGCGCTCTACAATGACTCATTTTGCAAGGTACCTTTTGGTGGACAAAAAAAAAGAATACGGTAGAATCTGCAGAGTGTAGGCATCCTCCTAATGAGATACTGACTAATTAATAGCTAACCAAGGACTTTTGGAAGGTGCAGGACGTTAATTTGGCTGTGAGAAGAATCCTCTCTGTCTGCATCCCCTCAGGTTGTGGGGAGATGTAATTAGGTCCCCGTAGATAGACAGTCAGAGATACAAAATGTCAGCGTTAGCACACAATACCCATTTGAGGAGAGTAAACAGGCTGATCAGCTGTAAGGTCACAGAGACCAGACACTCAGTCAGACATATAGGATGCTGCTGTATGCAGATAAATCTTGTCTGTGCAAGGCAAGCCTAATTGCGAGGAAGAATCTGTCTACCCCCATTCTTTCTAAATCAGTGATTCTCAAACTGATTTTCAACTCAATTTAAGGACCCTCTGTGATTTGCATATTAGGCCACAGGCCCGCCCATAGGTCTGAGAGTGTACTCTCGGAGTTAAAGACTATACATTTTTGGTTCCTAATTGCCTAGTCTTAACCTGACTGCGCCAGATGGTGGCAGTAGTGCGTACCGCCCTACTTTACCATCTGAGATTGCTCGGGGAGAGTTGATAACACTCGTAAAGTCCCGGGCCGGACGAATCAACGTCAGCTACGGGCGGGCTCTGAGCGGCTCTGAGCCAATAGAGTCTGATTGCAGACCACGTGGAAACCCAGGCGGTGGATTCTGAGTGTAACGTCATGCAGACAGGCCAACGCACTGCTGCCACCATCTGGCGCAGTCAGGTTAGCCTAGTCTCGCGTAGCCAGACAACTATTCCACCATCTTCGAATGCTATAGAGTCTGGAACACACCTCTCAAAATATGAACACGGAAGTTGGCATCTGTTTGTCATTTCCGTTCATGAAAATAAATTTTAAAACATCTTAACGTTTATTTTAATTTTTTTCTACAGTATTTCTGCTAAGCAGCAAGCCATGTATGCTTAGGCATCCCATACGTTAACAATCGGGTTTGTGTCCCTCCATTCTAGGTTTAATTTCGAAGATGAGACGCCGACAACAAACTTCGATACATTCCCAGCCGCTATTCTCACCGTTTTCCAGGTAAATGTTCACAACGCCATTTTTGTCTTCTTTTTCCTATCCCATCGCTTTAAAAATTGATACCGATGTCTCTGGTTCAAATTGGCACATTTCCATTTTACTCTCAAAAAAGCAGCTGCAATGTTGTGCATTTGAAAATACATTGCAGTGCACATCATGGGGTGATCGCTGCTTGCCTCCTGTGAATTGTTTTATTTTAATCTTTGTTTATTTTATTTTTATTTTGTTGCTGAGTGAGGTCAGCAGCCAAAGTGACATGAGTGAGATGAAAAAACCTGAGTGAAATGTGCCAATGTCAACCAGAGACATCGGTACGTACAAAATAAATTCTCCTATAGATCGACCCTGCGGCTGAGTAGCTTCTTCTGCTCCTCTCTCCAGATTCTGACCGGGGAAGACTGGAATGCGGTGATGTACCATGGAATTGAATCCCAGGGGGGCGTTCACCGAGGAATGTTTTCCTCCGTTTACTTCATCGTCCTCACCCTGTTTGGGAACTGTATCCTGAACCTTATTGATTGGAAATCGATCAGTGGTGTCAAATGTTTTACTTAAGTAAAAGTATCAATACTGCAATGTAGAAATACTCTGTTAGGGTGCCCTCACACCAAAATACCTATGAGAGTGGAATCCGTGTTCCGCCAATGCATTTCAATGAGAGTGAAGCGGTTTCATGCCAGCAGAGGATTTCTGCAAAAAACGCTCCCTTATCATTGAAATGCATTGGCGGAACGCGGATTCCACTCTCATAGGTATTTTGGTGTGAGGGCACCCTTAGGGTGCCCTCACACCAAAATACCTAGAGTGGAATCCGCCAATGCATTTCAATGAGAATGGAGCGGTTTTTTTGCCAGTAGAGGATTTCTGCAAAAAACATTCTCATTGAAATGCATTGGCGGATTCCACTCTAGGTATTTTGGTGTGAGGGCACCCTTACAAGTAAAAGTCTGGAATTCAAAATGTACTTGAGTAAAAGTACAAAAGTATTGGCATCAAAATGTACTTAAAAGTACTAAAAGTAAAAGTACAAAATGTTTAACCTAGTTATAAAATAGGACTTTAGCCCTATTTTATATTAATGTTTGTTTTATAATATAATCATGTATGTCTGCAAAGTAACTAGTAACTAAAGTTTTCAAATAAATGTAATGGAGTAAAAATACAATATTTGGATCTGAGATGTAGTGGAGTAGAAGTAAAAGTATTGGAAATGGGAAATACTCAAGTAAAGTACAAATACCTCAAAATTGTACTCAAGCACAGTACTTAGTTACTTTACACCACTGGAATCGATGGACCTCTGTGGCTTTCAGACAGCCTGCACCCAAAGCCACATACATACCGCACTGAAACGATTCATCATTGATTTAGAACCTATACAAGAACGGCCGCTTGCATAAATATTGATTCTGTATTTATTGAACTGTTTATAATACTTTTTCCTGAGCCTGCAAAAAAAACAGACACACTCCTCAACGTGTTTTTGGCCATTGCCGTTGATAACCTCGCCAATGCCCAGGAACTCACCAAGGTACAGTAAAGCCGTGTTCAGACTACAGCTATAAAGCTATACAAATAAGCAAGCTAAAAAAACAGGTAGCTTGGTAAAAACCATGCAGCTTTATTTTTATGCAAGCTTTTCATTTCCAAGCTTTTTTTCGAGCATGGAAGCTGGTTTCCATAGAGATAACATTGAATTACCAAGCTAAACTTTAGCTTTAAAGCTCCCTATGAATGAGGCATAACGGAGGGAGTAGCCAGTGAGCTTGTTTTCCACCTCAGGCTGTCCCTGCTCCTTGGGATGGGAGACCCCACCAGCCCAGGAAGTAGAGGCAGCGTGTGTCGATAAAAGTCACTTGCCTTGAATCAAACACCACACGGAATTTCCCCTCCCTCTCCTAAATGTATTGTTGCTGAATTCTACAGTGAATATTGCCGTTAGGATGTACGACACCTGGCGTTTATTTGTGTTATTTATCTGGCTTGTTAGTCTTTAGTATGACAGTCTACAAATGAACCCTGACGGGTCCATTTGGTTCCATTTTGTACACTGTCAGAGTTATGGTGAGACCTTGAAATTTGAAAGTTAGAGAAACATTATTAGTTCTTTAAAAAACATGATGTGAGAGGTTTGGAGATGTCAAATCGGAATTTGGGTTTAGTTATGAGTGTTTGTTTGTGTGTGTGTGTGTGTGTGTGTGTGTGTGTGTGTGTGTGTGTGCGTGCGTGCGTGCGTGCGTGCGTGCGTGCGTGCGTGCGTGCGTGTGCGCGTGCGTGTGCGTGCATGTGTGCGTGCCTACGTGTTGATGCATTCTTGAATGCTGTGCAGGATGAGGAGGAGCAGGAGGAGGCCATCAACAAGAAGCTGGCCATGCAGAAGGCCAAAGAGGTGAAGGAGGTCAGCCCCATGTCAGCAGCAAACATCTCCATCACTGCGTAAGTCACAGCGTCACTCCTCTCTTCAGCCAGTCAGTGGAAGCTAGACAGTCTCTCATCTCTTCAACCAGTCAGTGGAAGCTAGACAGTCTCTCATCTCTTCAACCAGTCAGTGGAAGCTAGACAGTCTCTCATCTTTTCTGCTAGGCAGTGGAAGCTAGACAGTCTCTCATCTTTTCAGCTAGTCAGTGGAAAGTAGACAGTCTCAGGTTGACATCTCTATTCTTATTGTTAGGTAGAAACTTTGCACCTCTCCATATTTCAACTTTTTTTGTATGATATTCTTTCGCAAATTGAATGCCCTACTCCAGGGTTCCCCAATAGGCGACCCGTGGGCCATTTGCGGGGGCTACTGTCTGGCCCTCACCAACCCCAGTAATAATGGTGGTATAAGAGCAGCAACAACACTAGTATATCGTCATTGTTGGGTGGAAACCTTGTATGTCCAAAACCGTTTGTTTTGTATCTATCGTCTAAAAAAAGTGACAAAACGAGTGAAAACAGCAGATCTACAAGCACACCAATTTGAACCAGATGTCTCTGGTTCAAATTGGCACATTTCCATTTTACTCTCAAAAAAGCAGCTGCAATGTTTTGCATTTGAAAATACATTGCAGTGCACATCATGGGGTGATCACTGCTTGCCTCCTGTGAATTGTTTTATTTTTATGTTTATTTTATTTTTATTTTGTTGCTGAGTGAGGTCAGCAGCCAAAGTGACATGAGTGAGATGAAAAAAACTGAGTGAAATGTGCCAATGTCAACCAGAAACATCGGTATGTACAAAATAAAAATAGATCGGCTGTTTTCACTAGTTTTGTCACTTTTGTGAGATGGTCTTGTATGATGAAGCAGGTATCTGAACTGTCGCTGGAGTAGCGGGAACGCCACCGTTGCCCCCTGCAATGTTGTGGCCCTCGGCTTTGTACCCTAGACATGATTCGGCCCTTGGGGAAAACTAATTGGGGAACCCTGCTCTACTCCCTCAGTGGTTCTCAAACTTTGAAATTTGAAGGTCTTCCCCTTAACTTTATTAATTTTATGTATTTTTCTTTTGTACACTGTCAAAGTTACAGACTTGTTAAGGGTCAATTTAGACCCCATCAAAGGAACCTAGAGTCCCTGAAATCCACTTTGAGAACCACTGCCCCACTTCGCCATGCTAAAGTAGCGAAAGTATCCGATCTTCAAGTGAGCTTGTAGATCTGATAGTTTTCAATACTTTTGAAACATTTTGAAATTTAAAGTGAAAGTCTTGTCAGTCGGGTTGAAGAATATTTTAAAAATGAAAAGTACTTACAATTTACTACACTGTGAATTCACTGCAGTTATTTAGTCTCCATTGGAACTCAGGTTCTTTTTTCTATTTCCTGAAAATGTATGACTTCAGACTTACAGTAGAGTACAAGGTTTCTGCCCGACAGCGACATAGTTAAGCTAGAAGTACTAACAGTATCTCTTTATTCCTGTCCACAAAGTGACTAATTCTTAGTGTTCTACAATCTTCTAAGTGCAATTTCTACTAAGTTTGGCATGGTTAACATCATCGTCTAAATTGACCCTTAACAAGTCTGTAACTTTGACAGTGTACAAAAGAAAAATAAATTAATTAATACAGTGTAGAGCAAGAGTAGGGCATTCAATTTGCGAACGAATATCATAAAAAAAAGTTGAAATATGGAGAGATGCAATGTAACATTGACTAAAGAGATAAATAGTTTAGATGCAGGTCCAATTCAAAGATGTAACATGTACTGTATACTAGTGATTCATTTTGTTTTCCACAGCCCCACCTTGCTGTGTTGCAAGACCTTTATCAATATGGCACATTATGAATGTCATTATGGTATATGTTTTCTTGTGTGCTTCTGTTTTCTATTCGTTTTATCTAAAGCTTTGTTAAATCCTGGTGTGTTTTTTCTTTTATTACCGGATCACAGGGTAAAGTAATGTCAAATTATGTGATCACTGCATGTGTAACGACGACCGGTTGTTAATCCAGACCCATTAGCGCGCTCGTAAAGCCCCAGTGAAAGTTGACTTCTCCCACCCACACACAGTTTTTTTTTTCTAAAATCGGAGTCCAAGAGACTGCTGGACCCCCTAGGGTCCAAAGGAAAGTACCCTTTAAAGCAGGGTTCCCCAATAGGCGGCCCGCGGGCCATTTGCGGCCCGCGGGGGGCTACTGTCTGGCCCACACCAACCCCAGTAATAATGGTGGTATAAGAGCAGCAACAACACTAGTATATCGTCGTTGTCGGCTGGAAATCTCGTATCTCCAAATTTGTACGTTCTTTTGCAAATCATACAAGGCCGTCGCACAAAAGTAGTGAAAACAGCAGATCTACAAGCAGTCAAGCACACAACGCCTCGCACCGCGAGGCGTTGTGTGCTTGTAGATCGGCTGTTTTCACTAGTTTAAATAATTTGAAAAATTATAAATGCAAAACGAATGGTTTTGGACATACAAGATTTTCACCCAACAACAACGTTATCTGAACTGTCGCTGGAGTAGCGGGAACGCCGCCGTCGCCACCTGCAATGTTGTGGACCTCGGCTTGGTACCCTAGACATAATTCGGCCCTTGGGGAAAACTAAATGGGGAACCCTGCTTTAAAGAGAGGTTAATTCATTGATGTTCATCCAAAACCGCCAGCT
Organism: Nannobrachium achirus; assembly: GCF_963921795.1. Classification (NCBI taxonomy): domain Eukaryota; kingdom Metazoa; phylum Chordata; class Actinopteri; order Myctophiformes; family Myctophidae; genus Nannobrachium; species Nannobrachium achirus. The sequence continues at coordinate 14,057,536 of NC_137832.1, forward strand.
GATTATTATTTTCAACACTTGAGGCTCGTTCACAGCAAGCACTATAACCATGGCTATAACTAAAACCGTCACCATTGTTTTTGTTATAGCTGAGTTAGAACTATTTTTAACCACTTACAGTCCCTTATACCTGTTTGACCAGAGTCCCTCAGGGCTCTATAATAGCGTCTTTTCAGTTTTCGCTCTACAATAAACCTCTTCGCTGAAAATAGCCGATCTACAAGCTCGCAATTGCATAATGAGTTTGTACAGTAGATAGGCTGTTTTGTGCAAAGGTTTTCCCCATGAATACAGATTTTGGAGTTTAAGTGGTTAAAACTATACATTTATAGATGTCGTTATAGTTACAGTGCTTCATGTGAACGGTCCTTTATATGCTATACTGTATATACAATGTTATATATTTCAGTAGCGACATTAGGCTGTACAGTATATTGAAAAACTTTCATTTTCAGACCTGATTTATTTATAATTGCCCATTATAAGAGTGCATACATCACACATTTAGTTAGTATGATTATCCCTGAATATATATTACTGTTATACAGCATTATTAGAGCTGTGAGCTGTGAAGCTATTGCAAAAACTAGCGCAATTAGACTGTCTGTCTGTCTGTCTGTCTGTCTGTCTGTCTGTCTGTCTGTCTGTCTGTCTGTCTGTCTGTCTGTCTGTCTGACTGTCTGTCTGTCTGTGTGTGTCATTTTTTCCTCAATGACTGGTGGTTTTAAAACATGTAGCGTTGTCTTTGAACTCTTTCTGTTTTGTATTTTTTACCTTTGTGTTAATACTAAACTGTATCTCCGTTTCAGCATGTTACATTTAGAGTCTGTCTCTCCATTGACTATCCTGTTGCTAGACTAAAGGGTCTTTGAGACTTTTCCCCCTCCGGCGTTTTCACATCAAATGAAAGCATTCCTCATCTAAACTGGCAGAACGTTGGTGGGCAAAAGTCTCAAAGCGGGCACTGAGTGACGTTTCTTTTCCTTCAGTATTTTAGTGTTGTTTTCCTTAAAGGAGCACCTCGCCCGTTTTCAAACTCTTCGTATGATTGGTCCTCCTCACTAATGCTCATCGTGAGATGGCAGCATTTCCATCTTAGCCGGGGATCACCCAAAAATGTGAGATGACCTGTGATGTCATGGCGTACTTTTTATTTCTGTTTTATCTATTAGTTTGGTCCCACAAAATTGTGAAAAGTGATGAGTCATCACTTTTTTTCCCCACTTTTTTTTTTGATGAGTCATCACTTCGCAGTTTTGTGGGGCTGTTTTTAGCCCAAGGAATGTTTTTCATGCAAAACAAATGCTTGAAATGGATTCTGAATCATGAAGAACCCCTAGTTTGACCCCTCACATGCTACACATTCTTTCCTTTTTTTATATTTTTCTTTTCCTGTATAGTGAAGTTGATGGGACAGTGAATATACAAAAATAGCCATAACCTTTTTTCGCGATGTTTCTGGCAGAACAGGCCTCTCATTCTGTGGACCTTAATGACCAAACTTATAGATAAAACAGAAATAAAAGGTACGGCATGACATCACAGGTTCAACCCTATTCCTTGAGCTTTTGGGCCTGTGGGTCCCTGACTATCTACTAGTCGGTGGGCTTTGGACAGTTCAGAAACCCGCCTACCATGACATCATCGTTTGGGATTCCAAGCTAATACCAAAGTACAGCCTGTGTGGTCTTCCTGGAAAGTTAGCTCTCTGAAATAAAAAGCTGTTCAAATAAATAAATGTTTGAAAATGACCTATCCTGCTGCCCACCAATAATGTCATCGATAGAAAGGTCTCTGAACTGTTCCACAGCCCTCCTCTGAGACAGAGAGTGAGAATAAGATGGCCGTCTTATAATGAGTGAGGACCAACTCCATGAAGATACGTTTGAAAATGGGTTAAGCTCCTTTAACTAAAGCTGCCCGTTGGGTTGACATGTGATGTGTTACGGGAGAGAGAGTGAGAGATAAAGAGACAGAAGTCCCTTTTCCACTACAGGGCCGAACCAGAACTAGAACCAGAACATTCCAGAACCAAGAACTAAAACTTTCAAGAACCTGTTAAAGTTTTACTATGTAACTTTTTTTATAAAACAAATCTTAAAATTGTCCTAACTGTTAAATCGCTAAAGTTTTAGAACACCCACTCCATTATTTTCAGCTTCTGAAGCCTTCTCTTTATATGTTTTCTATGAGCCGTGAGGGGGGGAGAATTTCGCGCCATGATGACGTAATCTGCATCATCTGTATACGTTGTGTATACGTTGCCCAATCACATCGCCGATCATGCACACATGGTACACTACCGGCCAATCACAGCTTATCTGCCCTGGTCTTGAAGTGGGGTCGCCATATTTGTAGTCGCCGTGTGTCTCTTTACTCAAAAAGTAATCTCGCCTACCAGGCAGGGTGAAGTCGTCCGTTTCTCCGGAATGCCTGAACGCCCAGGAACCAGGGACCCCTCTAAAGATAGCTCTCGGCGTTGTGGAGGCAGACGCGGGGGTGTGAAGGTACGAAAAACGGGCGAAAGACGCGAACGCGACCGCGGTTTGCTATATGGCTACTGACCACTAGTTGAGAATCTTACACAGTATAGCTTTAAGTTCCGGGACCAAGTTCTGCTTACGTTTCCATATAACCAGACCTAACCGGGAAGGTCCCCAAAAAGAGCAGCAGTGCTGCTGGCCCCGCCCCAAAACCAGAACCAGAAATTGGCTATATGCGCAGCAGCCATATTGGAGAGAAGTTGGGTCTCTTCTCACTTCCTTCAAAGGTGTTACCAATGATACTAATGAAGGCTCTGTTCCATTTCATGTAGCACAGTGGTTCTCAAACCTTTTATTTAAAGGACTCCCATAACTCTGAGAGCATACAAATGGAACCAAATGGACCCTTACGGGTCCATTTGGTTCCACGTGTATGCTCTCAGAGTTACACACCTTTTAAGGGGTAATTTGGAACCCCCAAGTTACCCTGGACCACACTTTGGGATCCACCGGTGTAGCAGAGTGTTTCCAGTGAGCCAACATGCTATATATCAGCACCCTGACTCTGTTTGACCAGAATGGAACAGAGCCATTCATTAGTATCATTAGTAACACCTGTGAAGGAAGTGAGAAGAAACCCAACTTCTCTTAAAAAATGGCTGCTGTGCATATAGCCTATAGGTTCAGGTTCCGGAAAGTTCTGGTTTCCACCTCGTAGTGGAAAAGAGGCAGAGAGAGAGAGAGAGGTGGAGAATAATTGAACTGAGAATTGTCTCCTTCCTGTCCTCTCTCTGACCTCTCTCCCTGTGATGTTCCTCCCCTCCCCCTCCCCCATCTTGTTTTTTTTTCTTTTCCGTTTGTTCGTGCATGTGTGCAGTTTTGTCATGCACGGTCAAGGTGCACAGTCTAGCAGCTCATCCGTCTGCAGCGTTAGCTCACTGTGAGTTATTAACCTCTCTGTTACAATTTATGCCCCGTTTTGACTCCGACCATCATCGCTCTCTCTCTCTCTCCCTCCTCTTCCTCCTGCCGCCCGCCCGCCCGCCCACAGGCCCTGTCGTGGGGAGCGTGATTGTTTTCTATACGCGGAGACCCGGCCTTCTAAACACAGGTTCAAATGGCGTCCAAAATCATTCTCAGCCTAGTGAATCTTCATGACTCGCTGTGTTAGTGTGGCAGTCTCACACAGCACTGAAGTTCAAAGTTTCTAATCACACCGTGGGTGTGCTTTTTTTTGGGGAGGGGAGGGGGGGGGGGGGGGGGGTCAAAAACATTTCCTGAAAAGTGTGGTGTTAAGGTTGGGCTTAAAGGAGTAGTTCACCCTCAAAATGACTCACCCCGTGGAGAACACATGTATTGTACACCTATTGATTCCAGATGGAGACCCAAATGCATTGGGAATCAATGGGCCTACAAAGAGTCTCCTCAAATTATTGAATGCGACAAAAATTACAAAAAATATTATTGAACTCGAGTCTCCATGGGGTGAGTAATCGATAAGGGAAAAAAAGTCATTTTGAGGGTGAACTACTCCTTTAAGGTTAGGTTTAGGCTCAGTTTTTTGTGAGGATTATTAAGGAAGAACAAAGAAGAACTGTCAATCACAGCGACTACCAGCCAGTCACAGTGTAGAAAGGAATCATGCCACGTGCGGATGGGTGGGTCATACCATCCTGTGTTTCCCCCCCCACGCGCCCTCTCTTTGGGTCGTACCATCACGCGTTTCTTTGATTTCCTTCATTGTTGAATTGTAACAGAGGAATGTTGGTCTGTCCCTGTCCTGTATCTCGTGAGGGGGAACGCGTGTGTGCATGTGTTCATGTTTTTGCATCCCCTCTACTGTCTATGTTTGTGTTTTTTATTCCTGTGATTGTCTGTGTATTGTGTCTGTTCTCATGTCACGGTGGTTTTGTGATTGAACTACTCTTTCTTGGTCAATTTCTTTGATTTATATTTTTTTCCATTGACTTGAACCTCTCCCACCTCAGGGATGCATTATGTGGTCGTTCATACTGTGTCTATACTGTGTGTGCCTTTATCGTGGCCCACTGCACAGAAAAATAATGGTTCTTGAAATGGTGGGATTTGGCGTGTAGGGGGGAAAAAAGACGCAGGCCAAGTATGGAGCCCTGGTCGATCTACAAGCTCGCAGCACGGCACCGAGTGCCGCGCTGCGAGCTTGTAGATCTGCTATTTTTGAAAAATCGTGAAAATTAAAATGTTGACACGATTCTATAAGTGTCTTTTGAATTTTTGTGTGCACCTCCCTGAGGGAGTGGAGGAAGTTGCTCAGGATAAGTTGGAACTGTTACCCCCGCGACCTGATTCCGGATAAGCGGTTGAAGATGGATGGATGGATGGATGGATTGTTCATGAGCTGTCCAGCCGGTGCTCATAGACTCTAATGTTATTCATTGAACTTCCGGTGCGAGTTTTGCCACCGAAAGTGTCATGGCGCATAGCTGTGGTCACTGAGCGTCTTTTCCTTTATATCACTTTGTTCCTAGGATGATGGATCCTACTGAATGCTACGTCCACTAGAGGATGACACGGGAGTGGATTTTCACTCCTGTCCCGTCCCACTCCCGCAGAAAAAATCCTGTCCCATCCCAATCCTGGGCCAGAGTAAAAAAATAAATCCCGTCCTGTCCCACTCCTGTACAAAGACTCCTGGTCCCATCCCGCTCCTGGTCAAAATCACTTCCGTTCACATCCCGCTACCGAAAAAAAATAAAATCGTGCAGATGTTTTTCTATTTTGATTATATTTGATATCATGTTTATTATTATATAATGTATACTTTTATAATGTTCGCAGTTCAAAGACCTCACTTTCCTGTGCAATTTATTTCTGCGATTTGATGAACTGGTCTGGGATGATTCCCGCTCCTGCCCACTCCTGTTGATTTGCATTCCTGTCCCGTCCCGATCCTGGCATTAATACAAATTTGACTCCTGTCCTGCGGGAATCCCACGGGACCCACAGGAATTCCTGTCAAATGTCATCCTCTGACGTCCACCACACAAACACAGCATTAATAAAAGACAACACAACAGAGGACCAGTGTTGCCAGATGGGAAATGTTGAGTTATCGTACCTTGAGGCTTAAAATGATCATATTTGACGGAAAACTATCGTACACAGACAAAAAAGAGAAATCACCTGTGTAAATAAGTAATTTAAAAACAAAATATGCATAGTTACATTTTATCGTACATTTCAGCATTTTTAGAATTATTGATCGTACAAATCATCAAATTATCGTACCAAATGCGATAATTATTGTACATCTGACAACACTGTCTGCAGAGGATGGATCCTACACCAACGCTACGTTCACCACACAAACACAGCATTTATACAGTAAACACCAGGCTATGTTCAAGTTATCTAGCTCTGTTCTGGCATGTTGGACCGGGAACGCAATATTACGCAGTATTATTTTAACCAGTATTTTATGCTTTAACTATTAAAAAATCTAACCCAAGTTTGAAGTGAATTGTGGTGTGTGTGTGTGTGTGTGTGTGTGTGTGTGTGTGTGTGTGTGTGTGTGTGTGTGTGTGTGTGTGTGTGTGTGTGTGTGCGCGCGCACGCGCGTGTGTGTGTGCGTGCGTGCGTGCGTGCGTACATGCATGTACATTTCAAGGCTGCTCAACAGCACTTCTCTGGTCAGCCAGCGGTACTCAGGCTACATACAGACAGACAGACACACATACACAAACGCATACACACACGGCCACATATAGGAGACGGTGTGATCACCGCTCAAAAAAGCAGATATACAAACTCACAGTGCGGCACCAAGTGCAGCGCTGCGAGCTTGTAGATCTGCTATTTTTGAAAAATCGTGGAAAAAAAGTCTATAAATGTCTTCTAAATCCTTCTTCTAAATAAGTGGTTCTCAATCTTTTTCAAGTCAAAGACCCCAAAAATACCTGTATTTGGCCACGGACCCCCATCTCAACATATGTTGTTCCAGGGACCCCTCAGAAGCAAATATTTGAGTTACAAATGTTCGCATTTAAAAAAATATATTCAAAGATATAAGATACAGTATATAAGATGCAGTATGTATAAGATATTGTAAGATAGACATAGGATTTACTTTTCACTTCAGCTAGGGAACTGTGTGTAACCAAATCTATAATTTATATACAACACACACACACACACACACACACACACACACACACACACACACACACACACACACACACACACACCACTTGCTCCCCCTATCGGCCGGGAGGGGGAGCCCGGCTCCCCCCATTCCTGCATCGACTGATACCAACCTGTTACCAACGTTGAACAAACACCTTGTTGTCTGACCCAGAGAACAACCCAGTGTCCTCCTGAACCCACGCTGACCTGTGTTCACCCCACCACGTGCGTGCGTGCGTGCGCTCTGTGCGTGCATGTGAGTGTGTGTGTGTGTGTGTGTGTGTGTGTGTGTGTGTGTGTTGTGTACACAGAGCAGTATAAAAAGCAGAGCTTGCAGTGAGTCCGTCAGTCTGTCTGTCTGCCTGCCTGCCTGACAATATGATGAAACCCACTCTGATCCTGTTGCTGCTGCTGCCTCTCTGCTTAGGTAACACACACGCACGCACGCACGCACGCACGCACGCACACACACACACACACACACGCACGCACACACACACACACACGCTACTGTAAAGTGCATGTTCTCCAGTACTGTAGGCGATTATTCCTACCGTAGGAGACGGTGTCACATAAATTAGAAGGCGCGGCTTGTGATTGGCGGAGGTCTGGAGCGCTCGGATGTGGTCACTTGGACTGTGCGGGTGTGAATGTTAACCTCTATGCCTAAACCTAACCCAAACCCTAAGCCTAACCTCAGTAAAGCTATGCCTAACTCTAACCCTAACCCTAACCTTAACCTCAGTAAAACTATGCCTAACTCTAACCCTAACCCTAACCTTAACCTCAGTAAAACTATGCCTAAACCTAACCCTAACCTCAGTAACCCTGACGCTGGCGAGTAGCCGACGCGGGTGAACGGAAAAGAAGCGCTCCTTCCTCCACCGTCTCCTACATTTGGAATAATAGCGTACTGTAGCCTACTTAAAGAGTAGTTCACCCCAAAATGTCTCACGCCATGAAGACTTACCCCCATTGATGCATTTAGTTGGGGCAAATCCGATACTTCTGTGACCACGAGAGCAAAGGTCCGTTTCTCAATGGATTTGTCATCTAGGAGGGTTATTAAAAAAATGGCTGGGGTGTATTTTTCAAAATGGTCGGGAAAATGTTTGACATCTAGGGTAATTTTCAATCTCATTCACTTACTATACACTATACTATAAAGGAAAAAATGACTCCCAAAAAATCTGCTTTAAGTGGGATGTGAGGGGTCAAACTAGGGGTTTTTAATTAGTCTGAATCCATTGCAAGCATTTGTTTTGCACGAAAAACATTCCTTGGGCAAGAAATGACCCCTCAAAACGATGGTTTAGTGATTAGTCATAATTTTTTTGTCTTTTGGGGTCCGTCTTTAGCCCAAGGAATGGGCCCTAGTAACTCAGTCCCACTTCCCCCCCTTGTGACGCCCCTTGCCGCAGGCCACAGCCAGTGTAGCGGCGCTTCCCACTACAGCTCACAGCGCACAGGGCTGTAGGGCACAGCCCTGCCTGTAGTGTAACTTGACTCCACAGCTGGCCTGGGCTGACCCTCTAAACAGATAAAGCAACGTGTGTTCTCTGCCCTAGGGATTGGTCAAAAATGACAGCAATCAATTCTTTTTTTAGAAGAATCAATGTTCGATTGGTTATAGCTTTGTGGCCAGCCCCTACACCAGCACGCTGACAGACAGACAACAAACACAAGGACAGAACAGTAACACACTCTGAGGATAGTGGACAGCAGAGAGAGAAGAAGGCGACCACATAAACATATAAAAGTAGACGTTACATTATGGACCTCGACCCCAGCCCCAAACTCCCACAAAGAACAAGAGAAAACATGGAGTTGAAAGGGAGAGAAGGAGGGAGGGAAATGTTACAAACTGACTTAAAAGTTCAGAGCTGCAGAATGCAGTCTTCTAGTAAGAATGATGCAGCAACAAGTAAGTTGTTTCACTATAAACACTGGTTATTCTCAAGTTTCTCAACTTGCATGTGGATCCCCAGGGGAGCATGAGGAGGCCAGATAAATTAATTGATATTATTAGGATAAGAACACACTTTGTTCCATTTTGTATCCTATCATGTTAGACCCCTTTAATAACATGAACACAAAACCAGCAGTTGACTGCAATAATAACAACCTTGGCATCATTGTATATTATTTTGCTGTCTGCTGCAGTGCTGTGGTGTGTTGTGGAGTGGTTTGCTTTGTCTCTCCCAACAGTCAAAACAAACATAAAAGCTAGTTAAGCTACTGTATATTACGACCTTGGATTATAGGGATCCCATATGAGACCTTAGGCCTAGATATGCCTTGATAAAATATATCATGTGCTGCTGCTATTTTAATGACAATTGTTAAATGGTTAATAGGCTACATAGGCTGCTAGGCCATACACTATATAGCCTACTGTACACAATTGTTCAACTCGGAAAAATGACTGCAAATATGTGACCGAGGCTGGAGAAAAGGTCCTTATGTCTGCATTGGTCTTTTTTCATCTTTTTGCAGATCATGATCATCAAGTAATGAATATAACATTTCAAATGACATGTCAGTCATTCAAATCTGAACATATTTGAATAAGATATACTTATTTGAATGTTAAACCTCAAACCAAGAATCTGATTAAAAGGCTCTCAAAGTTTGTCATGGTACTGGCAGTCAGCCAGGTAAGGGGTGTGAACAATGGATTGTTAACTCCACCCCTCACCCGCCCTAACCTATTGGTGGTGATCTGTAGCTGAAACCTGAGAACAACAGCCACACAGATTAGCCAACAGAAACTGCAGATGTAAATGTTGGCTTTGACATGTTAATGTGTCTCCACCCTCCAGAAGGGTGCAAGGAAACACAAAAACACAGCTCTGTTTACAAACTCATTTAAGCTATTTTATGATTATTAAATGGATATCTGTTACAATCTTAAATAATATGGAAAAAAAGGATAAACACGAAAAATCCAAAATCAAAAGTATTTTTGTTAATTTGCTGGAATTCACTTGCAGACATATAGGCCTAAGGACCTTTTTCTCCAGCCTCAGTCAAATGTCACTGTATGTGCTTGCATGCAACTGTTTATATGCTTGTTGTTAGGGTTAAGTGTGTGTGTGTGTGTGTGTGTGTGTGTGTGTGTGTGTGTGTGTGTGTGTGTGTGTGTGTGTGTGTGTGTGTGTGTGTGTGTGTGTGTGTGTGCGTGTGTGTGCGTGTGCGTGCGTGCGTGCACGCTCAACAGGACAGAAGCAGTATAAAATCAGGTGTATTGGAGAAGACTTCTATATGCTCAGAAACCAGGAGCTGGACTGCACTGACAAAGTTCCCCAGGCCTGCTACACCAGAGGTAGGTGTGTGTGTGTGTGTGTGTGTGTGTGTGTGTGTGTGTGTGTGTGTGTGTGTGTGTGTGTGTGTGTGTGTGTGTGTGTGTGTGTGTGTGTGTGTGTGTGTGGGCGTGCGTGTGCATGCGTGCGTTTATGATATTCTTTTTTAATTTATGTTTATTTTTTATAGCTCTACATTGTGTTTAGTAATCATGCGGGGGGACGGTAGAGATTATTGATGTTGATGTCTTGTTTTATTGATTTTATTGAATTGGATACCTATAAGAAAGGAATATTCTCAGAAATAGTGTCATATCCTGGAATAAATTCCTTACCAAAATATCTCTTCACCAATGTGTTTGTAAAGGTGTCTAGTAACACATCTCACAAAGACTGAAATTCAGTCTCCCTAGGACAGGGGTATTCAACTAAATTGTCCAGGGGGCCACATTAAACCAAGGGGCCGGGGGCCGCACTAACGTACCACCCCCCCCCCCCAGCTATTAATCTCATGTACACTTGAAACAACGGGCACGACACTACTACATTTTCACAAACAACCACAGTTTCATCTAACTACATTGCAAAGCAGAATACTTTAAAAGTAGAATACTTTTCATGTTAATGTGCTTAATTTCTGTTCAACAAGTTGGCAATTGTAAACATGCTTTCTTGTTTAAAACCTAGTGCTACTAGGTGCTACATCACACTAATGATGGCCAACCTGGCTTTGATGCTATCTTTAAGGGCGGATTCACACTGCAATCCGTTTGATTAGAACTGATTCTGAAACCGGTTGCTGGTTCACGCTGGCCAGCATTCACATTGGCAGACCTTCTGGCCTCCCTGGAGATCACTAGCACTATACAGCCCGGTCCTATAGGTGGCGGTATGCACATAGTGTCATCAACTATGCGACATTGCTGATGGTGGTTGCCAATAAATTCAGGCACGAAAGTTGGTGTAACAATTCAATGACGCGCGACAGCGCAGTGTGGAACATTGTTGCAGTGGTCTTGGGTCTCGCACCCCCCACACCTCGACAAGACAAACAAGCCTATTTGCATATCAATTGACCTGTGTCGCTGATCTACAAGCTCACACTGACCTTGCATCCGCGACGCGCTGTGAGCTTGTAGATCTGCTATTTTCCAGGCGCATAAACGTGCAGAATGATGAGCGAGACATGCAGCGCAGCGCACGTTATTATTTTAATTATTTAATAATCAACATGGCTGAAACGCTTGTGGCTTAATATTCACATTAATGGCACGTCAAGCAGGCACAGCAGTGCACAAGCAGTGCCAAGGAATCTATAACATCGAAACAAAAGTCAGGGATAAAGGAATACTTTTAGGCTATTTTCTATCAACAGCGGTAAGTCATTTTCGGTTTGTTTTCATGGTTTAACAGTTCATGGTTTAACTTGTAGGCTAGTGCTTTCTCTTTCTGCTTTTCTTTCCCGACGGGCGACAGCCCGACAGCGCACCAAGCCCCCCCCCCCCCCCCTCCCGCTGTAAATCTGATCCCAGAGCAGCATAACCATCATCTCACAGTTACAGCCATACTTCATGTCGCTGCCTCGCGGCTAATAACGGACCTGAATCTGATCCTAGGTCAGCCTAGATTACAGTCCCGTGTTCCGAATGTTTTAACGGAGCGCCGGTTCTGGCCGTCCCGTCTCACTTTCACCCCTGCCTCAGTGCGCTGGTGCGAGACAATAAATAACTGTTCGCCAATTGCTACTTCTCCCAATTGGAAGTACATGACACCAGTCCAGCGCACCACAGTAGTAGGCTAACTGGTGATATAAAACATATAAACGAATTTTAGAAGACAGTCCTACAAGCAAGCAATCTCTCTGTGAGATGAAGTCGCTGATCCCATGGCCATGTCGACAACTGTTACCCAGTGTTTATTTGTGCCGACGGCTGACTCGTCGACATTATATGAGGTCACGTTCAACATCAATACCGTTTTTGAGGCCGGTTGCTTCACACTGCGGCTCACCGGTCTCGAGGTCGCACAATGCAGTCTCGAGACTACCTCTTGAGGTGGTTTCGAGGCTATCCGTTTCTGAGGAAGACCGCACGCTTCACACTGTCAAAACCGGTTTAAACATCTGCCAAGTAGCCTCGAGACCGGTCTCGAGACCGCAGTGTGAATCCGCCCTTAGAGTAGATGTCGACCTTATTGACAGTGCACACACAATTGCCTTCTCTGATGCTTTAACGATGCTCAACGAGGATCAGGTGGGTCGCAGACACACACTCCACTCTGCTGCAGTGCTCTGACTGGAGTCTCTTCACTTGAATATGATTAGGGATTACTGTGATTGTGGTAAGATGATGCTAACGTTTCATATCGCGCAAACCATACCTATAACGTTCATTAGCCTCCACAAAAAAAACGATTGGATTTTTTTTTTCTTTTTTTTTTTTTTCAAAATCTTTTTTTTTGCTTTTTCAAAATTGCTCCAGGGGCCACAAGGAAGGTCCCCACGGGCCGCCAGTTGAATACCCATGCCCTAGGAGAATCAGTTACAGCTGATGAAAGTTGGAGTCCCATTAAATTATACAGGATAAAACACACCAAAATAAATATGCTTTAAGTAGCATGTGAGGGGTCGCGCTACGTCCAACCCGGGAAGCTCCCCCCTGTCAGGTGATAAGAAGCGGCCTGACTGAAGGAAGCATGAGCTCAGTTCGGGGCTCTCCCCAGGTTGGCAGAGGGAGAGCTTATATTAGGCAATTGGCACTGGGTGAAAAATGGGTTACAAAATCGTGGGATGAAAACTTTAAAAAAAAGAAGAGCGTCTGCTAATGCTAAATGCCTGTATTGTAAACTTGTAAATTGTGTGTGTGTGTGTGTGTGTGTGTGTGTGTGTGTGTGTGTGTGTGCGTGTGTGCGTGTGTGCGTGTGTGTGTGTGTGTGTGTCCCATACCTGCTGGGGGAAGTAAAACAATGTGCAAACACAGCAGCAAGATTCGTGAGCTGCTGTGATAAGAGAAGGATATCAAATGGAACCCAACCACCTTAAAAACCATTGTATATATATATCACTGCTCTGCCTGCACGTTACCGTGATGCATGAAAACTGTTTTCACCTGTACATATTTTGTTCTGATTGTTCTGATTGTATTGTATTGTATTGCATTGTGTACTGTACACTTCTACTTTGGCAATGTAAACGTATGTTTTATCATGCCAATAATGCCCGAATTGAATTGTGTGTGTGTGTGTGTGTGTGTGTGTGTGTGTGTGTGTGTGTGTGTGTGTGTGTGTGTGTGTGTGTGTGTGTGTGTGTGTGTGTGTATAGATAATGGAGAGAAGGGCTGTGCTCGGCTGGAGATCTGTGATCGACCAGGATGGACATGCTGTCATGAGAACCTCTGCAACGCCTGACCCCCTCACCGTTGACCTTCGACCCCAGGGTCAACGTCAAACAAGCCAACAAACCAATCAACTATAACTGTGTCCCAAAGAGTTATATTCAATAAAAAATACTACTCTATAACAATGGATGGAAGGTGTCATTTTGATAAATGGATCTATTTTTAATGAACCCATTAAGACCTGTGTACCTTTTCATGTCAAGGACCCCCAGAATGATATGTATTTGGCCGCTGACACCCCGCCACGCCATCTCGAAATAGGTTGTTCCAGGGACCCCCAGAAGCAAACAAGCGGTGCAATTCCAAGCAGGTCTGGGTGCGTTAGTATAATTGGTGTGTTCAATTTGAATCCAACATAGAAAAAACCTTTTTTTGTGATTTTCGTCTACCCAAAACAAAGGGTTAGGGTTTTTTTTTCTGTTTTTTTCATAATTTAAACTTTAAAAAAACTCTAATAGGAAAATCATAAATGGTCAAGGGAGCTTCGTAGAATTTGTTGGCTGAATTTGAATCCAACAAACAGAAATTTACTAATTTTGCCTTCTTTTGTTCAGTCTGTAACTCTGAGCGTGTACAAATGGAACCTTTTTTTTTTTTCTTTTTTTTTGTCACAGGTATAACTATTTCATCCAAGGCACCCCTGAGTTAGATTGTTACTATATTGAACCTTGTAAATGTTATGTTATGTTATATTACAGTACGCAAATATCTAAATCTTTCCCTCTAAGATACAGAATGTGTCACAAGGAAAACTAGAGAGAATAGTAGTTTCCATTACGACAGATTGAAAATAAATTCATACTTAACTTTTAACCACTTGAACCCTGCAGTGTACCTTCTGGGAGGAACATTCACCAAACTTATCACAGTGAGTTCTTGGGTCATTTTTGACTAGGAGGTCTGGTTGTCTGTTCAGAGGGGTGTTCAAACTGAAGTGACATTGATAAATTCCAAATATTATCAAAGTATTCTGCATAATACCAAACGGTGGGTCCTTGAATTTACCAGGTGTGACGGCCCTAATCATCTTCTATTGCAGTGCTGGTGTGGAAGGTGGAGTCTTGAGGCAATCAGCTGAGGGGAGACACCTGGCCAGTGCCTCTCCAAACAGTATAAGGCCCCGTCCAGACGACAACGGATTATTTTTCACCGGGGAGGTAAAACCACGAACACCCATGGGTGTCCACATGCAGACGCATGCAAACGGAGGACTAGCCGAATAGTTTCCAAAACTCCGGCTGCAGTGCATTTTTGTTACCCGGGCGTATTTATTTTGCCTTGTGGACACCGTAAACGGAGAAGTTCTTTGCTTGCATGCTTACGTCACCTTGTGCTCCTCGCCTCCTCCTCCTTGCTATGAGAGAATCCCGTGGCGGTCTCTGTAGAATATCCATATTTATGAGCGCATTCACGACATGTTAACATTAGAGAGCTCACCTGTCTTATTTAGGGATGGAGCCCTAATGAATGATTGTTTTAATGATATTTGTTACTCTTGTCAAATGTCATCTTCATAGATGGTGGTCACTGGCCAGCCACGAACTCACAGTTGCAAAATATACCAGTTATATTCTGAATGTGTTGTCTCACATAGCTTTCCACCGGCTCAATAAGCTGGATCGATAAGGTGCTCATTATCAATAACGAGATGCAGCCCTCGTCTTGTTAACGGAGCATATCTGACGCGACGCGCCTGCCTCTTCTCTTTGTCAAAGTTTGGATATCAACTGCCAATATCAAATGATTTCAAGCATAATGGAGACATACGCACGCATGCAGGCATTATTCCAGCCCATTCTCACCAGTTGTCTGACGCTTTGAAGGTGAGAATATGTTGATTATTCACGGCATGTGCTGCCTTTTAAATTATTTCCACGATCAGCACAAGCACAAAAAAAGGCTCTAGTCTAGGCTGTGTAGCCTACATTATCTTCCATCTCTCTCCTATCTCTAACATGTGTGTCTGTCACTCTAATTTAGTAATAGATGCTGCTTTAACAAGTGCACTGAAGCATTCATATGATTATGTTCTCATTTCCAACTTGAGGCAACTTAGAGATCAGATGTTCAAATAGGCTAAACATTTTCCAGGGACTATTACAAATTTAAAAAAGAGTCCCCATTATGCAAGTAAAGAACATTCGATTGTGGTTTAATAAATAGCTATGCAACGTTCTCCTCTGCTGCACCGTTAAACGGTCCCGTCTTACAAAGCTCTCTCTCTCTCTCTCTCTCTTTTTGATTGATAGAGTTACATTCGTTTAATGCTGAGAGAGAGAGAGCGCACCACACTCTCGACGATTCCTCTCCCCTGCTCTAGAAATAGTTCGCGAATTTATATTAAATTAATATTTAAATAGCAATTGTGCATGTTAAAGTGTGAAGATTGTGAAACTTGGACAATGCATAGCCTATAGATAGATAGCTGCTGCAATGATTGCATGAGAGCAGGGGGACGCGGCCAGCCGGCCACCCGCTTCGGTGACGCGCAGACAGGGATTTATAGTGTTTTGATAATACCGTGTGGACACACATATTTTTCTACACGGGCCCGTGTGGAGGCGTAGAGGTTTCAAAACGAAGTCAGAAACGCCCGGGGATTTTTTAGGTATGGACAGGGCCTAAAAGACCTGCTTAACATTGCTTCTTCCTCTTCAGTCCTCCTCAGGCCGCTGGAGCAGCAGGCCACCCCAGAAGAGCTCTTCAGTTTGAATTATGTTATGTTAACCATTAAGCCCTTTGCACACAGGCACGTTTATCTGCACGGATAAAACGGACAATTTCATTTTTTTAAAAGAAAACAATGATTCTCTACGACCTCATGCACACCGGATCCGAATTAGCCGTGCGACGAGTGGCTGCGGCCGTGCGTTTTTTTCTCGATCGAACCCAGTTCGATTTGTGCGTCTTGTCGCATGCGGTAAAAAACTCATCACTCCTTTTATGACTCCTTTTGGGATCCGCAGCGCCGATTCCGCACAGCATTGCACACCAAATTCAATGCGTTTTATTCATACAGCAAACGGAAGAAACGCAACTGTCCTGTGTGCAAAGGGCTTTAGCCTGAGTTATAGGTGGGCAGTTGGTTTCCCTGCCCTTTATTTTGGAGACCGTTTTTGCATTCATTTCTTTACTTAATTAATTTTGTAAATAAAATTCACGTTTCTTTTTGCATTGAACCTCCGTGTCGTCTCCCATTTTTTGTGGTGGTCCTGGAGCCAGACCGTCACACCAGGGTTTAGGAAACGCTTATTCAAGAGTTTTAATGATTTATCATAATATCATAATGTGAGGAATTATGCTCTGCATTCATTTATTTTATGTTTTATAATATATATATATATATATATATTGATTGATTGAATACTTTATTAGTCATAAATGTAAACAGCACATGGTACAGTCAGACATTAACTACCTGGGTGAGCTTGTTGCTATCTTCACCTCCCCTTTGTGGTCTCCTGAACCACATCTCTCACCGGCAGGGAAATGCACCGCGTCATCTCCTTCTGGTCGCTGTCGGGACGGAAACCTGGTACGTCCGAAACCGCTCAGAAAACGGAAACTAACAAATAAATGTTCAGGAACAGTGGGAATAGCCGATCTGCTTGCACACGACGCGTCGCACGTCACGCACGTGGTCTTGTATAGATAAGCTATTTTCACCACTTTAGCTCCACTGTATGATAAAATATAGCGAGTTAAGATACGAGAAAAAAATGAAATTTGGAGATGCAAGGTTTCTGTATGAACCTAAAGTTATGCAATGAATAAATACGCTTATCTAATGATGTAAGCATGCGCGTGCGCACACGCACGCACGCACACACACACACACACACACACACACACACAAACACACACACACACACACACACACACACACACACACACACACGAACACACACGCATGTCCATGCTGCTGAGTCACAGGTTCAAAGGTGATTCACAAACAAACGTTACATGTGCTATTTACACACACACACACACACACACACACACATACGCATGCTCGCACAGATCTCAGAAATCTCAAAGCTCATGGTCAGTGCTGTTCAAACTTTACATTTCAGGGTTCACAGCATCCATCTGTTCTCTCCGGTGAGTCAATGATGAGCATGTACTTTAACTGCAGGCTTCTTTATTCAATCAACCAGGGTACAACTGTTTGCATGGTGGATGGTCTCTTTGTGAAGTGACTTCCTGACTTTGTTCTTGCCCATATATTATTTTCACTACCAGTCACTTTACTGACACCTTGTGGCTACAGACCATATTATGCCTGTGGCTACATACAATTGATAATCATCACACCATCCATCCATCCATCCATCCATCCATCCATCCAACTATCAATCCATCCATCCACAGTGTTTTTCACAAAAAGTTCTATATTAGTCAGTGGCAATTTACTTTGCCACTGACTACTTTTATCAGACTTTAGTATGTTTGCGGTGTTTTCTGTGACGCAGGAAGTATTAAATCCCAGGGGGGGCTGGGGCGGAGCTTGGGAGACACGCATGCGCGTGGAGTCTGTGCGCATATTTGAAAATGTTTGTAAATGTTCATACACCAGTGCTTCCTGGTTCTGTTCTGGGCAAGGAAGTTATTTTAGAAGGAAAGGACCTCGACAAGGGGCATGACGCTCACCATGGATGCCAAAACTCACTCCGAAAGATACATGGCAGTGAATGGAGCCGGTTGGACCAGCTCATGAACAAACACTATTTATGAACGACTGAGACCTTTCTCATATAATCAGTTCAGGAATATAAAAGAAGACATATCAGAGGTTGTTTTACAATCATTTGCTTTTCCATGTGCATACACGTAACACTCCCTGAGGTCAAGTAGCGACTGTAGGGAGTACCAGCTATTTTTCCTATTTTGACTTAACTTTTCAAGTCACACACAAACACACACGTGACTGGAGTTCTCATGTTCTGTTGGATGACAGATTCTTCCGCTGCAGGTTAGACCTGTGTGTGGCTGCCAGACAGGAAACGGTGGACAGTCTCGCAATACTTGGCATGTCCAAAAACGTACTTTGTGCTCTTTAGTGTCAGGACTACAGTCTGAGTTTTGGGTCTGGGCCTTTCTGTGGGTGCGACTGTGACAAGTTGTTGCCTTGTGTTTTCTACCCAGACTAGTTGTCAATCTCTTGTCATTAGCGGTAGCGCTGCCACCAATCTGGGAGCGTGTCGCTGTTACTACATGTCATCTTTTCGACACCCGACTCTAACCCTCACCCTAACCCTAACCTCCGTGGAGTGAGTCGCTAACCCTCCTGTCGAAATGATGGTCGTTCGAAAGAGCGCAATTTCCCCCACCATCTTGGAGATATGGCTCTGCTCTTATGTTAATCTAAATAATTGTGAACGTTTTCCAAAGCTGTCTTGATCACCCAGCAAAGTGAAAATCACATTATCATAGACTGCTAAACAGATCAATAGAAGCATAGAATAGTCAATTTTTCGGTTATAAGAAAAAGTAAATAATTTAGTATGAATAATACATTTCGGATTGTTCTAATTGGTCTAATGTTAATTTATTTTATCTTTTTAACATTAGTCTGGCTTTTGTGGACAATAATTTATCATAATCAGTGTTGTCAATAATGCGTTACAAAGTAACTAATTACTGTAACGCTGTTCTTTTTTCCAGTAACGAGTACTCTAACACGTTCTTTTTTTAAATTCAGTAACTCAGTTAACGTTACTACATGGAGCGTTACTCTATTATTATGCGTTATTTTATGCAGATAGAGCTGAGCGTAGTTCTAAATCTTCCTGTGTCACTCACAAGCAGGCAGAAGGGAGACGAGACACCGACACGAAAGAGCCGCTGCCGCTGAGACGCGCTGTGGTGGGCACTGGGCATGTTTGTGTTTACCAACAGACTATTGCAGACATTACAAACTACAACACTACAAACGCGATATGTAGCCCCCACTAGGTACAATATGAATGCGATCACTTACAGTAGCTGACCTTTCCCGTCCGCTGCATGTGGTGGACAGCTGTGCGTTATTATTGATGAGATGATGGAAAGCGTCTTGTGAATCCATGCATGTGTCCCGACTCGCGGTCAAATCTGTTG
The DNA here is from genome assembly GCF_963921795.1 of Nannobrachium achirus. NCBI lineage: Eukaryota > Metazoa > Chordata > Actinopteri > Myctophiformes > Myctophidae > Nannobrachium > Nannobrachium achirus. Next base: position 14,076,976 of record NC_137832.1, read on the forward strand.
TTGCGTCTATTTCATTATAGTCAGGGAGCGTAGGGAAATAAAAGGACCGTTTGGTTCAGATTCTCGCAAATTCGCCAAATTTGGCACAGATGTTGTCCATACCATACTTAATCATTTAAAGATGGGTGCCAAGATGGGCGCCCCATGGTACTGCCATATTGCGCATTCCAATATGGCTGCCACCCGAAAAAAAACGAAAAGGCCTAGAATCATAAATGATACCACTTTTTAGGGGTTTTCTGGGTCGTAGAATCTGATTCTGGTGTTATTTCAATGATTTGAGGTCAAGATTACCCCTCAAGGTCAAGTTTACTCATCAAAGTTGGTAAAATCCCAGGTAAAAGCCAGTATTTCTAGTGCGCCATGCCAGATTTTTTTTTTATTATTACCCTTATCATGGTGTAAAAAAACATCACAAGGATGCAGCTGGGACGTATCATCAGTGATGTAGCCTGGGGTCGACGGGTGTTTCGGGTCTCGCAACATCATACACCCTCGCCCAGGTGACCCAGCCGGGGTTGATCAAGTCCCGACTTACGTCCCAGTAGCTATCCACGATCAGTCCTATTAGGGAAAGACAGGGTCACTCAATGTGCAGCACCGGAACTACTCTGCCAGGATTGGGGAGCCATTCTGGCGCGTGGAAGAACTAGGCTCTATGGGTTGACTCCTGGCCGGGCTCCTCATACGTCTTACCAGGTCCTCTCCTGCTCTCACCAGGTTCAGAACCTGTGCGTTGCACCAGACCCCAATCCAAACATTCCATTCAGCTGCTGCAGTTGAATGGCCCTCCTAAAGGCCTCACCGTGGATTTGTTGGGCTTCTTCCTCACGGAAGACACAGGCTGGGGCGCTAACCCAACCTGCTCCCGGGTGCCGTCTAAATTCCGGCCGTCAACCGAGTCTCCGGTGGTCACCAAACTATTCCTGGTTGTCACATAGTCTATTCCTATGAGCCACTATAAATAGAACTAATAGTGTAAAAAAAAACATCACAAGGATGCAGCTGGGACGTATCATCAGTGATGTAGCCTGGGGTCGACGGGTGTTTCGGGTCTCGCAACATCATACACCCTCGCCCAGGTGACCCAGCCGGGGTTGATCAAGTCCCGACTTACGTCCCAGTAGCTATCCACGATCAGTCCTATTAGGGAAAGACAGGGTCACTCAATGTGCAGCACCGGAACTACTCTGCCAGGATTGGGGAGCCATTCTGGCGCGTGGAAGAACTAGGCTCTATGGGTTGACTCCTGGCCGGGCTCCTCATACGTCTTACCAGGTCCTCTCCTGCTCTCACCAGGTTCAGAACCTGTGCGTTGCACCAGACCCCAATCCAAACATTCCATTCAGCTGCTGCAGTTGAATGGCCCTCCTAAAGGCCTCACCGTGGATTTGTTGGGCTTCTTCCTCACGGAAGACACAGGCTGGGGCGCTAACCCAACCTGCTCCCGGGTGCCGTCTAAATTCCGGCCGTCAACCGAGTCTCCGGTGGTCACCAAACTATTCCTGGTTGTCACATAGTCTATTCCTATGAGCCACTATAAATAGAACTAATAGTGTAAAAAAACATCACAAGGATGCAGCTGGGACGTATCATCAGTGATGTAGCCTGGGGTCGACGGGTGTTTCGGGTCTCGCAACATCATACACCCTCGCCCAGGTGACCCAGCCGGGGTTGATCAAGTCCCGACTTACGTCCCAGTAGCTATCCACGATCAGTCCTATTAGGACTCATTATTTATCTGAAATAATGTTTTGCCCTTTAACCTATTTTCAAACTTGTCTGTCAGAGACAAGGGAGGAGTCAAACAGTAACAACATGTGATGTGTTTTCTGAATCAGCCTGCCAGTAAAACAAGGTGAAGGTGTAGCCTAATGTTACTGAGGCTGTACTGGTGATTCATGGTGCACTGCCAATGACGAGTTATGTCATTCTCATTTTGGCCACTAGATGGTGCTCTACCATAAGTTATGAAGCCATGTGCTTCAAGTTTCTCTCATGTCACTTTATGAGCTCAAACAGACCACCTACACAGAGTATTGTGAGAGTATAATGGGCCCACCTGAGTCATTTGATATGTGGGATCAACGTTCACAAACTGTTCCCCAGTTCAAGTTCTGGTCAACCATAATGAAGCTGGAGCTGCTGATGTGTCGCTTTGTGCGGTCCCTGCGAGAAGGGGACTTTCCACTATATGTGCAAGCATGTGACGAACTCTGCGGCTGGTTTCACGCCCTGGACCACACAAACTACGCATGCTGGCTGCCAGTCCATGTCCGTGACATGGTCCAGATAGCTGATAAACACCCTCAAGTACATGCTGAATTCATGAAGGGCAACTTTGTTGTGCAGAAATCAGCTAGAAAGTTCAGCCTCATGGCCAAGGACCAAGCGCATGAGCAGTCCAACAAAAGCCTCCAGGTGCATGGCGGAGCCGTTGGACTCTATGAGAATCCTGAAGCCCTTACACTGTTTATGCTGGCTGGACCTGATTGCACACGGATAGTTGAGGAGTTTGAGGCCATCAATGACCCACCAACGTCATCCACTGCTCATCATGAGGAAGGATATAACTTGCAATTAAAGTTTCGCAAGGATGTACTATCATTCATCGATGTTGTACAGCAGCTAGGCAACCCCTTCCTTTCTACAAGTCAGGAGCTTATTGCACTCAGATAGTACACAGTGATACACAGAATGTCATGGATCCGGCAGTTGTTGCTTCTTTATCTCAAATCCATAAAGCCGGCCAGACCCTTCACGCAGCATATGTCAAGGAAAGATTGGAAATGGCTTCAGTACCAGTATCTGATGCCATCAAGCGGAAAAACTTGCTAACGTTCGCCAACCGAACTGGCCCCAAGAAAAAAGGTATAAAGGACAGTGGCATACGGATGCAGAACATGGTTTTAATCACACAACTATTCCTTTCACTCCAGTCACGTCCCAATGCTGACATGACAGACTTCTTTCAGTTCGAAAATCAGAGAGAGCCACCGAGTCTGGCGGACAGAGGGTCTCTGCGATCTGGGACAAAATCTGACATTCTTCAATGCCTCAATGCTAGCACAGGCCGTGCAGTTTCTGCCAAACAAGCTACCGTCGTGGTGTTGGATATGGCAGCAGTCATCCACATGGTGCGCCCCACAACAGCAAAGACATTCAGCGAGTATGTCTTGCTCAACATTATACCATTTCTGGAGGCCCAAATGACAGCTAGTACCGAGCGCATTGATGCTGTATGGGACAACTACCCAGAGGAAAATAACCTAAAATATCTTACACAGAAGCGGCGTGGGAATGGTTCACGGACAAAAGTCGGCGATGGTAGCACTCCAATCCCTAAGCATGAATGGAACAGTGGCTTCCTAAAAAACGAGGACAACAAAAAGGAGCTCTTCTCATTCATCAGCACACAGATCTCAAAGAATGACATGCGTGGAAAGCTCCTTCTGACTACCCGCTTTGAGACCGTGCTCTCCAACATGCCTTGTGATGTCACAAAACTTCAGCAGTGCAACCATTCCGAGGCAGACACCAGGATCCTCCTGCATCTGGCACATGCAGCAGAGCAGGGACACCGTAGACAGCGATGTCGTCATTTTGGCAATCCGTTTTTTTCGAGACTCTTGGCCTAACAGAGCTCTGGGTGGGTTTCGGTACTGGTCGGAAATATCGTGACATACCAGTCCATACCATCTACTCTGATCTCGGCCCATCAAAGTCCTTGGCACTACCCCTCTTCCACAGCTTAACAGGGTGTAACACAACTTCCCAGTTTCTCGGATGTGGCAAGAAGACAGCTTGGGCAGCCTGGAGAAGCATACCAGACCTCACCAACACACTAGTGGCTCTCACACACACCCCTGACCTCTTCAGTCTTGAGTCTGTGCATATGCAGAACATTGAACGTTTCGTCGTGCTCATGTACAGCAAGGGGTGTGGTGCAGCTGGTGTCAATGAGGCCAGACATCGCCTCTTCACCACTGGAAGTAAATCACTGGAAACCATCCCACCTACCCAAGCTGCACTGTTCCAGCATGTCAAGCGAGCGCTACTGCAGGCAAGTTTCTTCTGGAATCAGGCAACTTCGGAAAAGAAAAATCGAAAATCAACTCATGCTCACAATTTTTCTTAAGTTTTTCACCAAAAAATGTTTTAATCGCTTGTTCAAAAACGTTATAAGCGTTAATGTTTTCCAAATGTGAGAGGACCGGTTTGTGTGTGTCTGTGACTCTGTGTCGGGGAGAGTGAATGTCTGTGTTGTGATTTTATTGGCACATATACTGTATCGGTTTTAATTGAAATTTGAAGTTTTAATGGAAATTAGTTTGTTTATATTAAACAATCAACTGTTTTGACTATTGTTTTGAATTGTGAAACATTGCTACATTATACAAGTATAGCTTATAATGAGAAAAAAACTTTTTGGGGGTAGAATCTGGCGTGGTGCACCAGAAATACTGGATTTTACCCCAATATTACCTAAATATACTAACTTTGATGAGTAAACTTGACCTTGAGGGGTAATCTTGACCTCAAATCATTGAAATAACACCAGAATCAGATTCTACAACCCAGAAAACCCCTAAAAAGTGGTATCATTTATGATTCTAGGCCTTTTCGTTTTTTTTTTCGGGTGGCAGCCATATTGGAATGCGCAATATGGCAGTACCATGGGGCGCCCATCTTGGCACCCATCTTTAAATGATTAAGTATGGTATGGACAACATCTGTGCCAAATTTGGCGAATTTGCGAGAATCTGAACCAAAATATCCCTGTGCTCCCCGACTATTAAGGCTCATCAAAGTTATGAAAATGAAGGCTATAAGGTCATTAATGGGAGCCCAACTAAAAAGTAACTTTTTGGTGTAAGTAATCAGTAAAGTAACTGAGTTACTTTTGAAATGAAGCAACTAGTAATGGTAACTAGTTACTATGTTTCAGTAACTAAAACAACACTGGTCATAATGTCTTAGGAACAGATTCCGGGCTGCGAAAAAAGCAACAGAGGGCATCCTTTAATTCCTCCTTTTTTAACTCTCTTACTGCCACAGAATTTAACAAAAAGCTCCATCCACTGCCAGCTAAATTTGAGAATTGTCGCTCATCTTTGAAGGCCTACTGGAGAAAATTGGCTTTGACTATAAAGACAACAATTATATGGCAACGAAGAATAGAATGTCTACTTTGCAACAGAAAAAGATTTCGTGTTTTTATCATGTTCTATTCATTAGCTAGAAGCTGCTGAATATGGCCTAAAAAACAGCTCTTTGAGAACATAAAGCTGAGAAAAATGCATTTTTGTGAAGAAGACATTTTCAGGCAGAAATCTCTCTTTAGCCTTTTATTGTTGGCTTCAGTAACATCACACCTATGATCAGTGGTTGTTTACAAACAAATTCAAAAAAATCACACCCGTGTGAAGTGGAGCTGTGTGTGTGTGTGTGTGTGTGTGTGTGTGTGTGTGTGTGTGTGTGTGTGTGTGTGTGTGTGTGTGTGTGTGTGTGTGGATCATGTGTACCGATTTTTGTGACATTTGAAGAAAATATGTAGGAAAAGGAGCAAAAAGTGTGTTTTGGAGAAAATTCAAGATGGCGGAAAATCTATCATGGCGCAAATGGGCGTGGCCTATATGGGGAGATGCGTCATGACCCAAGGAATCCAGGGAAAAAATATATTTTCCGACCTACGGTTCAAGAGTTACAGGCCAAAACGTAAAGTGGGGTGTTATGGCGCCACCATGCGGCCAACTGACACAATTATTTTTTATTTAATCCTTGAAATCATTATGAACCTCCTCTCCAAGTCTTGAAACTCTAGCCCCTATGGTTTGCGAGAGACAAATAATTGAATGTGAGTTTTTGCGATTCCCATTATAAGTCAATGGGGAAAATTAATTCACTAATAAATTAATATCAATTAAACTATAGAACCTTTCTCTTAGAAAAGTAATAGCCCACGATTCCCGAGTAAGGCGGTCGATTTGACATATGGCGCGAGTGTGTGGTGGCAAAACTGTGGGACTAGTGGCGTGCCGAAGTTTAGGAAGTTCAGGCTACATACACACAGACAGACAGACACACAGACAGACACACACACACACAGACCCACACAGCCACGTATAGGGAGCCTGTGCTTCACACAGCTCCAAAAATAAAAACAAGAAAAAGTGTTTTTTTACGCACTTTTAGTGTGTAAGAGCAGTAAGAGCAGTGCAGAACATTGACACAGTGACATGAGATTCAGCCTGAATCCTGCTTCAGCTTTCAGGGTTCTCTTTATCTCACACTTTTTAGGTTGAAGTACAGTACAAATGATTGTCTAGTTTTACAGGGGGGTGGGCTGTAAGGTCGCAAGTGAATGACCTAGCTTTTCATTCAACCTGCACAGGGCCTGGGGCTCCATTCTGTTTCACTACAGCCAGGCTCCTCCGGAAGGGCTACACCGAGTCTGCTGAACTCTGCACCCCTACCACGTACACAAGCCTATGGTCGATCTGTAAATTATACAAATACATAATTACTATAAAATACATGAAAAATAGTACACCTCCAAGCTCACAACGCGTCACAGCAGAATGGGTGGAGGTTGGGGGCCTAATATTTTCATCAAAAGGCTGAAATTCTCTAACATTCTATCATAGAATGTTAGAGAATAGAATAGAATAGAATTTCTATGCACTTCACTGCTTACCACACAAATATATATATAAAAAAATATATATAGTAATTATGTAAAAACAGCATTCATGGTCTGGAGAGGGCACTTTTTACAGATGGATAAAAGGGCAGGGGCTCCAGCCCCCTTTGATGTCTATGTGAGCATGTGTCTGGTGCTAAGTCTGCTTTACAGAAAAAAGCTTTTTGTTCTTTACCTATCCTTGTCCTTGGACGACTACGATGTGGCAATGAAGAAGTAGGCTCATCATCGTCGACTCATCATCTAAAATCATAGCCAGGAAATTATCAAAAGGTTTATATGTAAACAAATCAATTTACAATTTTGACATTTAGCAAATGACTTACAATAAGTTCATATGTAATACATAAAATGCAGATATAGTAAATAGTTACCATGCATTTACTGTCACAGTGAAATGCCCTTTATACCCTGTATGTATAATATATAAAATGTCACAATGCAACATAGCTCTGTTTACACAAAGCTGTACTCCCTCCAACTGTATATATGTTCCCCATTTTCAACAGTTTTTATTTGTAACACTTGCTTTGGCAATGTAAACGTATGTTTTCTCATGCCAATAAAGCTCCTTTGAATTGAACTGAAATGCTACTGATGATGATGATGATGATGATGATGATGACGACGACATAGTGAGGTGGTTGCGGGGCGTCCACCATACGTGCATAGTACGTGCACGCGCGTGCACCGCACGTGCACCACACGTAAAAAGAAACCTCTCCCTCTCTCACACACACACACGCATCGTACGCACGCACACACAAACTAAGCCAATAAATCCTAAATTCCCATCAAATAATCCTAGTAGCTGTGCAGTGCACGGTACTGTACACTACACGCGGTACGTGCACGCGCGTGATAGGAACTCCACGTGTGTCCTGTAGCGACAAAAACAAATGCATGCATGTGGATCCTAACTGCTTGGATCAAGTTACTGATCCGGTCCGGATACGGAAACATTTCTTGCATGTATGTGTACGTGTAAATAGCCGGATGCAGTAGGCGGGCTCTAGACCGGATCCCACTGGTTTATTCGCAATAGAGATCACTCAGACTAGGCTCGAGGCTTGTCACTCAAACCAGGCTTCCTCGCGGATGATGCGATGGAAAGAAAGCCTGAAGAAGCGATGTTTCACATACAGTATACATGCATGGACTGGATTTATGTCTTACCACTTTCGACAGTAGAATCATGGCCTCTGTTCTCCAAGGGGTCTCTACGCGGAAGCCATTCGGCCAAATCGTCCAGTTAGTCTCTGCCTCTGTAGGCTACGTCTGGTGGTCTCTGGCTGCGGTGGAGATGTGTCCAGTGTGCCGTGCCATTCAACACGGGGCGGGGGTATCACTCTCAGGGACGGCGGGGGTCTCCGAGGCGTTATTTCCATATCGGGATATCAGGAGGCTCTTGATCCACTTTTTGACCCGGTTCTTCGCGACCAACGGCACCAAGAAATGGAATTATGTTTCTCTTCAAAGCCAATGGCTACAGGGATCTTTTTCTCTTCTTCTTCATCATCATCATCATCATCATCACGACCACCGTGGGCGCTGGTCACCAACGCGGGTAGGTTGTAATCCTAATTCTAACTAAAGTTTGTTGTCGAAACTTTCCTTCCGTGGATCAGAGGCGTCAATTGGGTATGGCAAGCTATGGCAGCTGCCATACCTTGGCTACAAGGGGAAATAATAAAATGTACTTTTCATCGTGCCTGTTGCTAAGGTATGGCAACATGACTGGTGTCTTTCACGCGCGCAAGGGCGCACGTGAAAGACACCAGTCATGTTGCCATACCTTAGCTTTTTCTGAACTGACACCACTGCCGTGGATCTGCTGCTGCTGGTTGTGCGACCCCAGCCCCCGGAGCCCCGAGCCGTGGGGTGGAGGGGGGGCCTACTACTTGTCCTAATACATCTCAATATTCTAGTACTGCTAAATACTAATTTCCGACAAAATGATCGCTTTTACCAACGTGTCTCTCTCTCTCTCTCTCTACTAACAGCCGATGCATAAAACAATATAATCCCTCAAGGCTAGCAGCTGCTAGGCAGGCGGAGCCAGGACAGTCTGTTTACTTTTTTTTTATGACGCGGTTTCCGGCTGTCCTCAAAACGACCCGACGACCAATTATACATTGAAAAGTTGCGCAAGGACGTCTTTTATCATAATCCATAAAAAACATCAAACGAACGAACGGCCGTATTGGCGCAGAGGTCTCTGGAGGATTGGGGCGAACAGGAACGTTCAAAGCAGTATAAGAGTTAATGGTGCGTCACCAGATGATTTCTATTTGGTACATATATATATATATATATATAAATATATATATATATATATATATATATATATGTATAGCACCTGACGAAGCCACACGGCGAAACGCGTCGTGCTTTCTCAATAAAAAAGAAATGAAGCATTGAATCCTGTCCATCATCCTTCATTGGAGTGTGCGGTCCCTTCCTATAAAGAGGCAGTGGGAATTTGTCTTTTTATATATTTATATATATATATATGTGACCTAGTGATATGAGCGACACAGGACACAAAGCTATATTTGGGGTTATTTATTATCCGATTACTCTCTGAAGGTGAGAGCAATATTAAAGTTAATTTTGAGTTCCCAAACGTCTTCAAGGTTGACAAAATAAAAACAAAAATAAAACAAAGAAATAACAATGGTCTGTCTTAGACACTTCTCACTGGTCACTGTCCTTGACCACAGGCCTTTGTCACAGTCCTCAGTTCTTGGCCTTTCACAACCTTGGTAAATACTACTTCAGTGCAATAAAAAACTGATCTTAACAGGCTCTATGTAAAGTGCATAAAATAACTGCAGTGGCAACTCCTGTTAAACAAACACAAAGAAATAAAGAAACAAAACAAAATCACACCTTGTACTTTTACAAAGAACAGTAAACATGTACAGTATGAAATTAAATGAGTATAACTTAATTTACTCACAACATGAACTCTTTGTGATCACTTAGATGCACATAGAACACAGGTCATCAAGCTCCTTCAGTGCTACTGTACACAATGGAAAATAATAAATACACATTATTTTCAGTATAATGCACAAGTACAAGGTTCCCAAATACAAATAACATTACAAGTTATCCTAGCAAAACACTTACAATGCTTGCAGGATGAAAACAGAACGACACTCCTCCCCTGCAGACCAGTGCTGCTGGTCTGCTGGACCAGGTGAACACAATGACCATGTAAACACAATCTGTAAACATCCAATGTGTAGAATTACCTTCCATGACAAATGTTACACTTTTACCTTCCATAAAACGATATTATGTTAATCATTGTGCACAGAAAGAACATGTTATGCATATTTACCACTTGTAAGAATCACAACAGCTCCTCACATTCGTTAGCAGTGCCATAAAATGGAAGACGCTCCACTTCCTGCTTCTTCTAGTACTATTTCCCTTGAGGAGTTCTGATGCCCAAGGGGTGATGCACCATCTAGTGGTTACTGGTGGGAACCTTATTTTCCACCTGGCTGCAAGGTCGAGAAAGTCACCTCAAGAAAGTCACCTCGGACAATAAGTAAAATGGCTGGTAACCACGGATTTCGACATACACATGTGGAGGGAGATACCTGGACCTGTAACGACACATCTTTGGGAATCGTGTACAAGAATGGTGTCCTTCTGGCTGTGAACAACAATGTCTTTGTGGGCTCTCCTGAGGAGCGTGCACACTACGAGTATGACCCATTGGGTATTGGACAAACCGGACATATATCAAGTGAACAAAGCTATGATCGCTACTGGTTGGTGGCGGGCCATCGCATTGCAGAGGAACTATCGTTATGTTCAAGATCAGAACCCCGCGGTCCTGGACTTTGACCAAGTTGCTGTTCATTTCAGAGCTGCCTGCGCAGCAAATAGAACCTTTACAGAGCACCTGTTGGCGGGAATGGGCAAGCCAGAGAATAATGCTGAAGATGCCGAAGGCATCAATAATGCTGCTGAAGATGCCGAAGGCATCAATAATGCTGAAGATGCCGAAGGCATTCTAGTTCCACGCCTAAAGATCATCGACGATGACAGCGAGTTGGACAAAGTCTTCGCGTCAATAGGAAAGTGTGACACAGACACGATGAAGTATATGCACAAGAAGTTCCGCGAGGATATGCCGATGTCAGAGGCAATCCTGTTAGCGCTGAAGGCCCTACAATTCGCGAATTCCCGAGATGAAGAGGAACCTGGATGCTACGTAGACCTGACGACATTATCCAACGAGCAAGAGGTTATTACCTACAGGTTCTGGCTGCAGGACCTGGATGAGGATGATGACCTATCTTCAGATTCTGAAGACAGTGACAGTGGCGAAGACAGTGGCACCCAGCTCGGAGGCATTACTTCAAGCAGTTCTTCTGAAGGCGAGGCGACTCGCGGCAATAGTGGGTGCTACGAGGCCTTTGACAGCGGCGACGGTTGGCAGCGATGGCATTACCTTCGTGAAGTAGAATCCTGGAAAAACATCCGTTCAAAATTTGAACGAGCTGAAATGGCTGAAGACTGGGTACTTCGCCTGCGAGACGTGCCCAAAGACGTGCCCAAAGACGAAACAGAGTTGCCCAGAATCTTTAACATATCTTTACCAGATATATGGACGGATACAGATGAGGAGGTTTTAAGGCCCCCGGGTAAGCCTAAGTCAGCAGCAAAGGCCAGAGAGTCACTTCTCGCCTCCCCAGCTCAGTCTGAACCGGACATGATAGCCGGGGGGGCTAAGCCTAAGGCACCAAAGGCCAAAGAGTCACCCAAGAAACCTGCTGCCGCCACCAAGAAACTAGCTGTTTCCAAAAAGAACATGTTATGCATATTTACCACTTGTAAGAATCACAACAGCTCCTCACATTCGTTAGCAGTGCCATAAAATGGAAGACGCTCCACTTCCTGCTTCTTCTAGTACTATTTCCCTTGAGGAGTTCTGATGCCCAAGGGGTGATGCACCATCTAGTGGTTACTGGTGGGAACCTTATTTTCCACCTGGCTACATACTCCCCTGCTAAAGAGTCACCGTCCTCGGTGACTTAATTAACCTTATTAACTTCCTTCAAAACCTCACACTACATCATGTCTGGGTGAAATGGCGTGACATGTAGATCTGGGAACATGATGTGGATTTGGGTGTACCCCGGCGTTTGTTCTCTGCGTCCTACGTGGTACAGAAACAGGTGCATCAACCCCTATATCTGAACCAGGTGTAGCCACAGCATGTGTGTCTACCTCTGGCTCACTATCAGAAGAGGCCAAGTGCACCGGTTCAGCATTATCTCTAGACTCTGTGTCCTCTCTGTTTCGGCCATCAGATACCTCACCCCTCTCTACATTTACCTCTTGACTTTCCACCCTCTCCCCATCGACCCCTTGGTGCAGCTGTGGACAAGAGACTTCTTCTAACACTACACACTCAGGATCCACATAGACAGGGACAGACCCAGGAGGGGCATGAACAGGTGTCACTGTAGGGACACTAACACTCTCTCTCCTGGGAGCAGGAACAGGGCCTACACATGGTCTAAGGTGGCCTATGGATCGTCTTAACCGGACCACCCTCCACAGGCTCTACAGTATGAGTGGTACCTTGGATCTCAACCACTCTATGAACAATAGGGCTCCAAGCATCTTGGATCTTGTTTCTGCCCTGCGGTCTGTGGCGAAGGTACACCAACTGGCCCACATCAAGCTGAGGACAATACACCTTGTGTTTGACCAACTCCAACCTTTCTGCTGCTTTCAGCTCAGAATGCTCCCTTGCCCTAGTGTGCGCTTCATTAAGTCTCTCCTGATGTACTATTAACCAATCATGCTTCTTGTCCTGCACAGGCTCCTTTCCCAACAGAGCATCTACAGGGAGGTGTGGATGAACCCCAAACAGCAGATAGTAAGGTGAATAACCAGTAGTCGCATGGGGTGTCACATTGTAGGCATAGACTAGTTCTGCTAAATGCTCAGGCCAACGGCGCTTTTTTTCTGAGGGCAGGGTACGTAAAAGGTCATGAAGTGTTCTATTGTACCTTTCACACTGCGCATTTCCCTGAGGGTGGTGAGGTGTGGTGCGGCTTTTCTTTACACCATACAGTTTGCATAACTCTGCAATAACTTCACTTTCAAACGTTCTTCCCCTGTCGGAGTGTAAACGAGCAGGGGCCCCGTACTTCATGAACCACTCTCGGAGGAGAACTTTAGCAGTAGTATCTGCTTTCTGATCCCGTGTAGGGAAAGCCTGTGTGAACTTTGTGAACACATCTGTTACTACTAAAACATTCTCCCGACCATCGGAGGCCGGTTCTAAGATAGTGAAATCTACAGCAACCACCTCTAGAGGCCGTGTGGCTAAAAACGACTGCATAGGAGCACGTATCTTGGGCTGGGGCATTTTGGTGAGGACACATCTCTGACATTTTTTAACCCACTGCTCTACATCATCATACATTCCCACCCAGAAACATCGCTGTTTGAGAAGGTGCTGTGTTCTTTCTATTCCTTGATGCCCCATGCAATCATGCACACTCTCAAGGACTGTTTCCTTCAAACAGGTAGATAAGAGGAGCTGGTGACATTCGCCTAGATGGACATCAATTATCACACGATAGAGTAAGCCATCAATCTCCTTAATCCGGGACCACTGTCTGAGTAAGGATTTAACAGGCTTGGCTAATCCTGTTCTCTCTCTAAAGGTGGGTTTCCGTTTCCTGTCCCAAAACTGTCTGAATGTACTGAGTGTGGGGTCAGTGCTCTGGAACTGGCTTAGCTCCTCCTTAGAGTACCCAGGCAAAGTGGGGGAGTTACCCTGTCCGTCACCCCCATCTGTACTCTGAGCGGCCTCTGAGGCACGCATCTGTCTCATTTTACAACTCTCGGTCCCTGAAATAGTTAACTCTGGACCCAGAGCTGTACCCTTTCTGAGATTACAAATGGCTACACAATCATCAAACTCAAGGTCATCTGGGTATGGTTGGGGCTCCCCTGCTAACGGCTGCCTAGAGAGGGCATCGGCAGCAGTGTTACAGCGGCCGGGCGGTACTTGACCTCAAAGTCAAAAACAGCTAACTGAGCCACCCATCGTTGTTCAATGGCACCTAACTTAGCTGTGTTAAGGTGGCACAAAGGGTTGTTATCGGTTATGATAGTGAACTTAGAGCCAAGTAAGTAACCTCTGAACTTTTCTGAAATTGCCCACTTGAGGGCAAGCAGTTCCAGTTTCATACTGCTATAGTTCCTGTCATTTCTCTCTGCATCACGTAGTCTCCTACTGGCATATGCTATTACTCTCTTATTCTTGCCTTGCTGTTGGTATAGGACTGCACCTAATCCTAGACTACTAGCATCTGTCTCAACAGTGAAAGGAAGAGAAAAGTCAGCGTAACCTAACAACGGGGCAGTAGTGAGTTTCTCTTTGAGCAGCTCAAAAGCTTCCTGACACTCGGTAGTCCATAAGCTACTAAACAACTGTTTAGACCTGGATGGGCTGGTGTGCTGGTTACAGGCATTCACCACATCATGTAACGGGGCTGCGAGCTGAGAAAATCCCTCTATGAACTTTCTGTAATAGGAGCAGAAACCTAAATAGGACCGTAGATCCTTTGCTGTACTGGGAACCTTCCACTGCTTTACTGCAGATATCTTATCAGGGTCAGTCCCAATGCCCCCTGCTGATATCTGGTGCCCAAGGAACCGTACTTCTGACTGCAGAAAGTGACACTTTTCTACCTTGACCTTAAGCCCTGTTTCTCTTAGTCTATGCAGGACTTTCTCAAGCCTCACTAGATGATTCTCAAAGGACTGTGAGTACACAAGAATATCATCTAGGTACACAAGCATGATCTGAAACACCAAGTCACTCATTGTTGCCTGCATTAATCTCAGAAAAGTGGCGGGTCCATTGCATACCCCGAAAGGCAACCTAGAATATTCATACAACCCAAAGGGTGTTGTAAAGGCTGTCTTAGGTCTATCTTCCTTGTGTACTGCCACCTGATGGTACCCACTAGCAAGGTCTATAGTTGAAAAGAACTTTGCACCATGCAAGGCATCAAAACACTCGTCAATGCGGGGCAACGGAAACGCATCACGTCTGGTCTTTGAGTTTAGTTTCCTGTAGTCAACACATAGTCGTAGACTACCATCAGCCTTCCTGACTAAAACTACCGGTGAAGCATAAGCACTAGTGCTTTCCTGGATAACCCCCTTCTTTAACAGCTTGGTGATGTGCTCCCTAACCTCGTTATACTGTGTAGGTGGTATACGCCGATAGGGCTGTGCCACAGGCACGTCATCTACCAAGTGGATCTCATGTTTGACTCGGTCAGTGTAACCCAGGTCCTCATCTTGGAAAGCAAACACGTCTGAAAACTGGGCTAGAAGTACAGCTAACTGAGCCTGCTCTTCCTCTGTGCCTCCTATGTGTAGCCGACCCAGCACTGCCTGTATGTCACTGTCTGTGATTTGTCTCCCTTTCTGGTCAATAGTTACTTCTTCCTGGTCAGCTGAGATACGCTGGAAGCGCACCTCTGTCTGGTCATTGCCAACACACTCCACCTGAGACAATATGCCTAGCCTGGTCCGGGGATGCAACCATACATCCTCCTGAGAAAAGTTCACTACTTGCACTGGGAATATAGGCCTAGTGGTCTCGGCTACAGTGGGCAATAACACTAGACCTCCTGGTAAAAGTGTGTTAGTCGGTTCCAACAACATGTAAGTGTTATCATCAGGTGCTGGTTTGATCCCCTTTGCATACACTGTGGCAACAGAACTAGCTGGTATGTGCACCGCATCTCTGCCTGTTACCCTGGCTGTGGATGACCTCCCTACAAACTCACATTTCTGTACTTGTTGGAAGGCTTCCCCCCAGTCTGGATCAAGTTCTCCTCCCAGAGTGACGTCAAACTCTGCAGTAACCAACTGTTTGCATCTTTTTATGATGTTCATACCAATGAGGCCTGGCACCGGTTCCTGAAAACCCTGTTCCGGTCTACTCAACTCAGTGTTCTCCCTCATTGTCTCCTGTGTGGTTGGATCTTTGACAACTAAGAAACCACATTCTGGTATGTGCAAGCCCATAGTCTCCATATCGAGTTCAACATAACCTAAGTATGGGATGGGCAGATTGTTTGCTGCGGTCAATTTGAGCCATTTGGCTGTGGGGATCACATCCTCCTCATTCCCTAGTAGATGCTGTCTAAAAAAGGATGCAGAAAGGGTACTGACCTGGCTCCCTGTATCTAACAGGCACTTCACTGGAACCCCCCCAATCTGTACTTTAACTTCTCGACACTCACCCACTGCCCGCTCAAGAAACCTCTCACGATTCAGGGTCTTAGAGCCTTTAGTCTCCCCTCGGATTGCCCGGCTCGCGGCCTCCGAGGGTGCTAGTTTTCCTGGTATGCAGCACTATTGGTAGTAGGCTGGCTCTCTGCTCCGCGCTGTGAACACTCTTTGGAAATATGTCCCACCCCCTTACATCTGAAACAAATGGGTTTCCCATCCTCTGTGAACTGGGGTTTTGGCCTAGGCTTTCCACCCCTGTCTCTATTGAGAGTAAGACTCTCCTTAAATGCCATGGTTAGTTCCCCTATAGCCTTGCTCTGCTCTGCCATTATTTTAACCAGGTCCTCTAGAGTGGTAGACTTTTGAGATGTAACACTAGAGCACTGGCCCTCCCCCCTGATACTGTCACACACTACCTGCCTGCTCTTGGTAACCTTGGTGTTACAGGGCTTCTCTTCGAGGGACCAGGCAATAGCCTCCTCACGTACTTTTAAAAGAGTGGACTGGGGCTTTTCCCTAACCATCTTGCGTAATTCCCTTCTAAGAGAGGAATCCTGCATGCCCTCAATGAATTGATCTCTCACTGCCATCTTAGCATCTCTTACAGCATATGGGTTTTGTTTCAGAGCTAAACGTAGGATCTGGGAAAGTGCATGGGAATACTCCTGAATATCCTCACCCTCTCTCTGCTGCCGACCATAAAAGGCTTGTAACAGCTGAGCAACGCTACGCTTCTCTGCATAAGCCTCACGTAACAAAGTGTACAACTCCTCAGGATCTCTAGGATCTCCATCACTGCATAATCTGATCTCCTCTAATGCAGACCCTTTTAGAAGAGAGAGAATGAAATCAACTTTGTCGGCAGATCTTTGACCTCTGGTCCTGATTACACGATCTACCTCCTCAATAAATTCCTCCACTGAGCGACCATCTTTGTCGCCGCTAAAGGGCTCAATCTGTCGCTCTCTAGGCACATAAACATACGACCTGTTTGAGGCAGTTAAATCGGCAATAGCTTCCATGGCTTTTTCATGTTTCTTACTCATTTCAGAAAGCTGGGCTTGCAGCTTCGCAACAGGACTGGTGCCTGCCTCCTCTTCGTTGCCCCCTTCTGCGTTGCCGAGCATGGTGAAATGTCTATGCGTAGACTGGACTCAGTCACTTGCTCTGCTGCAGATTGAGGTTGCTTGGGGAATGCGTCTCCTTCCCTACGATGACCTTCTTCTCCACCGGTCCGGTCACTGGCTCTCCACAGCAATTCCAGGTTGGCCTCAACGTCTCAGATCCTTTCCAGCGCCGGGCTGCCCGTCTCCACTACAGTTATTCATGCACTTTACCAATTTGTCTAGACTAAGAAAAACTCAGGGAACTCTAAAAAAATGATAACAAACACAAAGAAATAAAGAAACAAAACAAAATCACACCTTGTACTTTTACAAAGAACAGTAAACATGTACAGTATGAAATTAAATGAGTATAACTTAATTTACTCACAACATGAACTCTTTGTGATCACTTAGATGCACATAGAAAACAGGTCATAAAGCTCCTTCAGTGCTACTGTACACAATGGAAAATAATAAATACACATTATTTTCAGTATAATGCACAAGTACAAGGTTCCCAAATACAAATAACATTACAAGTTATCCTAGCAAAACACTTACAATGCTTGCAGGATGAAAACAGAACGACACTCCTCCCCTGCAGACCAGTGCTGCTGGTCTGCTGGACCAGGTGAACACAATGACCATGTAAACACAATCTGTAAACATCCAATGTGTAGAATTACCTTCCATGACAAATGTTACACTTTTACCTTCCATAAAACGATATTATGTTAATCATTGTGCACAGAAAGAACATGTTATGCATATTTACCACTTGTAAGAATCACAACAGCTCCTCACATTCGTTAGCAGTGCCATAAAATGGAAGACGCTCCACTTCCTGCTTCTTCTAGTACTATTTCCCTTGAGGAGTTCTGATGCCCAAGGGGTGATGCACCATCTAGTGGTTACTGGTGGGAACCTTATTTTCCACCTGGCTACATATATATATATGCAGATCATAGTAGAACAGAATAAAACAAGATTTTGTTTGTACAGCCTGATAATTTAGTACAAGGGGTGGCTATAGGTCTTTCCTAAAACATTTGACTGCAAAACAAGAGGCCACCAGTACATGCATGTTTATCTCTGGACTGGATTGAAACGTAACACTCAAAAAGAGTTATCGAAAAGATAGAGGGCGTACTCTGATGCTCACTTTTTGTGTGTACAATCGCTCAGTGGTAGAGCATTTGACTGCAGATCAAGAGGTCCCAGTGGTGAAAGTGGTTTGAAATTCTTGCCGGAACTGTCATAAATTGGCCGCGCGGCGAAGCTGCGCGGCCGAAAAAAATTTGGGAGGCTCTAATCCCCCAAAACCCCTGAAATGCATAGAAAACTTTATTTTGGGAGGTCCACCTGCTGCCCCTCTATAATAAGCCTCTTCATATTGTTCATGTTCCATACAGAAGGCTAAGCATATATATTATTATTAAATTTATTATATTATTATATATATTATTATTACCCATTATTATAACCAGTTATCTAAAGTAACTAAGTACATTTACTAAAGTACTGTATTTAAGTACAGGTTTTAAGTATAGCCTAGCCTAGTTTACTGGAGTATTTCCAATACTTTTAATTCTACTCCACTACATCTCCCATTCCCAGATGCAGAATTGAATCATTTTGGTCTATTCTGCATTTATGGCCACATGCAGGCACAGACACGAGTTCTCCTAGATATGGGATTTATGGCTCTTTGAAGTGAGCCGGATCTCTGGGATCCGTTCCTTTCAAAGAGCTGTTCAAAAGACGTAGGCCTACATTTTGATACTTCTACTCAAGTACATTGACATTCCAAACTTCTACTTGATTGCAGTATTGATATTTCTACTTAAGTAAAGAAATTGAGTATTTTTCCCACCACTGTTCATTAGAAAGGAACGGCTCCCTACTGTGAACCGAATCCTATCGTTCATTTCAAAGAGCCGTTCAAAAGACTCGATTCGTTCGCGAACGTCTCACCTCTACCCGCTCCGTGTCAAACAAACACTGAAACGCAAACGGACTGACTGGATCACACTGGGACTGACCTACACAAACCCACGGAAATAATTTAGAAGCACTTTATCAGAAAATATAACTAGTAACACTTGTGTAGCCTACTGTATGTTAATCTGACTTTAGTATAGGCTATTGTTTTCTTCCTGGACGTGCGTTTGTGGCTGGTTTAACATGGGATTTTGACAGCTGGCTTCTCCAATTCTTAACGGAACTCCGTTCCGTCCCCAAATGTTTTAACGGAACGGGGGTTCCGGCCGTTCCGGCTCACTTTCACTACTGAGAGGTCCCCAGTTCAACTCTAGGAGCCCCCTTAAATCCAGTGTGGTGTCTCTAGTCTGGATAGAATCCTGCCCAATACTCAAAATTCACTTCATGAAAAATACATATTTTGTAATAATTTAGTACAAGGGGATAGGTCTTTCCTAAAACATTCGACTGCAAAACAAGAGGCCCCCAGTACGCGAGTTTACGTTCTCTAGGGTAAAAAGAGAAAACCACGCCCGCACTCATTTGATTGGTCGCTGCCGCGTCACTCGATTCTCTCTCGAGTCCGCCACCTACGGTGGCTGAAGGAAAATCAAATGTAGATTATCTGCGCTCGTCGCTAGGCAACAGTTTAAACTAGAAAAGAAAATTCCTAAGTGTGCCTATAGCTCGCTAAGTGTGTGAATTAGCATTTTTTATATTAGCATTTGTAGCATTAGCATTAACATTTTTAATATAAGTATTAGCATTTTAGCGTTAGAATTAATATTTTTAGCATTAGCATTAGAAGTCAAATGACACCACCCACAAGTCTGTACGACAAACGGTTGGGGAGATAAAGCCAAATACATTTCCGGCCAATCAGAAGAGGGGGCGGGGCTAAGTTAAACCAATTAAGATGATCAGATAAAGCAAGATAAAGTTTTGGCCAATCAGAAGAGGGATAACTCCCTATTGGCCGTTTAAGTCCAGTCACCAAGTTTCAAGACTGTACCATGCTGTGAACTGGAGTTAAGGCTGTTTAAAACCCAGCCAATAGGAAGACAGAGGGGGCATGGCTTAATCAATTACTGCTCATCCCTATTGAAAAAGTCCAAAGTCGTGTGAGCGTTTTAAAGCTGAAATCACATTGCTAGGCAAAAGTATGGCAGAGTTGAGGTGGTTGCACACTGCACTGCATGTTTTCGTTGCGTTTTGGAAATCCGAAAGCCATAGGCCAGGGAGAGAGAGAGGAAAGAGAGAGAGAGCAAGGGACTCAGTGCGACAGCAGCGAAAATCGGGAAAAATCAACCCTGGTCCGAAAATAAATACGAAACGGGCGGCAGTGTGCAAACGTGATTGACATAACGTGAGGTTGATTTTTTTATTCACACACATTTTTTCAGTATAATCCTGAATTCCGAGTGTTATTTTAAAATGCGATATCCCTCTAAATATGGCTATTAAGTGCAAAAAAATGTCGGAGGTGCCCCTCTCAGACTTGAGCACCTGCCGCTCCAATTCTCTCTGCACGTGCCTGCCCACACGGAGCAATTAGGGGTTAAAAGTCTTGCTCAGGGACACACAACGACATTGCTACCCTGTCCTGGAATCAAACCTGGGACAACCAGGGGCTCTGGTTCCCCAGGCGGGCTACCTAACCATTCAGCTATGCGGCCCCTAAATATTTCCTCTTACTGACAATATGACACCAACTGCCCTGAAGCTAGAGGTCAGATTCCATATTATATCTCTGTCTTTGTTGGGTGGAGAAACCTCATGTGTCCAAACATGTTACTGTTCGTGTTCACCATTCTAATGCATAAGCAGCAAAAGTAGCAGATCTACAGTACAAGCTCAAAATGCATGGCTTTGCACCACACGTCAAGCGTGTGGATCTGCTACTTGTGATGCTTTTGTGTGACAAGTAAGGTGTTAATTTATGAAAAATATATAACAAAGTTAGAATATGGAGATAAGAGGTTTCTGCTCGACAACAACGACATACTATAATATACTAGTGCAGTAGTTATTAGTTGTGTGTGCGTGTGCGTGCGTGCGTGCGTGCGTGCGTGCGTGTGTGTGTGTGTTGGAGGAAAGCCTATTCTAAAACTGATCTAGTTTAGAAAAAAGGAAGAAAAACAATCGTGTTCCGGTTGGCATCACATTGTTTTAGTTCCCCAAACAATGCAAATCAATTAGTTTAGTCTCGCTAGTCACGCTACGAGTTCCAATAAAAGATGGACATAACAAACGATTTCATTATACCTAAAAATTACATTATTTCTGTTCCAGACCGGATCAGAAAAATGAGAAAATGGTATTGATCCCAGACTGTATAGAGGTAGTTAAAATGGTATTGATCCCAGACTGTATAGAGGTAATTAAAATTGTATTGATCCCAGACTAGTATAGAGGTAATTAAAATGGTATTGATCCCAGGCTAGTATATGGTTAATTAAAATAGTATTGATACCAGACTAGTATAGAGGTAGGCCTAATTAAAATGGTATTGATCCCAGGCTAGTATTAGAGGTACCGTAGTTAAAATGGCATTAACGTGGTATTGATCCCAGGATAGTGTAAAGGTGGTGAAAGTTAAAATCGAATTGATCCCAGTCTAGTATAGAGGTTTACTTGAAAGAGGAGAGATAACAAAAAATGTACACAACTTCATGCTGGTTAAGGTCCCCGTTTTACCTGTTTTTTACACTCTACCAAAAATACATAAAACCACCAGGGCGACCTATTGTGGCTGCTATAGGCTCTTTAACAGAAAATATATCAGCCTTTGTTGACCACTCTCTTCAATCCATAGTTACCACTTTGCCTGCTTATACAAGAGACTATGGATTTTATTAAAACACTACAAAATGTGCAACTGTGTGATGATAAGGCTTTGCTTGTTACAAGGTGGTTTAAGAGCAGCTGATTTTGTTCTGTATGCACGTGAACAGAGTCTTTTACAGCCTCATTCACATAGTGTGACTATATATGAGCTGATGGAGTTGGTACTGACCAATAATTATTTCATGGGTTAGTGTCTGGAGTCCCCCAGTTTTGCTTCCATGTATGTTGGACTGCTGGAGCATGACATTATTCTGAACCCTAGTAAGAATCCTTTTTTTTTAACATACCGGTATAGTGGTATAAGAGGTACATTGATGACATCTTCTTTATTTGGACCTCTACTGAGGCCAGACTACATGAGTTCCATACCTTTATGAATACACAAAATGCACATTTAAAATTCACAATGGCTTTTGATGCATCCAAAATGAATTTTCTGGACATTAACATTATTCATGAACGAGGTTCCAGGACCCTGCCCATTCGACAGGTTTTCGACCCCTGCCCCCACATGGCCGCCCGGGGGCGCCCGCTTTTTCCAACCCCCCGGGCCAGTGGCGCCCCCAGGCCCGGGAAAATGTTTAAAAATAAAAAAAATAAAATAAAAGCATGAATATATTAATTGCGACCGTAGGTCGCATTTACTATCAAAACCTGCACAAAGTGTGAGTGAGTCCGTCAGTCCGTCCGTCAGTCTGTCTGTCACACCTCACACGTCACACTTTTTCCCTGCTTATATCTCCGCAACCGTTGCCCCGATCCATGCCAAATTTTGCACACACGTTCCTTGGCTGCCAAACTACAACCTCCGGAGCTCCAGGGACCCCCAGGTCCCTGAGGGACCCCCAGATGTAAAAAATGACCAAATGCGCAAACATGACCAATTCACGGGGAATTCCCGGGGACCACCGACTCCTGGTGCTCCAGAACGGATGCAAAAGTGGTGGCGCCCCCAGTGGAGGACCCCCTACACTGCAGCTCACATAAAATGCCGTAACTCCGGCTAGGAGCGACCGGGACAGCCGGGGCCGGTACCTATTCGTCCGCCTTGCCGGCGCGGAGACCCCACCCCTCATTTCTCACATGGCCCTCTTCTAGCGCCACCATGAGGCCGATTCTTGCAAAACACATTTTTGGACACTGCTCCTACAATTTTCGCCCTAAAATCACGCCAATCGGTACACAGTATGTCTACACTCATCCCATCAACATGAATCTGTCCCATATAGCGCCACCTCCAGGCCGATTTTTAAAAACACATTTTTGGACACTGCTCCTACAGATTTTGCCCTAAAATCACGAAAATCACTACACAGTATGTCTACACTCATGTCATCAACATGGATCAGGAAGATTTTGGCAAAACACATTTTTGCCCTATTTGTGGAGATAAGTGACCTACGGTCGCTTATCTCCCGATTAGGGAGCCTTACTGGTCTATTATTAGTTTATTATTATTCAGTGAGATACTTGTTGCACTAACTAGCATTGACTGTTACGGTCTCTTTTTGTAAGTCACTTTATGTATATATACTTATATATTATTCGCCCCCTCTATTGATGCACCTTCTCTTTATTGGTACTGTACAGCTCTTTTTTTTTCTTTTCCTCTTCCATCTATCTTTTTTCTTACTTCTCTGTAACTTTGTAAATACTGTATACTGCTATGCTAGAACTGGACAACTGAATTTCCCCCTTGGGATAATAAAGGTACAGTATCTATCTATCTATCTATCCATCTATCTATCTATCTATCTATCTATCTATTTTAATAGCATAGTATTGAATGCACAACAACATCCTATGTTTATACACTTGAAACACAATTTTATACATATACAATATCCCCACCCTACGAGGTAGGGGGTCCCTGCTTCATCTCCCCATCAGTTTGGGGGTCCCTGGCCTGAAAACGTTGAAGACCCCTGGTCTATACTGTCTATGATCAACCAGGGCAGGTAGGTCTGAGAAGAGACATTAGACTAACATCGGTCTATTCCTATATATTTTTTGTTTCATAAGACATATTGAGGGGTGTTGGAAGAACTCATTGTGATCTTTAAGAATAGCATTGTGATTGTGATTACATTTTAATTATCTCAATCAAGCTTTATTGCGACCGTAGGTCGCATTTACTACCAAAACCTCCACCGGCTGTCCGTCCGTCAGTGAGTCAGTGAGTCAGTGAGTCACACGTCACACGTCACACGTCACACTTTTGCCCTGCTCATATCTCCACAACCGTTGCCCCCATCCATGCCAAATTTTGCACACAGACTCCTTACCTGCCAAACTACAACCTCCAAGGACCCCCGGAGCTCCAGGGACCCCCAGGTCCCTGGGGTACCCCCAGGTGTAAAAAAAATTCCCTCCGTGAGTGACACGTCACACGTCACACTTTTGCCCTGCTCATATCTCCACAACCGTTGCCCCCATCCATGCCACATTTTGCACACACACTCCTTACCTGCCAAACTACAACCTCCAAGGACCCCCGGAGCTCCAGGGACCCCCAGGTCCCTGGGGGACCCCCAGGTGTAAAAAATGACCAAATGTGCAAACATGACCAAATGACCACCCCAACGGGGCTGCTCACGGGGAATTCCTGGGGACCACCCACTCCTGGTGCTCCAGAACGTATGCAAAAGTGGTGGCGCCCCCAGTGGAGGACCCCCTCCACTGCAGCTCACATAAAATGCCGTAACTCGGGCTAGGAGCGTCCGGGAGGGCCGGGGCCGGTACCTATTCGTCCGCCAAGGCAACGCGGAGACCCCACCCCTCATTTCTCACATGGCCCTCTTCTAGCGCCACCTTCAGGCCGATTTTTAAAACATATTTTTGGACACTGCTCCTACAGTTTTTGCCCTAAAATCACGCAAATCGCTACACAGTATGTCTACACTCATCCCATCAACATGAATCTGTCCCATATAGCGCCACCTTCAGGCCGATTTTTAAAAACACATTTTTGGACACTGTTCCTACAGATTTTGCCCTAAAATCACGAAAATCACTACACAGCATGTCTACACTCATGTCATCAACATGGATCAGGAAGATTTTGGAAAAACACATTTTTGCCCTATTTGTGGACCGATTAGGGAGTCTTACTGGTTTTTGTTCATCACCAGTAAGACTCCCTAATCGGGAGATAAGCGACCGTCACGTCGCATACACAAACTTTAGAAGACAATTGTAGCCAATCAGGAGGGAATATGAGAAATCCATGTTGATGACATGACTTCAGAGATACTGTGTACCGTTTTGTGTGATTTTTCATGTGAGAAATCAGGGGCGGAGGTTGTGACTTGCCATCCAATTTGCGTGAAATCTGTAGGAGCAGTGTTCAAAAATGTGTTTTGCAAAAATCTGCCCGATGGTGGCGGTAGAAGAGGGGCATGTGATACATGAGGTTGTGGTTTGGCAGCCAAGGAGTGTATGTGCAAAGTTTGGCATGGATCGGGGCAACGGTGGCAGAGATATGAGTAGGGCAAAAGTGTGACGTGACGTGTGACGGACAGACTGGCTGACTGACAGCCGGTGGAGGTTTTGATAGTAACTGCGACGTGATGGTCGCGAATGAGCACTGGATGTCACCTGTGAACTTTTACAGCATAGTTCTAGCTTTGATATTATTTGGCCCATGAAGTTTATTAAACGCACAGAGAGAGGGTAAGAAAAGGACAAAGACTACCTAATCGGGAGATAAGCGACCGTCAG
This sequence comes from Nannobrachium achirus, assembly GCF_963921795.1. NCBI lineage: Eukaryota > Metazoa > Chordata > Actinopteri > Myctophiformes > Myctophidae > Nannobrachium > Nannobrachium achirus. Next base: position 14,102,632 of record NC_137832.1, read on the forward strand.
GTCACATGTATACACCACTTTGCACCACTTAATCTGTAGGAGCAGTGTCCAAAAATGTGTTTTAAAAAATCGGCATGATGGTTGCGCTAAATGGGACAGATCCATGTTGATGACAGGACTCTAGACATACTGTGTACCGCTTTGCGTGATTTCAGGGCAAAATCTGTAGGAGTAGTGTCCAACAATGTGTTTTGCAAGAATCGGCCTCCTAGTGGCGCTAGAAGAGGGCCACGTGAGAAATGAGGGGTGGAGGTTGTTGTTTGGCAGCCAAGGAGTGTGTGTGCAAAATTTGGCATGGATAGGGGAAACGGTGGCGGAGATATGAGTAGGGGAAAAGTGTGACATGTGACGTGACTGACAGACTGACAATCGGTGGAGGTTTTGATAGTAGCGACTTTAAGCTACATGATTTTCAGGACGGCAACGCCAGGCGGACTACGGCTGCTATGATGTAATCGCCGTAGCGGTCAAAATGGTTAAGCAAAGCCTCGGCGGCGACGGGTTCCCACCCCTTTCACTGAACGCTTTGGTTCCCATGGCGACGCGTACACGCAGCAGACGGAGTAGGCGCTACGTGGGAAGGGACCTTCTGCCGTAGTAGAGACGGCTGCGGTGACGGCAGGTTTATCTATCGAGCACGGATCATTTCTGGTTACCGTTGTCATCTGCCGTTGCCGTAGCGTTGCTTAAGGACGCTAGTAACTGCGACCTGACGGTCGCAACCATGTTAAATTGTGGAGGTGCCATCTGTTGCTATGACCTTAAATTCTGATGGCATAATACTTTAAAATAAGAGACTTAGAATGCCATTTCTGAAGTGTGTATGTGAAAACCATTCACTGGCACAAGCTCAACTAAAAGGAAATCCTAGTAAGCTTTTCGGCTTATTTACACAGGAAACCTTTATGTAAAATATAACTTATCTTTTAACCAGATAAAACGGCGCTCTGTGATTTAACAGGAATGAAATTAGCATGCACTCCAGTGGAAAATCCAACATGGCTGCTCTCAGTGTTGTTCCCAAAGCCAGAGAGGGGAGGTTGACTGACAGGCGGGCCGGCCAATGGGGCGACAGGACCGCCTTGCATCATTCCAAAGCCCTGGCCAATGGGGTGGCTCCCGAATTAGACCCTGAATCAGACTCTTAAGTGAGAACATCATTTCCCAGCAAGCGCAACCTCCTGAGCCACAGCCGCTCTGTTGTACATGAAGTAGTTTGGAATAATTGTGTGCAGATAAGAAACAAGCATTTACAATCAAGAGTCTTTAATTGTCACAGTCACACAAGTATAACGCAGACATAGTTTACCGAGGTTACTCATACCAGGCAGAGAGTGTTATACCGTTCTGCCGGATAGACGCACAAGGCGAGTGTGAATTGGGGCAAGCATTCTGGTATTCAAAAGGATGACCAAATCCATACATGACTAAATACAGACGTGACTTTATATGTTAAAGACTTATTTAAATCAAACATGTTAAACAAACTGTTGTAGTTTTTTTTTGTTAATTGTCTTCCTGGTAACTAGTGATGAGAGTGAATAGTGTTTTTTCATTGGTTGTTGTAGATTGGAGACAGTTGGAGAAGTGAGTGTTAATATCCCTCTCAACTCATCAACACTTCAACTAAACCTCTGAAACATCTCAACGCATCATGACTTCAACTAAGCTCTGGCTCTGTGTTTCACTGTGTTTCATGTGTTTATATGGATCAGGTGATTATACTACGTTACTTAACCATCCAAACTGTGTTGCTATTAAACAGATGATAAAACTGAACATTATTGTCATCCGTACATTTCTATTTCCAGATGGATATCTATACTATATGGCTTCCCGCTGTCTGTTCAACTCCAGTGAGCTGAAGGACATACAGTTCATACACTCATATTATTTCAACCGTGAGGAGATCCTCAGGTGGGACAGCAGAGTGGGTCAGTGGATTGGATACACTGAGCTCGGTGACAAGATTGCAGAGTGCAGGAATAAACGCAAAGGTGGGTTCTATCGGGAGAGAGACCGAGCAGACCGAGTGACATTCTGCAAACACAACATTGTTAACGACTACCGCACTATTCTGGACAAGAGAGGTGAGCTGATCTCAGAGCAGCACTCAATAATAATAATACTAATAATAATACTACTACCAGTGGTGTAAAGTAACTAAGTACATTTTAGAGGTATTACAATTTTGAGGTATTTGTACTTTACTTGAGTAGTTCCAATTTCCATTACTTTTACTTTTACTCCACTACATCTCGGATCCAAATATTGTACTTTTAATCCACTACATTTATTTGAAAACTTTAGTTACTAGTTACTTTGTAGGTATAAATTATAATATTATAAAACATACAGAAAACACTTTAGACCTCTTTTATACCTTGGGTATTTGAAAATAGCCCATCTACAAGCTCACAACGTGTCGCATCGCGACGTGTTGTGAGCCTGCTATTTTCAAACATTTTGTACATTTACTTTTGGTACTTTAAGTACATTTTGATGCCAATACTTTCATACTTTTTACTCATGTACATTTTGAATTCTAGACTTTTACTTGTAACAGAGTATTTCTACATTACAGTATTGATACTTTTACTTAAGTAAAATATGTGAGCACTTTTTCCACCACTGAATACTACTACTACTACTACAACTACTACTAATAATAATTTCTGGAATTTTATAGCACTTTTCTAAGTATTCAAAGATGCTTTAAATGGGTGTCAAGACTATAACATGAAATCATAATGATATTTATAGATGAGTAATGGTGTTAATATTGATGTTTTAAGGATTATAAAACAATACTCTATCTGAGGAGAAACCTTTCAAATTCTCTTAAACCCTTAAGCCTGATTTATACTTTGTTGTATGACAGTGTCATGCTGTGGAAATAGATCTGCAAGCTCACAACGTGTCACATCTCGAGTATAAAGTAATTATATACTAGGCCTCAGGCTTCATGTCCAAAATATTGTAGTTTAGCTGCTTCTTTAAAAAGTTAATAAGTTATATTAACTTTTCAAAGAAGCAGCTAAAATTCACCTCCATACACATTATATTGTTGTATACTGTATGTAAAGCACTATTATTATTATTTAATTTAATGTTTAAATTAAACTCTATAAATGTCTACACTGTAGACAATTATATAATAATGTACACGGCACTATTCAGAAAAACAGTAATCTCTGGCGTCATCTGATGACCAAAACCTGACATGTACTTATACATGAGCTTATACTATTACTGATAACATAATTTACTGGTAAACAACAATAACAATAATAATATGATAATTTCACCAACTCTTGTACACATGTAAACCTGTGATTTGACAATAGAGATGATTATGATACTACTGTTAGTATTGCCATTACTTATCGATTACTCACTCCATGGGGACTTAAAAACGATTATTTTGTTCTTATCACAGCAGCACACAATTAGCCTGCTTTGTTCCCTAACTCCTTTAACCAAATAATAGAGAGCGATTAATTTCAATGCAAGTGCTCAGTGGCGTTTTGAAGCATGCAGAAGTAGCTGAATTCCAGTGCATTGTGGGTGAATCCAGGTGCATTGTGGGGGAAATTGGCACATACTTATGTGCCAAAATGTATTACGCCGAGACGTAATTACGTCACAAACGTCACTCGAAAGTCTATTGTGTAGACCTCAGCGGCACGCTCTTATGCTCGTGCATGTATGTAGTCCCCGCCTTCTGTTCCAGCTTTGGCCAGTAGGGAGGCTGCTTCAATATTTACAAGCCGTGAGGCGCAATGGACATGGTGGCCGTTTTGAGGTACTGCAGTTGGGGCCAGAAACATGAACGCGCGTCTAGGCTTCTTTGTATTGACGTGCGTTCATACCGGAAGTGCTCGTTCATGAATTGGAGCCCCAGCACGTCCATGAACACAAACTATGATGCAAAATGCGTCACAAAGGCCCCACTACGTCACGGTTTTACTACCCGGAAGAAGGGGTGAAAACGCCTCATGCGCTGGGTGAGCAACTCAATGCAAGTGGACGGGCGGGGATATCTGGTGTCCTCTCTATTCTTATTATAACTCTAAACACTAACTACTTCTACTGTTCATGTTCTTCAAGTGGAGCCCTATGTGCGACTGAGGTCAGTGTTGCCCCCTGGTGGTGGTAAACACACTCACATGCTGAGGTGCAGCTCCTACAGCTTCTACCCTAAGGTGATCCTGGTGACCTGGCTGAGAGACGGAGAAGAGACCACCTCTGATGTCACTTCCTCTTATGAGCTGTCTGATGGAGACTGGTACTACCAGTACCACTCCTACCTGGAGTTCACACCCAGGTACCTAATATTAAGGCCATATCTGGAATGCCCATATGTGACTGAGGCTGGAGAAAAGGTCCATAAGCCAGACAATAGAACCCCCGCTGGCAGCAGGGGGAGGAGGTGTAGCTCTCCTGGGCAAATAATTGAAAGAATTTACCTGTCAATTTGACCTATAAATGCAGTCAGAGTGGTATAAATGTATATTATTTCATACCTGGGAAATGTTTCAGAAGGGGAAAAAAAACGAGAACATATATCTTGAGTATTTAGGAAAAGTCATGGAAGGGGAAATTTCTGAGACCTTCGCGGGGAGAGTTATTGCACTTTGCAATCTCAAAATCGGCCAAAATGACCTGTTAGTCACCCATGTGTTAAGCAGCTGCATGCGCTGCTCTGAGTGCTCTCCTCTCCTGCCTGCGAGGCACGAGTATCTAGGTGTGAGTAAAGTGTTATTACGTTTTTTGGCAGAGTAATACCTTGTGCCATGGCATTGGTCCGAAGGTTCATTAGTCCGAAGGTTCATTAGTCCGAATCTGTTAAGAATACTATGCCTAACTCTAACCCTAACTCAAACCTTAACCTCAGTAACCCTAACTAAATTCGGACTAATGAACCTTCGGACTAATGAACCTTCGGACTTATGGGCAGTCCCCAATACCTTACCTTACTTGTTACTGGGTAAAGACGTAAAGTCATAATATTACAGTAATATATTATTAGTAATTCGTTACTGCCCAACACTGGTACTCATCATAATAATATAATATCATACAGTATATTAAGATAAGATCTTTATTGATCCACTGGGAAACTTCATTCACACATTGATTGCGAATGAAATGTCAGACCTGTTATGTTATGTTACGGGATAATGTGTGTGCGTGTGTATGCGTGCGTGCGTGTGTGTTACAGATCAGGAGAGAAGATCTCATGCATGGTGGAACATCCCAGCCTGACCGCGCCTATCATTATGGACTGGGGTCAGTTAAGCCTCTCTAGACCATACACGGGCAACTGGTGGCCTGGGGGCAACATGCAGCCCCCACCTTCACTTAATGAGGCCCACTGGTTAATACCAGAATACTGATATATTATTGATTTCAGCTGTTACAATTACAACCATGACCTGCTTTAATTCCGTCAGTCTATATTAGTAGCTTAATGACTAGTATGGTAGTATTAAAATGTATTTTTTTTTATGTCCATTGTTTTTGTATTTAGGTTCATAAAGTTAACAGTATATATAACTAAATGCGTTTGAAATTAAATCAAAATGTTACATTTCAGGATTCCAATTAACTCATCCACTACATTGGACGAGTTTGACGAGCTATAGTTATGGGTCCACTCTGCTTATGACGAATATGACGAGCTATCAATTAGCTTTAATAACTATAAAACAAAAAAGTATGATCGCCGATTCGCCGTCCATAGCGCTCTGTGGACCCACCCTATTCACAAAAAACGGATCTGGATGTTCCAGAACGGAAATGGGGGGGCGGGACAACGACGCCTGTATCCTGTCTGCCGAAATGTCATCCGGTTCAATGTTGTGCAACACCAGCGTGGCGCTCCGTCGGTTTCGCTTTGAGCGATGGAAGGCTGTAGTGCTTTGTTGCTTACCCTGCCTGGATCGTATTGTGAATGCAATCGGTGAACCATCGCGCAATGGATTCGCGCGCGCGCCCACGTTAAAGGTAGGCAAAATCCTGGCGGTGTGGACCCTCAGAAGGGTCTTAAAAATAGCGGTGGGTGAGTTAAAAAAGATAAAAAAATTATTCTGCATTCCAATTCAAAAGAAGCAAAAAATAGCCGATCTACAAGCTCAAAACGCATCACAGCACGATGCGTTTTGAGCTTGTAGATCTGCTATTTTTATGAGATACTTAGAATGACAAAGTAGGACATAGCAATATGCAATGTGGCCCCCTGGAGTGAAGGTCTCAGCGGGTCTCAGCGGGTGAAGCTGGGGAAGAGCATTTCCAGCTCTAGGACCACCAGCACCGGTTCCCCGCAGGGCTGTGTCCTGTCCCCACTCCTGTTCTCCCTGTACACCAACAGCTGTGTTTCTCTCCACCCGTCGGTCAAGCTCCTCAAGTTTGCGGATGACACCACCTTGGTGGGCCTCATCTCTAAGGAGGATGAGTCTGCCTACAGGAGGGAGATCGAGCGGCTGCGAAGCTGGTGTAGCAACAACAATCTGGAGCTAAATGCTCTGAAGACAGTGGAGATGGTGGTGGACTTCCGGAAGGACCCAGCCCCGCCCCCTCCCGTCATGCTGGGTGGCACTCAGGTGAACTCTGTGCAGTCCTGCAAGTTCCTGGGGATGATCATCTCCAGGGACCTGAAGTGGGAACTCAACATCACTGCCCTCCTGAGAAAGGCCCAGCAGAGGATGTGCTTCCTTCGGCAGCTGCGGAAATACAGACTGTCGAGGTCCATGATGACCCTGTTCTACACGGCCATCATCGAGTCCATCCTCACCCACTCTATTATCACCTGGTTCCCCGCTGCATGCGCAAAAGACCTGGTCAAGCTGCAGCGGGTGATACGCTCTGCGGAGAGGGTGATTGGCCGTCCCCTGCCCTCCCTCAAGTCCCTGCACGACTCCAGGGCGCTGAGGAGGGCAAGAAAGATCATGACTGACCCCTCCCACCCTGGCCACAGCCTCCTCACCCTGCTCCCCTCTGGGAGAAGGATGCGGCATCTGGGGGCCAAGACAGAGCGCCACAAAAACAGTTTTTTCCCCTCAGCCGCCAGGCTGCTCACTGACGCAGGTTTCCCTTCTTCCCTTGCCTCCTAGGGATACCAGAACTATGACTTTTGCACTACTGGTCTGAACACTACTGCACTTTACTATAATATTTATTTTATTTATTTTCTTGCACGGTGTTGTTGTATTGTTGGTTTCATGTTATATGTGAAAAAAGGATTGATTGAATGCACACCTGTAATGTTGCCAAAACAAATTCCTATGTGTTTTACACAATGGTAAATAAAGGAATCTGAATCTGAATCTGAATCTGAAGGTGAAAATATAGTGGCCCTTGCCATCATTAAAGTTGCCAACCCCAGCTCTAGACTCTATCATAGTCCAAGGTGAAGAGCTATCACCTCACCGCGGTGTAGTTTACTAGCTATTATTGTTATACATATATGATAGCTAGAAAACTACACCGCGGTGAGGTGATAGCTCTTCACCTTGGACTATGATAGAGGCTTTACAGTACTATACTGTAATTTGTTCTCTACACTGGCTTACTCAACTGTATTCTCTCTCTCTCTATCACACACACAAACACACACACACACACACACACACACACACACACACACACACACAACACACACACACACACACACACACACACACACACACACACATACACACAGATGACTCCATGCCACAGTCAGTGAAGAACAAGCTGGCCATGGGAGCATCAGGTCTGGTTCTGGGTATGGTCTTGTTCCTGTCTGGATTCACCTACTACCAGTGGAAGAGTAAACAAGGTGATTAACATGTGTAATAATTATATATATATATTTAATAGCGAGTTTCATTAACATGTTTAATTAATGAATCTACTACCAGTGGAACACATGATGAGGTCAGATCAACTGAGGATCACATTATGACATATGCAGGGGAGTCAATTGGGTAAGGCAGGGGTATGCAGCTGCCATAACCTGGGTCCAGGGGAACAAATAAAAGTAACTTTTAAGTATAAATCCATGAATGTCTCTTTGTCTATCTGTGCTGGTTATTATGTTGTTAAGTTACAGTAAATTAACTACAAATGCAAAATATAACAAAATGGTCACTTTAACAAGGTATTATAATTATATTCTCCAGACTTGTATTCTCCCCATCTTGACAGAATGGTATATTCCCAGGTTCTGCAGGTCAGCTGCACAGGTGCAATGCATTATTGTTAATTGTGGCACGTTTACTAACATTCCAAGTTTAGCTGCACAAAAAGCTGCACAAAAAATAAAATGTATCATGCCTGTTGCTAAGTTTTCAATTGTGTTGTTGTTGTTATTATGCATGTCTGTAACTGTCTCTCTTCTTCTATCAGGTCGTATTCTGGTGCTGGCAACAAATGAGAAGCTTTAGACTCCTCCTACACAAACCAGGTTCACCTCAGGACAACTGTAACCAAACTTAACTGGAACTATAGTTGTACTGACCTCTAAGGACCTTTCCAGGGAGGGTTTTCATTTGGCGTCTTGCTGTCACCCTTTCTTGTTTTATTTTGATTTTTTGCACTGACCAATTGGACACTTTTGTTTGGCTCTGCACTATTGTGAATTTGTTAGTAGTATTGAGTATTTTGCTTGTGTTTGACATGGCGGTGAGATACTTGTAGCACTGACTAGCATTGACCGTTATGGACACTTTTGTTTGGCACTGTTTTGATAAGCTGTGCTTTAAGTATTGCTATTTGTGTGTGAGTAACACTTATGAGTAGGGGTGTAACGATACATTTTAACAGCGATACGATACTTATCACGATACATGGTTAACGATACGATACATGGCGGATTACAATAAGTGTTTTGCCATTGCATTGCATGGCAGCCACACTTAATTATTGTTAAAGGAGTCGTTCAGACCAAAACACATATAGGGTTAAATCTGCCTTTTATCATACCCCTTCATACCTGCTTTAGTCGATTTATTTCATAGCTGCCCCTGTTGCTAGATTTCGGCTGCCCCTGTTGCTAGATTTCGAGGGCCATCTCATAACTAACCGAGTAGATAGTCTTTATTCTAGTGCGGTTATTTCTTTAGCTTCAAAGTTAGTATTTTTTTTATTGGATTGTGTTTGAACAACGTCCTGAGACAAACCAAACCACTGTTTTGACCTCACAAGCACCCTTACTTGTCAAACGGCTTCTGCTCTGCACCAGAGCAGGGAGAGGAGAGCCTAGAAAGGGAGGGGAGGAGCAGAGGATCTTCTTGTCTGTTTGACAAGTAAGGGTGCCTGTGAGGTCAAAACAGCGGTTTGGTTGGTCTCAGGACGTTGTGTAAACACAATCCAATAAACAAATACTAACTTTGAAGCTTACGAAATAACCGCACTAGAATAAAGACTATCTTCTCTGTTAGTTATGAGAGGGCCCGCAAAATCTAGCAACAGGGGCATCCGAAATCTAGCAACAGGGGCAGCTATGAAAATAATCGACTAAAGCAGGTATGAAGGGGTATGATAAAAGGCAGATTTAACCCTATATGTGTTTTGGTCTGAACGACTCCTTTAAGTATGGCGGATTACAATAAGTGTTTTGCCATTGCATGGCAGGCACACTTAACAATATATCGCCTCTGTGGATAATTTCACAGCTCAGCCTAAGACGCATTTGTTTTATACTTTTCTGCTTTAATTATTTGTACCTTTTCTTTTATGCTCTGTAAAGCACTTTGAGCTGCATTTCATGTCTAAAAGGTTCTTTACAAATAGTTATATCTAGTTATATATCTCCCTAGATTTCATAGGCTATACAGATCGGCTTTGAGTAGTACACTGCATCATCACTGCCCTACGCACATTACATGAGTAGGTAACTTGTGCATAGACCATTTGTGGAAAAAGTACTCTTTTACTTTACTTAAGCAAAAGTATCAATACTACAATATAGGAATATTCTGTTATAAGCTTAATTCCAGAATTCAAAAGTACTTGAGTAAAAGTATGGTACAAAATTGTTAAGTACCAAAAGTAAAAGTACAGAATGTTTGAAAATAGATCTACAAGCTCACATGTGCAATGCATTGTGAGCTTGTAGAGGTATAAAAAGGGGGATAAAGTGGTTTATCTACGTTTATCATCAATATCTGCAGTGCAACTAAAGTTTTCAAATAGTGGAGCAAAAGTACAATATTTGGATCCGAGATGCGGAGTCAGGTATTGGAATGGGCTACTCAATCAAGTATGCATACCTCATTGTATTTAAAGGGATATAACACTTTCAAAACTTTTTTTTCGTCTAATCAGGCTTGTATGAACACCCTGAACAGTTTTTAATTTGCTTCATTCAGTATTTAGATATTTGATGTAAATGTTACCACCTCCAACATGCCCAGGCCCTCTCCACATACACACCCATTGTAACTTCAAACTCCATTTTAACACCTTCTAAGCCAAGGGGAGCCCCTTAATGTTAAAACCGTACTATATCGCACATCCCCCCAGGGACTCTCAGCCACGTCGCACATTCCCGGACTTTGTCTTTAAAACCGGAATAAAAGCTTTTGATCCGAAAATCGGCGATCGTCTAACCTTCCCTAGTCACCACTCGTGCACTGATGGCTCATGCAGACCGTGCATGAAGCAGAGGTGACGTCAGCGCCTCTCCTTCTCCAAGGCACCTTCCACCCATCCGTTTACTGTCTACACACTCGAGCTCCTCCTGCAGCCATGCTTGGGGCTATGCTAGCGAAACTTTTCAGGTCTGTTCTTCAGTCACACATGGACTATTTGCGGGGACATTTACGTGAAAGGATCGCGCACGCGAAACGCACGGGGACATCGACGATCGGCCAAAACCCCCATTCTATCCCAACGGAGATCGAGAAAATCATGGTGAGTTACTGGCCTGGGGGGGAAAAAAAAAGAAAAAACAGCGGCGCTGTTCAAGATGGAGGGGCTGCGGGGTCATGTTTATAAACATAATATTATGTCTCAGATCACAATACAATAATAGAAATTTCACGGCTAATCTACCAACCCCCATTCTATTTCGGACTGCAACGTGTTAACCATGATAGATTCATTAAAAACACCCATTATTTTTTCTGGTGACTCATAATACCCTCCTAATATGTGAGCAGACCGTGTTTTTTCAATAACCTTTTTCTTTTATTTTTAATAATTCTTTGGGAAAATGGAAAACATTAAATACAATAATATTTTATTGAAAATAAATGAAAAAAGTTATTGAAAAAACACGGTCTGCTCACGTATTAGGAGGGTATTATGAGTCACCAGAAAAAATAATGGGTGTTTTTAATGAATCTATCATGGTTAAAATGGAGTTTGAAGTTACAATGGGTGTGTATGTGGAGAGGGCCTGGGCGTGTTGGAGGTGGTAACATTTACATCAAATATCTAAATACTGAATGAAGCAAATTAAAAACTGTTCAGGGTGTTCATACAAGCCTGATTAGACGAAAAAAAAGTTTTGAAAGTGTTATATCCCTTTAAGTAAATGCTTAGTTTAACCACTGGTATAGACCTATCTAATAGCTACTATATTGTATCTTTGAGGTTAATGAAATGTAGACACCACCACAAATAATATGCACACTGCATGGGTAACTACAGTACCATTAGAACTAGTCATCATTACACCCACCACCACAATAACATAATACAGCAGCAGAATGCATTCGTTTTCACCACACAAAAAGTTTAATACAATTTGAAACATTTTAAATTTGAAATTTGAATCAACGTTTTACTCCAAGATCCCACAGTGGGCCCCAAAATGCACCACCCAACAGGGCTCTTCGTTCAGCTGTCAGCTTCTCCCTGCAGGCCCCAGAGGACAGAGGGGCTGGGGAGACATGACAAGTGGGGAGAAACAAAGCTGTTTGGCAGCCGAGATAGCATGGACTGATAGCAGACTGATGTTTTAAACAGTTAGATAGTGGACAGTAACTGTTATCAGGAATTGGATCACTTTGTCCATCAAAAGGGGGGTATGTGGCACAGCACTGATGTGAACTAAATATTAAAAGGGATCACTGGGCTATTAGACAGGCAACTATGTACACAAATAGCTCAAGGAGTGGAGCAGTGTAACAGAGTTAAAAGTGAATTAATTGAATGTGTCCATTATTGAGCAGCACCAGACAGTATTTGTGTCAAACTAATGTTTATATAGAATTTTTGGGTCACTGCAAAAATTCTACATTACAACTGTAAAGTGAAGCACACAGTGCATAAACATCTCCTGATGTTGGTTAATTGTTATGAGATCGAAATGAGCAAAATTAACTCTTTTATAAACGTCTTCATTATGCTGGAATAGTGATGACGTCAGTGTGGCTCTTTCTCCCGAGAAAATAAATGTCTGTACTCTTTGTTTTGTGTTACATACAGAGAGTGGATGATGTGCAGTGGCCAATCAGTGACAAATACTGTTTAATGTGCCTGTTCCTAAACAGAATAAACTGTCAAAAGAGGTTCCTGCTCTCATCACATTTAGCCAGGGAATGAGGTGCACTTTCTTGCGATTCTCCTTTGAATACTGTTGCTCCTTTCTTGAGCACACTTTGGGGGTCTCCCAGGTAACAAAGCACGTCTCCCCCCGAGTGCTGTCTTTCTTCTGGCAATTGCTGTTGGTTGTACACCAATCATTTTTGAAGACTGCAGACATTTGGTTTTGACCTGTGGCACCTTACCAAAGCAATGCAGAGCGGATATGATGGAGCTATCATTCATTTTGTTACACGTTTCCAGAAAGGCACGAATTGGTGCTGCGAAGGTTTGCCGGTCATCTTCCAGCTTCTCTGTGAACCTGCTGCAGAACAACTGCAAACCTGCCTTCAGGTCCTCTCCAGATGATGTGCCTTAAGAAAAAGAAAAAAAAAGGCAATTAAAAACTAATTTGTGATTAAATACGTAAAATACAGTCAATATAAAATACTTTGTCACTGACCTGAGGTGTTAAATCTGCTGGTTGAAGGGACCTCGTCCATGCTCTCCACCTGAGCACTGCCCAAACCTCCTGAGCTGTTAGATCTGCCAGTTGAAGAGACCTCATCTATGCCGTCCTCCTGAGAACCCTCCTCCTGAGCACTGCTTGCGCCCACACCTAATAGATATACTGTACAGTGGAACAGAATATTTATTGTCCACTCACATTGCACACAAAGTACAATGTATGTGTAAAATGATTCAATTCTTAATATGACAAGCGTTCATATTCTGGTACCCCCAGTAATCTTAAAAATCACTCACATGGCATTGATGCAGATGCAGTGTCATTTGCAGATGCAGGGTCAAGTTCCAGTTTCTTCAGTTACACTGAAGATAGCCGAAACGTTTGTTTCTCATCCATGTAATAATAAAGAAAAAAAGAAAAAGCAACTCTTGCCACTGTGTGATCCATCCTCCAATGAATACATGTTGATCTAAAAGGACACCGCACCAGTCAAGTCAGAGTGCGGTGGTAACCAAAAAGTCTATTCAAGTTCCAGTGTCGTCTTGAATGACCATCCCTGTAAATCAGATAACAATATTTTAATACAAATATTAACAAATAGCTGCAACAAACTGCTTCCATGCAATCATTGACCTAATAGTTTAAATTTGATCAAAGAAAAGTAATACAGTCAATACACTGGCACTTCATTGGGGCTCCTTGTAGGAGGGGTGGGGGGCTGGTTGGGGGGTGGGGGGGGGGGGGGGGGGGGCTGGTTCTCATTAATGAGAATACAACACACAAGAGGCAAGATAACTCACCAGTTGCAATTTCATAGTAGAGCCTTCTCATGTGAGGTGTGGCGACATGAGACTGCCCTCTAATGTTTACAAAGAGCACCAGAAACCCCAAATCGAGACCACATAATGATTCTGGTCAACCTGTAAAAATATTTACAATAATGTTATTTTTCTGTTTTACTTGACAATTGACAATACTACAAGACATAAATATTGCATGCCTGTGCCATTTTTTCACAATCCGCATCATCTTCATGAAGGAAAGGTTTTGCTCTGCCACGCAAAGGCGTTCTGCTGTTAGCGACATCTGTGAGGCGACGGATGTAGTACGCCTCCATCCTGGTCATAACAAAATCCACTAACTGAGTAGCGTTGAATGCCTTCAGCCTGTGGAGGACCTTCTCCTTCACTACTTTCACGGCGCTCTCAACAAAGTTGTTGGTGTCATGCCCTCTAGTTAGGAGATCATTTCGGAGACAGAAGGCCCACTCATCATGTCTCTCATACACCTGTAGTCAGGAAACAATGTTCATTAAGGATGGAGATTGTTACAGCATGTAGGAAGATAGTTCACTAGATAGATAGCATGTTCGTTGTATGAAGGATTAAGAAAAACACACCTCTGCCAGGTGGTGGAGGAATTTGGGATACTTCCTTGCTACTGGGTCATCAAGACATCTGGCGTACAGCGCTTCAAGTGATTGGGTGGAGTCAGCATAGACGAGGCTTTTAAATGAATTCAGGAGCTGTGGACGGTCTCTCTTGTCAACACCATTGTGGGCACTCCACAACCATCGCCATATGGCCTGCAGTTAGGGATATAACAAAAAAGAAAACATTACATGTTAAAATCTCTCCAATTGTGAGGATTCAAATCAGTGGGATGAAAAATGTATTGCAATGCAATTGGGTGCATCATTACATCCATACCTGTAGTACTGTAGATGAAACACACACAGGAGCAGCCTGGCTCCAGGGAAAACTTCCTGGAGGGATTGCCGCAGTGCCCTGCAGTCGTCTGTCATGACGACTTAGTAGGCAAGATGGATTGTAGAAGCTTAAGTCCGGATGTAATGGTGGACTGGCTCTCATATGTGGTAATGAGGACTCCCAGTGGGGTTACACCCTGTTACTCCGAAAGACTGTTTTTCCGAACGTTGACTTGCATTATTCGGAGTAACGGTGGTTCCAATTTTTATATAAGACCCTGCTATTCCGAAAAGCCTATTATTTAGGCTATTATTTAATATTTAGTCCATGAGTCCCTATAGTCTGTTCACACCGTTCGAACAGTGTTTAGGCGCAGTCCGCTCTCTCTCTCTCTCTCTCTCTCTCTCTCTCTCTCTCTCTCTCTCTCTCTCTCTCTCTCTTTAACTTATGTATCAATCTTGTGATTACAATGTAATAAAATAATATAGGTCTATGTTGTAATGTAACTAACGGATGCTCGCATCAAAGATGCAGCCCTCCAATAAGCCACTCACACATTCAGAAGAAGGCCTTTCTCTCTCCTAATGATTCTAATTTCACTGTCATGTCAGCAGCAGAAGTAGGCTATAATATGATCATGAATTCCTTGTATATATAGACCTATATCAGACTTCGCACTAGGATTTTAAACTGCCGGTCACCGTGACCGGCATGATTAAAATTTACCGGACAACTGAAAAAAATACCGGACTTAATAATTGTAGGCTAATGCATAAATTACAAGCAGGTGCACAAGCAGCCAATAGCAACAGTTAAAGTATTAGGCCTACTGCATGGGACCGAAAACGAATTGAATGAAAAGTAGGCTAAACAAAAAAAAACAGCTTCAATCTTGCATAAGGGAATTAATTGGACCACAATCGTGCAGGCTGTGTCTGCATAATATGTGGCACACTTCTTTCACAACAAGGTGTTTCTGTAGGCTATTGCATCATGTTTCATGGCAACAATATACGTCTTGACAATTGCGCGGGTCTGCCCAATTGTTTCATAAGGTTGATAGATTCACTGGCCAGCAATGAATTGAAAAGGCTACAGTACTCACTGGAGTGGTGAGTGACACAGTGCATCCATGCGCACGTTGTGCAACGTGCGCGAGTCCTATACAAATCATTGAGAAAGGGAATGGGTGATGGTTGTTTTAAGTAATGAGCGCGAGGGGTGAGGGGGGGTTGAGAGAGGGGGGGGGATGAGCAAAGGGGAGAGAATCCTATATTCGTAATAGAGGTGTTCTATTATTTTTTTTCGTAATAGGGGTCCGTCGGAATAGCGGTGTTTCGGAATAGGGGACCGTCCCCCCCAGTGGCATGCCTCCAGCAGCAGTGGATCGGGCGAGAAGGAGAAATATCCTGTGTTTCTGAGGGTCACAATTTCCTGTAGAATCTACAAAGATGATTTCTCCACTATGTCAACATTGTGTGGGGCCTCTTCATAACCGGGGTGCATATGGCGATGACCACCTGACCGTCTTCGGCCTTCTAAATTTTTGCAACAGTATCGCCTGCCTTGCTCTGTGTTGTACTGCTTAAGTCTTTGATTTAGATCTGCCAGCATCGCCTCTCCTGAAGGTGAACCATAGACCTTCTGGAAGATCTTGTAGTTCTCTATCGTATCGAGATCATCTCTCCACCCTTACATATTAAATATGTAAGGGTGGAGAGATGATCTCTTCACTCAGGGAACATAGGTTACAACGTAACCTCACGTAAATCCTGCAAAACAGCAAAAAGGAAAGAGGGTGAGAAAGAAAAAAATAAATAACCCAAGATCACACACTCAATGTACCGGTATCATGAAGTACTCAATACGATTTACCTGTAGTAATAATGATCTAATCATAAGAAAGGAATTTCAGTTTTTGGCATTTCAGCACGTTTCTAACCTGTAACAAAAGCCACAATCTGGACAAATGGAGCAGTTCTCCAGCAGTGTAAATGTAGTTGTGGCCTTCCTGATCCTGCAGATCATACTTGAACTGCCTGGGTCCGTCTAACCGACGTGCTGTAAACACATCCCGCGGGCTTGCACACAGTGCACATGCATCCCGACCCAGAGCCGGTCGCGACGCACCGCCGCGGAGAAAGTGCGGCTGGCGGGAGCACAGAGCAAGCGTCCCCGAACCGAGGCGGGCGCCCGGCCGCCCGGTTGAGTCCTCCGGGCAGACTGCATCCTGCAGCGTCGCAGACGCGAGCTGCTGTGAGCTTGTACGGCCACTTTTGGCATGCACAACACGGTGTGATGACGAAGGGTCACTCCGTGTGTGAAATAAAATGCCTGGGTTTCCGAGGCTACTCCGTGTGTAACAACCGGTTTGTTTTGTGGACTAACGCTATACAATGGACGTTAATTAAGCGGCGGGGGAAAGGCGGGGAAAAGTGTTTAGGGAAGGGATTTAGTTTATTCGATAAAGCCTCAAAATCCACTTCCTCCAAGCGGATAATTTTTTTTTGCGGATAATGAAAGTTTATTCGCATTTTGAAGTGTTTCCATAAAAAGATTTTGCGAATAAGCCGTTAATCCGCAAAAAGTGGCTTTATGGAAACACCACTTATGTCCCTGGGAAGCTTCCCCACGAACACCTTGCAGTACATCCAGTGAAATTAGTTTAAAGCAGCTAGTGTAGTAGTGTGACTTTATTCTCTTTTGTAAGTGTAGAAAGCTGCTGGTGCTGAACGTGCTGCAACAGTATAATCATACCTATGTTCCCCGGGTTCTATGTTCCCAGCTTACCTAAGGGTTATGGTTAGTGGGTTATTAGCAGGAACATAGAACCCGGGGAACATAGATATGCTCCCACAACAGCACATACCTCTGCATTTGCTGTGCGGTTCACAATTGCAGTTGGAAACTTTGCCTGGTATCTGGCCCTTAAGACCTTCTGGACCCTGTAGTGGAGTTGAAGTAGATGCTCCTAGTTCAGGGGTAGAAGGTGTCAGGAGGATACTGGATAAACTGTGTGTTGTGGCAATACTGTAGACCTTGTTTTTGTGCACGTCAGTTTTGCAATGTGCAATCAAAACATGACTGCCCTTGTTGGCATAGTTGATCTCCTTGTGGCAGAGAATGCACCTAGCATGACCTTTTTTATCTATCTTCTTGAAGACATCGCTCAAAGGAAACTTGTGTTCTTGTCCCTTTACCTCAATGAGGACCTCAGATTTCATCCATGCCCAATTCCAGCTGCACCTTAGGCCTGCATCCACCTGCTTCAGTGCTTGCGACCAAACCTAATAGATATACTGTACAGTAGACTTGACTTTTTATTGTCCACTCACATTGCACACAAAGTGGAATGCATGTGTAAAATGATTCAATTCTTAATATGACAAGCGTTCATATTCTGGTACCCCCAGTAATCTTGAAAATCACTCACATGGCATTGGTGCAGATGCAGTGTCATTTGCAGATGCAGGGTCAAGTTCCAGTGTCTGGAACCAGTCGTCTTGAATGACCATCCCTGTAAATCAGATAACAATATTTTAATACAAATATTAACAAATAGCTGCAACAAACTGCTTCCATAGCAATCATTGGCCTAAAAGTTTAAATTTGATCAAAGAAATGTAATACAGTCAATATACTGGCACGTCATTGGGACTCCTTGGAGGGGTGGGGGTGGGGGGGTCTGGTTCTCGTTAATGAGAATACAACACACAAGAGGCAAGATAACTCACCAGTTGCAATTTCATAGTAGAGCCTTCTCATGTGAGGTGTGGCGACATGTGGAAAGCTCTCATGATCATGACCAAACTTGGTCCAGACTGCGCTCTAATGTTTACAAAGAGCAAATCGAGACCACATAATGATTCTGGTCAACCTGTAAAAATATTTACAATAATGTTATTTTTCTGTTTTACTTGACAATTGACAATACTTCAAGACATAAATATTGCATGCCTGTGCCATTTTTTCACAATCCGCATCATCTTCATGAAGGAAAGGTTTTGCTCTGCCACGCATATAGGCCTTCTGCTGTTAGCGACATCTGTGAGGCGACGGATGTAGTACGCCTCCATCCTGGTCATAACCAAATCCACTGACTGAGTAGCATTGAATGCCTTCAGCCTGTGGAGGAGCTTCTCCTTCACTACTTTCATGGCGCTCTCAACAAAGTTGTTGGTGTCGTGCCCTCTAGTTAGGAGATCATTTCGGAGACAGACGGCCCACTTAGTCAGGTTCGCTGTGTTAATAAAGGTTTATTCGTTGGATTATTTTGGAGATTTGTAAAACTATACATTTTTGGAATCTTCAGAGCATGGGGAATCCAAAAATCTTTGTTTGCATTTGCACAGACACCTGCAAAGCATCCATTTTGAACGTTCAAAATGGCCGACATAAAATACACAATTTGTGCTATCTTGGCTTCTAGACAACCTAGAAACGTAATTAAACATGCTAATCCTATGTTTTCTGGGTCAAGGAATCGAATGAATGAATTATGGATGTAAAATGTTCTGGACCCCCACCCCTTTCTGGGGGTTATCTATTTTGGGACCTCCCAGAACAGTACGCTAGCCAGTTAATATCCGATTTTCATAATATTAGAGTTGTTTTGTTTAAAAACATCCCGAGTTCATTTATTAGACTTTTAAAGCAGCCAGAATAACCTTTCTGACTTTTGGTTGGGGTCTTTCCTCACCTGGGACCCCCTAGACAGACCCCTGTCTAGGGGTCTGTCTCAGTAATCGCTCTGCTACTGCTCCAGAACAATGTTAAATTAGATCATAATTGAAGCATAAAAGTTGTTGTAGCTGGGCTCTGAAAACAAAAATGAGTAGTAGCAAATACCAGGGGTCTTCCACAGGGGGTCCAGGACCCCTGCTGGGTCCTCAGAGTTACTATAGGGGGCCCGCCAATCTTGATGGGATCTTTTTTTTTCACATTTGAAACTGAAACTTTGAATGTTTTTATGTATCCTGGGTTTATTGCGGCCATAGGTCAAAGTTTGCGACCATAGGTCAGTAGTGTAAAAAACATCACAAGGATGCAGCTGGGACGTATCATCAGTGATGTAGCCTGGGGTCGACGGGTGTTTCGGGTCTCGCAACATCATACACCCTCGCCCAGGTGACCCAGCCGGGGTTGATCAAGTCCCGACTTACGTCCCAGTAGCTATCCACGATCAGTCCTATTAGGGAAAGACAGGGTCACTCAATGTGCAGCACCGGAACTACTCTGCCAGGATTGGGGAGCCATTCTGGCGCGTGGAAGAACTAGGCTCTATGGGTTGACTCCTGGCCGGGCTCCTCCTACGTCTTACCAGGTCCTCTCCTGCTCTCACCAGGTTCAGAACCTGTGCGTTGCACCAGACCCCAATCCAAACATTCCATTCAGCTGCTGCAATTGAATGGCCCTCCTAAAGGCCTCACCGTGGATTTGTTGGGCTTCTTCCTCACGGAAGACACAGGCTGGGGCGCTAACCCAACCTGCTCCCGGGTGCCGTCTAAATTCCGGCCGTCAACCGAGTCTCCGGTGGTCACCAAACTATTCCTGGTTGTCACATAGTCTATTCCTATGAGCCACTATAAATAGAACTAATAGTGTAAAAAACATCACAAGGATGCAGCTGGGACGTATCATCAGTGATGTAGCCTGGGGTCGACGGGTGTTTCGGGTCTCGCAACATCATACACCCTCGCCCAGGTGACCCAGCCGGGGTTGATCAAGTCCCGACTTACGTCCCAGTAGCTATCCACGATCAGTCCTATTAGGGAAAGACAGGGTCACTCAATGTGCAGCACCGGAACTACTCTGCCAGGATTGGGGAGCCATTCTGGCGCGTGGAAGAACTAGGCTCTATGGGTTGACTCCTGGCCGGGCTCCTCCTACGTCTTACCAGGTCCTCTCCTGCTCTCACCAGGTTCAGAACCTGTGCGTTGCACCAGACCCCAATCCAAACATTCCATTCAGCTGCTGCAATTGAATGGCCCTCCTAAAGGCCTCACCGTGGATTTGTTGGGCTTCTTCCTCACGGAAGACACAGGCTGGGGCGCTAACCCAACCTGCTCCCGGGTGCCGTCTAAATTCCGGCCGTCAACCGAGTCTCCGGTGGTCACCAAACTATTCCTGGTTGTCACATAGTCTATTCCTATGAGCCACTATAAATAGAACGAATAGTGTAAAAAACATCACAAGGATGCAGCTGGGACGTATCATCAGTGATGTAGCCTGGGGTCGACGGGTGTTTCGGGTCTCGCAACATCATACACCCTCGCCCAGGTGACCCAGCCGGGGTTGATCAAGTCCCGACTTACGTCCCAGTAGCTATCCACGATCAGTCCTATTAGGGAAAGACAGGGTCACTCAATGTGCAGCACCGGAACTACTCTGCCAGGATTGGGGAGCCATTCTGGCGCGTGGAAGAACTAGGCTCTATGGGTTGACTCCTGGCCGGGCTCCTCCTACGTCTTACCAGGTCCTCTCCTGCTCTCACCAGGTTCAGAACCTGTGCGTTGCACCAGACCCCAATCCAAACATTCCATTCAGCTGCTGCAATTGAATGGCCCTCCTAAAGGCCTCACCGTGGATTTGTTGGGCTTCTTCCTCACGGAAGACACAGGCTGGGGCGCTAACCCAACCTGCTCCCGGGTGCCGTCTAAATTCCGGCCGTCAACCGAGTCTCCGGTGGTCACCAAACTATTCCTGGTTGTCACATAGTCTATTCCTATGAGCCACTATAAATAGAACTAATAGTGTAAAAAACATCACAAGGATGCAGCTGGGACGTATCATCAGTGATGTAGCCTGGGGTCGACGGGTGTTTCGGGTCTCGCAACATCATACACCCTCGCCCAGGTGACCCAGCCGGGGTTGATCAAGTCCCGACTTACGTCCCAGTAGCTATCCACGATCAGTCCTATTAGGGAAAGACAGGGTCACTCAATGTGCAGCACCGGAACTACTCTGCCAGGATTGGGGAGCCATTCTGGCGCGTGGAAGAACTAGGCTCTATGGGTTGACTCCTGGCCGGGCTCCTCCTACGTCTTACCAGGTCCTCTCCTGCTCTCACCAGGTTCAGAACCTGTGCGTTGCACCAGACCCCAATCCAAACATTCCATTCAGCTGCTGCAATTGAATGGCCCTCCTAAAGGCCTCACCGTGGATTTGTTGGGCTTCTTCCTCACGGAAGACACAGGCTGGGGCGCTAACCCAACCTGCTCCCGGGTGCCGTCTAAATTCCGGCCGTCAACCGAGTCTCCGGTGGTCACCAAACTATTCCTGGTTGTCACATAGTCTATTCCTATGAGCCACTATAAATAGAACTAATAGTGTAAAAAACATCACAAGGATGCAGCTGGGACGTATCATCAGTGATGTAGCCTGGGGTCGACGGGTGTTTCGGGTCTCGCAACATCATACACCCTCGCCCAGGTGACCCAGCCGGGGTTGATCAAGTCCCGACTTACGTCCCAGTAGCTATCCACGATCAGTCCTATTAGGGAAAGACAGGGTCACTCAATGTGCAGCACCGGAACTACTCTGCCAGGATTGGGGAGCCATTCTGGCGCGTGGAAGAACTAGGCTCTATGGGTTGACTCCTGGCCGGGCTCCTCCTACGTCTTACCAGGTCCTCTCCTGCTCTCACCAGGTTCAGAACCTGTGCGTTGCACCAGACCCCAATCCAAACATTCCATTCAGCTGCTGCAATTGAATGGCCCTCCTAAAGGCCTCACCGTGGATTTGTTGGGCTTCTTCCTCACGGAAGACACAGGCTGGGGCGCTAACCCAACCTGCTCCCGGGTGCCGTCTAAATTCCGGCCGTCAACCGAGTCTCCGGTGGTCACCAAACTATTCCTGGTTGTCACATAGTCTATTCCTATGAGCCACTATAAATAGAACTAATAGTGTAAAAAACATCACAAGGATGCAGCTGGGACGTATCATCAGTGATGTAGCCTGGGGTCGACGGGTGTTTCGGGTCTCGCAACATCATACACCCTCGCCCAGGTGACCCAGCCGGGGTTGATCAAGTCCCGACTTACGTCCCAGTAGCTATCCACGATCAGTCCTATTAGGGAAAGACAGGGTCACTCAATGTGCAGCACCGGAACTACTCTGCCAGGATTGGGGAGCCATTCTGGCGCGTGGAAGAACTAGGCTCTATGGGTTGACTCCTGGCCGGGCTCCTCCTACGTCTTACCAGGTCCTCTCCTGCTCTCACCAGGTTCAGAACCTGTGCGTTGCACCAGACCCCAATCCAAACATTCCATTCAGCTGCTGCAATTGAATGGCCCTCCTAAAGGCCTCACCGTGGATTTGTTGGGCTTCTTCCTCACGGAAGACACAGGCTGGGGCGCTAACCCAACCTGCTCCCGGGTGCCGTCTAAATTCCGGCCGTCAACCGAGTCTCCGGTGGTCACCAAACTATTCCTGGTTGTCACATAGTCTATTCCTATGAGCCACTATAAATAGAACTAATAGTGTAAAAAACATCACAAGGATGCAGCTGGGACGTATCATCAGTGATGTAGCCTGGGGTCGACGGGTGTTTCGGGTCTCGCAACATCATACACCCTCGCCCAGGTGACCCAGCCGGGGTTGATCAAGTCCCGACTTACGTCCCAGTAGCTATCCACGATCAGTCCTATTAGGGAAAGACAGGGTCACTCAATGTGCAGCACCGGAACTACTCTGCCAGGATTGGGGAGCCATTCTGGCGCGTGGAAGAACTAGGCTCTATGGGTTGACTCCTGGCCGGGCTCCTCCTACGTCTTACCAGGTCCTCTCCTGCTCTCACCAGGTTCAGAACCTGTGCGTTGCACCAGACCCCAATCCAAACATTCCATTCAGCTGCTGCAATTGAATGGCCCTCCTAAAGGCCTCACCGTGGATTTGTTGGGCTTCTTCCTCACGGAAGACACAGGCTGGGGCGCTAACCCAACCTGCTCCCGGGTGCCGTCTAAATTCCGGCCGTCAACCGAGTCTCCGGTGGTCACCAAACTATTCCTGGTTGTCACATAGTCTATTCCTATGAGCCACTATAAATAGAACTAATAGTGTAAAAAACATCACAAGGATGCAGCTGGGACGTATCATCAGTGATGTAGCCTGGGGTCGACGGGTGTTTCGGGTCTCGCAACATCATACACCCTCGCCCAGGTGACCCAGCCGGGGTTGATCAAGTCCCGACTTACGTCCCAGTAGCTATCCACGATCAGTCCTATTAGGGAAAGACAGGGTCACTCAATGTGCAGCACCGGAACTACTCTGCCAGGATTGGGGAGCCATTCTGGCGCGTGGAAGAACTAGGCTCTATGGGTTGACTCCTGGCCGGGCTCCTCCTACGTCTTACCAGGTCCTCTCCTGCTCTCACCAGGTTCAGAACCTGTGCGTTGCACCAGACCCCAATCCAAACATTCCATTCAGCTGCTGCAGTTGAATGGCCCTCCTAAAGGCCTCACCGTGGATTTGTTGGGCTTCTTCCTCACGGAAGACACAGGCTGGGGCGCTAACCCAACCTGCTCCCGGGTGCCGTCTAAATTCCGGCCGTCAACCGAGTCTCCGGTGGTCACCAAACTATTCCTGGTTGTCACATAGTCTATTCCTATGAGCCACTATAAATAGAACTAATAGTGTAAAAAACATCACAAGGATGCAGCTGGGACGTATCATCAGTGATGTAGCCTGGGGTCGACGGGTGTTTCGGGTCTCGCAACATCATACACCCTCGCCCAGGTGACCCAGCCGGGGTTGGTCACAGTTTACTATCAGAACCGTCACATCTTGACCCTATCTATCTGTCTGTCTGGACGGGTAACGCTTTTTTGTTGATTAACTCTCACACTCTGGCATCCCGCTCTGACATCACTGTGATGTCGGGAACCAAATCCCCTTTATGCCCATATATGGAGATCCCTGTGATGCCAGGGGAACCATAAAAGGACAACTAGGTAGTCATCCGGCAACAGCTCACAGCTGTGAAGCCGGGAGGAGTTCAGATTGACAATCAGGTTCACAGGAGGGGAGGGTGCGAGCAAAGTGTGGTAGAACAGGGGAAGGGCAAGGGCCAGACCCAGAATTTGACATAATGAAAGTATTGCAACTTCTCACTTGTGCAGACTAACGTGTCCATTTATTGCACTGCACTCACACTGACAACACAACACACACACATACACACCTCTTTGTTATTGTCACCCCAAAACCCTCACCATGTCCTCTTAAAGAGCCCATGGTCAATTATGCCCAAAAAGATTCACTACAATGCAGTCATTTCAGACATGCAGGATCTATTGTCTTCATCATTGTCATCTTTAATGTCCAACCTAATAGTGTTGACACAGTCTCCACCATGGAGTGAAAGGCAGGTTACTGCCTTTGGAGCAGGGAGGGCAAGACACCTGACTGGAACATACCCTCCACTCTCTGAATTCCATCTATTTTCTTCGATTGGTGGAAGCTCAGGGCAATTTGTCAGGTATGATTTATCCTGCATTGACGTAGTTGGCACGGATGTGGTAGCAGTGCAGCACGAGTTGGAGGTAGCATCTCACCCTCAGTTCTTTGACAGAAATAGTTCCCATCTGAGTAATCGCAGGGTTGTTGGACCTTTTGAACTGTAAACATGGCATGCAAAATGCTCTAATGACTGCAATGTTGATGGAAGCTCACCAATAATAAGAAGCTCAGGAGGAATGGAACCCTTTAAGGTCCTTGAAGTGGTTAATGACTTGGTCATCATCACCAGGCTTCAAGTAGGCATTGACCCATGACTTTTTGGAGATTCCAACAAAATTCTCTTCCCCAGCCAGCACCAGAAAAATCATGTAGGCCAAGGAACCCTTGACATTTGTGACATCCAATAACTTGAACTTGCTTGAATATGTGTGTGTGCACTTCCACAAAATCATGTCCCTTGATGAAGGTATCGTATTATGATGCCTACTTTGTCATACCTGACAAATTGCCCCAAGCTTCGATCAATCGAAGAAAATAGATGGCATTTAGAGAGTGGAGGGAATGTTCCAGTCAGGTGTCTTGCCCTCCCTGCTCCAAAGGCAGTACTTGAGCCCATCACATTTGGCTGCAAAGCAGGTTGCACTCCTCCCTGCAAATGCTATGGTGGAGACTGTCAACACATATGTTCTGCAAATTAGGGAGGACATGTACAGTATTTTAGTGAATCTCTTTGGGCATAATTGACCATGAGCTCTTTAAGAGGATAGGGTGAGGGTTTTGGGGTGACGATTAACAAAGAGGTGTGTGTGTGTGTGTGTGTGTGTGTGTGTGTGTGTGTGTGTGTGTGTGTGTGTGTGTGTGTGTGTTTTGTCAGTGTGAGTGCAGTGCAATAAATGGACACGTTAGTCTGCACACCCAAAGTGAGAAGTTGCAATACCTTAATCCCTGCAGTAACACCTGTCAACCATAACTGTCTAACACAAAAAATGTATAAATAATACTGAGAATACTAATAAATCATCGAAGTACAATACATGAACCCAGGATACATAAAAACATACATAAAAAAGAAAATCCTTTCCCATTAAGATTTGGTGGGCCCCCTGTAGTAACTATGAGGACCCCCCAAGGGTCCCGGACCCCCTGAGGAAGACCTCTGGTATTTTGCTTTCTCATTTTTGTTTTCAGAGCCCAGCTACAACAACTTTTATGCTTCAATTATGATCTAATTTAACACTGTTCTGGAGCAGGAGCAGAGCGATTACTGTGATAGGCTCATGGGTCTGTCTAGGGGGTCCCAGTTGAGGAAAGACCCCAACCAAAAGTCAGAATGGTTATTCTGGCTGCTTTAAAAGTCTAATGAATCAACTCAGGATGTTTTAAAACCTACAAAACTCTAATATTATGAAAAAGACATTAACTGGCTAGCGTACTGTTCTGGGAGGTCCCAAAATAGATAACCCCAAGAAAGGGGGTGGGGGTCCGGAACATTTTACACCCATCATTTACTCAGTCGATTCCTTGGCCCAGAAAACATAGGATTGGCATGTTTAATTAAGTTTCTAGGTTGTCTAGAAGCCAAGAAAGCACAAATTATGTATTTTATGTCGGCCATTTTGAACGTCCAAAATGGCAGCTTTGCAGGTGTCTGTGCAAATGCAAACAACTATTTTTGGATTCCCCATGGTCTGAAGATTCCAGAAATGTATAGTTTTACTAATCTCCAAAAAAATCCAACACAAATACATAGTGGACCTGACTAACTCATCATGTCTCTCATACACCTGTAGTCAGGAAACAATGTTCATTAAGGATGGAGATTGTTACAGCATGTAGGAAGATAGTTCACTAGATAGATAGCATGTTCGTTGTATGAAGGATTAAGAAAAACACACCTCTGCCAGGTGGTGGAGGAATTTGGGATACTTCCTTGCTACTGGGTCATCAAGACATCTGGCGTACAACGCTTCAAGTGATTGGGTGGAGTCAGCATAGACGAGGCTTTTAAATGAATTCAGGAGCTGTGGACGGTCTCTCTTGTCAACACCATTGTGGGCACTCCACAACCATCGCCACATGGCCTGCAGTTAGGGATATAACAAAAAAGAAAGACATTACATGTTAAAATCTCAGATGTGGTAATGAGGACTCCCAGTGGCAAGCCTCCAGCAGCAGTGGATTGGGCGAGAAGAAGAAATATCCTGTGATTCTGACGGTCACAATTTCCTGTAGAATCTACAAAGATGATTTTTCCACTCTGTCAACATTGTGTGGAGCCTCTTCATAACCGGGGTGCATATGGCGATGACCACCTGACCGTCTTCGGTCTTCTCTTTTGCAACAGTATCGCCTTGCTCTGCGTTGTACTGCTTAAGTCTTTGATTTAGATCTGCCAGCATCGCCTCTCCTGAAGGTGAACCATAGACCTTCTGGAAGATCTTGTAGTAAAGCCTGCAAAAAAACAAAAAGGAAAGAGGGTGAGAAAGAAAAAAATTAAATAACACAGGATCACACACTCAATGTATCATGAAGTACTCAATACAATTTACCTGTAGTTATAATGATCTAATCATAAGAAAGGGATTTCAGTTTTCTGCATTTCAGCACGTGTAACAACCTGTAACAAAAGCCAGAATCTGGGCAAATGGAGCGGTTCTCCAGCAGTGTAAATGTAGTTGTCGCCTTCCTGATCCTGCAGATCATACTTGAACGTATCTAGTGCAGACGAGGGGGAGTGGCCACTCTCAAAGAGCATCTTCAGTTTTTCAATGGTCTCGGCTGAGACATCTCGCCTCCCTAAAGCATCAGCGCATAACAGCCGGTGGTTGTGCTCCAGTGCTCGTGTCTGAGACTGATGTTGAACAGGTAGCCTTCCTATGATATGAGGATCCAGAGATCTAAAATGAGAAACAATGCAATAGTAATCACAACAGCTGACAAACCTTTTCCAAGTGTTAAAACTATTCAGTGCCTAATAATGAAGTGCAAGTCTGAATAAGGACACTGGTGTGGAAAGCATGGTTGGAGGGATCATACAATACAGCGTGCACTTGTAAAGAAGAACATCTTCACTGACATAGACTACTAATTCTCTGTACTAGTCGTTTCATAAGAAAGTTAGACAGTAAACCATATCTAGCCTTAGTCTAGATTTTAATCATTTCACCAAATAAGAATGAATAGACTACTTGATATGAAGGATGTTGATGTAAACAAGATATCTGAATGGGTAAATATATTTGATATGCCCATGTTTACAATTAAACGACGATTTATGTAAAGGTTACTTCTTCATAACTCGGGCTTTGTATGGCAATGCGATGAAGGTGAATGCAGAGCAAACGTAGATTCGTGATATAGGTACCTCCCCATTAAAAATAAAGAAATAAATAAAAGGCCAAAGTAAAAGTTTTCCATAAAAAACGCTAATCACAATTTAAGCATATTTAACGTTAATATCATGTCAAACAAGTGTTATCCTTACCTCCAAAAGTGGTCTTTCAACGTCTCCGCTTCCTGGCTGCTGGCAGTGTGGACAACGAGGCATGATGATGACACACTTGTGTGTGATAATGACAAAGTATCGAGAAAAGCAGAACCAGGTGTTAAGCATCATTAATCAACGCGGCGATTCATTTTCCCTCAGCGACCGATGGTGGCGCATGAGGCGCACTGCATGGGAAATTAGCAAAGGGGAGCCAGGCGAAGAAGAGAGCTGGCAGGGACCAATCAAATGAGTGCGGGACGTGTTTTCCCCTTTTTACCCTAGAGAACGTAAACTCGCCCCCAGTACAACTCTTGGACATACAATCTTGTTTAACACTTAAACTATGGGTGCCCCCTCACACACTGGTCTGAGATCCCATTAGTCTGAAACTGGTGAATGCTAACCTGGGAATTCTAACTCTAACCATGCAGGACTAATGTGATGTGATGTCGGACTCATGGGCAGTCCCCTCACACACACGATGTGACATGCATGTTTATCTCTGGACACGGACAGGATTGAATCTTAACACTCGAAAAAAAGAGTTACTGAAAGGATAGAGGGTGTACTCTAATGCTTTGTTTTTTGTGGGGGTATAGCTCATAGAGGGGGTAGAGCATTTGACTGCAGATCAAGAGGTCCCCAGTTCAACTCTGGGTGCCCCCTTAAATCCAGTGTGCTTTCTCTAGTCTGAATAGAATTCTGCCTCAAGTTTCACTTTTTTCACATCTGTTTATTGAATATTTTCCTTCAGAAATATCAACATTTTGATTATCACAAAATGTACAGATGTAACAATAAAACAGTAAAATCACAAGAAAAAGACTACATTAAAGCACAAAACAATACAAAACAAAATAAACAAAACAAAAGACACGACAGATGTCAGCATAACTATAATGGGTAACCATATAAAGATTCTTTGTTCGACAAAGTAAATCTTATTTTTTTCTAGATGCAACACACCTCCCAGCTCTTTTATCCACATATTGATCGTTGTTTTAGTTTTTTTGTATTTCCTTGCCTGCTAGAACCAACTATTTGAATTCCTGACAAAGGCTTATAATAGAGACTTTCTCCCTGACCCTTTAACTGCACTGTTTGGTGTAGTGGCATATGAGGTGCAGGTCATTCAGCTTTCTATACTATTGGCCCGGAAATACTCAAAATTCACTTTATGAAAAATACATATTTAATGTTTTTTTTTTTTTTTTTTTTTTTTTTTTTAACCACCGGAAGTCGTCATCACTCCAAGATGATAGAGGCAAAGCTCTGCTACTGGGCACTAGTTGTTGTAATAGAATTCATAGGGAGTGTTGTCTCTTATTATAGAATCTCTTTGGGTTCACACCAGCAACAGAAGTGCTCCACTTGCTCCACTTCCTTATGGTGACGCATTTCCTAGTCAAACGGGCCAGGAAGGCGGGACTGGGAGGAAAGTGATTTGACAGTGAAAATGTAGGGGGGGGCCATAACTCATTGAATACACGGAAGGCAGGCTTCACTGTCATGCTGTGCATCATTGCTGATAACTTGCCAGTCCTGCAGAAAACCTTCACTTTTTGGATAGAATGTTCACCAAAGGTAAGAAGTGATCGCTAACGGCGAATCATCCAACCAGTAGGAAGATTCTGGTTGACTACGGGGAGGAACCTCATCTCGGAGCTGCTGCATAGCAGTGGAGGGAGAGTTTCCGAAAGGGGCTACCAGTCCTGGAAGGCCCCTAGAACAAGAGTCACCAGAGACATCCCTCATGCCTGCACAAGGGAAATGCAGGGAAAATGCACCATAAATTCGATTGTGAGATTATTATTCTGTTGTGTTTGATCAATATTATGTTCTTCGATAGGTCATCCTACAGTAGGTGTGGTCTGTGGTGTCAGAAAACCCATCTTCAAATGATGGCGTTATCAACATCCTGGATGGGCTACACAAGCATGTGCCAACAGTGTTGAAAAAATCACACCCAATGTGAAGTGAGCGGTGGTCGTGCTTGCATAACATCGTTTTGCTATGACAAAACGCTGAGGAAAAAGGCTACAGACATACGACATATGACATCACTAGACAAACATGATGCTACGTACACACACATTGTACTATGGCAAAACGCTGAGGAAAAAGGCTACAGACACACGCACAGCCACTTATAGGAGCGGTTTGCATCGCTCAAAAATAATAATAAAAAAATTATAATAATAAAGAACTATCCTATAAGCAAGTGAATGGTGGTGGAATGGAGCCGGACCATATGAAGCCACGCCCTTATTATACCCTGTTGTGTTTACTGGCGGTCCAGCAAATCATGGTTTCTTATTACTTGCGCCAGCAGAGCGCGCAAGTACTGTGTTCGGTGCTGTCTGTTTCCAGCGCTATCTGTAGGTCTGTGTTTACGTCAGCCTTTAGCCAATGAGGGACCAGCATTCTTGGTGACGTAACCATCAACAAGTGCGACCTGATATTAATAATAAGGCACAAGTTGGCACCTCGACAGAGTGCCAACTTGCCCACCCACATACATACATACAGACAGCACCAAACAGCACAGATCACACAGTTCTTGCGAGCTCTGCTGGCACACAAGTAGGCCATATATGGCCACGAGTGGCCATATAGGAAGCAAGAATGCAATCTAGTTATATTCTCCAGTTCAGCCGATAGCTTCTGTGAGATCTTGATTCTTCCTGGCCTCTGCTAAAGTTTGACTCTGGTATCATTCAGCTCGCGAAGCTTAGAACTTTAAGTTTACGTTTTTGGTCTTGTTTAGTTATTTGATGCCTCCCTTGGCTAAACAGCTTTGAAGCCTGTCCTTTTTTTCTCTTTTTTTTGGACATTATTAAATCAACTTAAGTTTGCATTTGACTGCTTCCTTGTCTGCATTTGGGTTGCCTGACTGCCTTGACATTTTCTTTAGTTTTTGTTTGGTTGTTTGTCTACATTAGACATGGCAGCCAGTTCCCACCTGACGTTGTGTGGGAGTTCTTCCTGCTCCAGACCGTACTGAATAACTGCTAGCTTGCATAGCGTCTTCAGACTAGGACTTAAGTCTAAGATGTACAGCTCATCTGGTGTGTTGTGTCGTCCACAGAGGACGATGCGATCTCCCACCATGCAACAATACATCCTATATGTTTGTCTTTTCCTCTTGGCCTCAACCTTCTTCCAGGCGAAGGTCTCTGGACTGTATTTCCACAGGCCATTGAAGGTCTGGCGCTGCTTTCTACCACCCCAAAATATGTACAGCGCTCCATTGTAGGCAAAGGCTGAATGATCATAGCGTCCTTCTGGAAGTATCTGTGCAGAAGATGTGCTCAGCCAGCAGTCAGTTCCTGTGTCAAATACACTGATGATGCTCTGGTGCCATAGACTCCCAAATACAAACATCTTTGTCCCAATGATGGTGGCAGAGTGACAGTGTAGAGCATGTTGTGGAGTGTTTCTGGCGTTAATTAAAGACCAGACCTTTGTGTTGGTATCCAACTTGTACATGTCATTAGTCCAATTATTAGTCTGGGTGCGTCCTCCATGGATATACATGACCTTTCCCAAGACACAGGCTGAGTGGGACACCCTCGCCTCTGGAACAGTCCCAGAAACCTCAGGCTTTATCCATCTGTGGGTGTCAACATCAAATCCATAAAGATGGTCGTAGAGCTCAAATATGCGAAGATGGCATCCACCCCAGATGTACACTATATCATCCATCAGTACAGCTATGTATTCCCAGCGCCTGGAGGGAACCTCAGGGTGGCGTTTTCTTCCAAGTGCCACTGGGGGCAACTTCGACCAGCATAAAGACACTGTGTTGAAGACCTTCACACCAATCTGATCTGTGTCGTCATCCCAATCACATCCAAACGAGTACACTTTGTGTTCCACAGCAACAGCAGCATTATAACATCTACTGGTTCTTCCTTTCAACTGTAGGGTCCAACAGAACATTGAACGACAATGGATAAAATCAGATGCTTCTGAACTCTGCCGTAAGGTGCAGAGTTCTATTTTGCATGTTGCAGCTTATATCGGTTCAGTGGCACAGACATCACACTGAGTTTGGCCAATCCACAATAAGCTGATGGGTTGGGTTGACCAATCAGGGAAGCCGATGGCTGTTGGTCTTCCTAATATGGTTAATTGATCAGCAGCACAACATAGCAGTCCAGAGACAGACTCTTGAAATCTCACAGGGGCGCTGCACAGCACACACTGCTGAATGAGTGTGTTCAGCAGTGCATGCAACACATGCATTCACATGCACAACAGTATTTAGCAACTTGTCGTGTGTGCGTGCGTGTGTGTGTGTGTGTGTGTGTGTGTGTGTGTGTGTGTGTGTGTGTGTGTGTGCGTGCGTGCGTGCGTGCGTGCGTGAGCGTGCGTGCGTGCGTGCGTGCGTGTGTGTGTGTGCGCGTGCGTGTGCGTGTGTGCATGTGTTTGTTTTTATTTTTAATAAAAGTGACTCTGACTTTAAACCTCAACAGATTCTCACTGGTTCGGTAGGGTGCATAGTTGATGTTGTCATAAAAGTAAAATAAAGGCTGATATATCAGTCAAACTGATAAACATGACTGAGCCAATCAACTTGTAGCCTGGGATCGCTTCCAATTTTGGGCTTCTGATCCGGTCGGGAGCGGATGGCGTCCTACGTAATTTTGTAGTCAAAACGGACTACACTTTGGCCGGAAATACCAAACCAGAATCAGTTTTAACCCAAAACAATTCCCTGCGATCAATGAAATCATTTTAGTGCCTACCCAATAAAACCCTTGAAGCGGCGTAGTTTTGCTTATTTTTTGAAAAGTTCTTTTGGTATATCCATCTTTTAGTCCAACTCGCAGCGACTGGCAAGACTTCACTCCTCTAGCATTTAGATAGGGATTGGGTAAACAAACAGGGAAACAAAACAAAGCGACGCCGATTCTTCTGCCATCCGGTCTAGGATGCCATCCGGCCTAAACCGGATCAAAGATGGCCTGTTGTAAACAAATACCAGGCTTTCCCCCGAGAAAGCCTGGTGACGCGTGGTTAATCAACTTGTAGTTTTACATAATAGATGTCAACGTCAGACCTGGTTTTACTTGGGAGATTAACCCAAAGAGTTTCTTATTAGAGATTGGTTCAGCAGTCTGGGAAGCAGAACAACATTCTAATAGATTTCTTTATAATAGACTGCCGTAGCCTACTATAGCCTACTTTGTCTATAAAATAGCCGATATGCAAGCTCACAACACGTACAATCGTGACGCATTGTTTGCTTGTAGATCTGCTGTTTCCTGTCATTTTGGAAAACTATAGACTGGTGCCCATTGGACATTGATCTACTTGGGAACAATGGGCCTCATTCGCCAATAACTTTGTATGTTTTCTTCTTACATTTCTTCCTAAGTGAATTCCTAAGAGAAGCTTAATTTAAAAGTTGAGTTGACTTAGTTTAGGGCAAATCAAGGATGGATGGATTGATTGATTGATTGATTGATTAAGTAATTACTTCCAAGTGTAGTGATACGCGGAAGCGGGGATTGAACCCGGGACTCCCACTCGCCAGTCCAACGCACAACCAGTCGTGCTAATAGGGCTGAGCCCGATTAGCAGGGCTGTTGTCGCTGGTTCATGGCTGATAACTGTGGGGTGCTACATTCACCCCCCAGGTCTTTTGGAGCGCACCCTCGCGCTTCACACATCACGCCGTGGACCACCGCACACGACGTGGCACTGTTCCTCCTCACGAGGGCATCACGCTCCTCATCCTGCCGACAACGCCAGATGTGTGATACGCGGAAGCGGGGATTGAACCCAGGACTCCCACTCGCCAGTCCAACGCACAACCAGTCGTGCTAATAGGGCTGAGCCCGATTAGCAGGGCTGTTGTCGCTGGTTCATGGCTGATACTAACTGTGGGGTGCTACACAAGGAAGCCCAACCCATTTGTGGACTTACAGAACACTTTTATATTTAATTTGACAGACAATGGACTGACATGGCAATGATCAAACAATGATCAAACAAATAAGCAACTTAAATACTTAAAGACAGGGTGCCGTGATGTCACATGATATCTAGAGAAGCTTCTATCACTTAAAGCACTCTCTGGAATAAAAGAGACCAATGCTGCCACCTACTGGACTGATGGGCACATAACTTCATCCTCCTTCCTTTAATGTTAATCGACTTTTTAAAAATAAGAATCAAAGATTAGTGTAGATAATGTGTATAGCATAATATGCAATACGTTTGTTTTTGAGACGACATCAGAATCTGTTCTCCTGTGAAATGGTGCCCCCTTAAGGTAGCATTTTTCCATGGGACACACCAGCCCATGTGACAGCTGCAGTGTAAACAAAGCATGCAACCTAACATGACTGCCAGAGGAGAAACCCAAAGTTTGGATTTTATTAGAATGCACAAGATAATGGATATTACTATTTAACACTTTTCCCTGTCAGAAGTTCAGAACATCCCTACAACTCAAAGGTGACGTTATTTTCTTGAGACCTTCGTGGCATATTAATGTCTCCTTGTACATACATATTCATGTCTCATCATGTACATACTGTACCAGATGGATATGTCAAGTCATATGTCAAGGCATGTATGAAATGAGGTCAATAGGTGCAACAACATACATGAAATAAAATAAAATAAAAACAAGCTGACAATTTAGTCTTTATTTATACCCTACACACATGAACAACATATGAAGGAACCAGTTTCATACACATTAGTCCAAAGATGCAAGGGGAGTACCCCAAATTGAGAACCACTCCTACTAACAGTTCTAAAAACTGCTTTAGCTCGTGAATCTTTCGCCTGTGCTTATCAAATCTCCATGCATGGCAACCCTTGTATCTCCCTCCACTGGCATGATGTTAGGGGCAGTGACTGTGATGTCACTTGGGGGATAACATGTTCTTGGCACAGATGAAGGGGTGCGCTTGATTGCAGAAGCCATCGTCCCAGAGCTTCGTCCCTGTTCAACACACAGACAGACACCCGTCAAAAGACTAATCAATGACATCTCAACAATCAATCACTGGAGCCCTCGTTCAATGTAATTAGTGTGGTTGGGCAACCTGACTGTCTGTCTGTCTTTCTTTCTTTCTTTCTTTCTTTCTTTCTTTCTTTCTTCCTTTCTTTCTTTCTTTCTTTCATTGTGTGTGCATGCGTGCGTAGGTGCGTGCATGCGTGAAAATGTGTCACTTACCACGCCAGTTGATCGCCATACAGTGTTGGCCTTGGCCTCCGCTTGGTTCTCTTTCGGCCCAGTTCTGATACACCAGCCTTGTTCCATCTGTCCAGAACCACACCCCCTCCTGTAGAGGAATAGCATTGAACATTGAAACCTCTTATATCTCCATATTTTTACTTTTTGTGTGTTTTTTCCTAAATTAACGGTATACTTCATCATACAGCCTAACACAAAAGCATCAAAAGCTGAAGCTCATAGCTTGAGCTTGTGCTGTAGATCTGCTAATTTTGCTACTATTTTTTTTTTTTATCCTGAAAAGCAACAGTGAACCAAGGTTCCCGGTTCGATCCCAGAGCTTCCACAAAGTTAGTGTCAAAGTGTCCTTTGAGCAAGACTCCTGATGTGATGGTTGGTGCCTTGCATGGTTTCCTCTGCCAACGATGTATGAATGGGTGAATGTAATGCACAATCTCTCTAAAGTGCTTTGGAATAAAGAGCTATATAAATGCACCATTTACCATTTGCCATAGATAGAAACCGGTACGATTTGGATTTTCTTTTTTCTTTTGGAAAATGTGATCGAAATGGATTAATTTTCTGAATAGCCCACAACATTATGGACATACAGTATTTAACATGAAGAAAATCGTATTCTCCCATCTCATGCATTAAATTAATATTTTTATATGGAATAATCCATTTAACAGGATTGAATTTGATAACGGGGTTGAGTGGAACAGGGTCGTGATTTTTTAATCAAGATGGCCATTACTTTACCTGTGGTGATTAAGAGGAGACCACATGGCATGCATGACATTAGGAAATCAGATACATTGTTGAAATAACAAAGATAGTTTTCATAAATACATTTCGTCTATCTTTATTTCATGTAACAGGGTTGAGTTGTTAATCTTTATGACAACACTATGAGTATATAAATGACTATAAATAGGTGTAAAAAGTTGGAAAATCTCCTCTTTCTGCAGCATCTTGCTCAGAAGACGTGCATGCGGGTCAGTTGATGACACTAAAGGGGCAGTTCATACTTTTTACTGAGAGGAGAATGACTTGTGTAACAGGGTTGAGTGGGATTGGGGGACGGAGCTATATAATGTGATTTTAATGATTAATCATCTATCTATTAAAAAACTAAACATGACCAGCAATAGAGTACATTGCTGGTTTTATGTGAATAGCAAAATGTATTGAATATTTTAACATTTTAATAGTCATGTCTCAAGTCCACTTTCCTTATAGCAGCCATCTGGGACATGAAAACATTGACAAAATAGGTGGTGTCTACAAAAAAAATATTTCTGGCATGAAGATAAAATGTATGTAAGTTTTACACAATATTAAAGGGAACATTTCAATTGATGATAACAAGCTTTCAAAAATCAATTTTGGTGAACAAATAGATAAACTACACCTAAAAGTTTAGAGGGACCTCAAATCGTACCGGTTTCATGGAATGACTCAGATAGTGTTGACTTTCTCTATTTTAAGTCAAAAGTATGAAGTTATTGTTCACCTGTCCTCCGTCATAGCCTCCTACCCAGGTGTATCTGCTGGTCAGACTTTTGAGGAAGCTGTACTCTGCTGGGCTGTGGATGGATGTCAGGTGGCCTCCTTGGCTCAGACAGTACGTCTGCATGGACACACAGATATAGATGACACAGATCAGAGGCTCTTCAATGTTCTTCAGATACCTTTATTGCGACCGCCAGGTCGTAGTTACTATCAAAACCTCGACCAGCTGACAGTCCGTCCGTCAGTCAGTCAGTCAGTCAGTCTGTCTGTCACACGTCACACTTTTGCCCTGCTCATATCTCCGCAACCGTTGCCACAATCCATGCCAAACCCATCATTTCTCACATGGCCTTCTTCTCAACATGGATCTGTCCCATATAGCGCCACCATCGGGACGATTTTTTCAAACATTTTTGGACACTGCTCCTACAGATTTTGCCCTAAAATCACGCAAATCGGTACACGGTATGTCTACACTCATCTCATCAATATGGATTTCCCATATAGCGCCACCATCAGGCCGATTTTTTCAAACACATTTTTGGACACTGCTCCTACACATTTTGCCCTAAAATCACGCTGCGACCTGACAGTCGCTTATCTCCCGATTAGGGAGTCTTACTGGTTAAACTCACTCGATTTGCCATCCACTTAATGCATGCGCACTCTATACAGAGCAGTTGTAAACAGAGGTATAAAACAACTATAAAGTGCCCAGAACAGTCATTGCTACATATTAAGTGTCTCACTATTATCAAGACAACTCAAACAACTATAGAACAAATGTTTTGCTCTTACAGCACCATTCCCACATGTTCTCCCATTAACGTCAATTAGTCAAATATTGGATTATTGGTCAAGAATGCGACAAAAAGTTAAAAAAAGATTAAAAAAAAAGTGGTGAGTAATTGTTTGAAAATATGTATTTTCATGGGTGAAGTATTCCTTTGATAACGATACCAGGGTTAATATTCAAAAGACTAAACTAAATCAAATAATTTGCTGTAAATTGAACACTGCATAAATGAAGCCTTACCTCTGCCTGAGCCCAGGTCTTTGTTGTTGTGCTGTACATAAAACACATTTGTCCAAACTGATGCCAATCAGAGGGACATGCTGTAAGTGATATGGATATGCAGTTATAGGCTACAGTATAGGATATGGATATACAGTAGTTACAGGATACAGTATAGGATAGTAGGATACGGGATATGTAACACCCAGTAGGATAGGGGATATGGGATATAGTTGCGACCGTATAGGGAGCAAATATACATGTAATGCCTGACACTGCATGTGATTCCCAACACATCACTGTGACATCACAGGTGACATCGCAGTGATGTCAGATACTAAGAGCAGGGATCTCCATATATAGGCATAAACAGGTGACATCACAGTGATGTCAGATACTCAGAGCATGGATCACCATATATGGGCATAAAAGGGATTCTGTTTGGATCTCCATACATGGGCATCAAAGGGATTCTGTTTGGATCTCCATATATGGGCATCAAAGGGATTCTGTTTGGATCTCCATATATGGGCATAAAAGGGATTCTGTTTGGATCTCCATATATGGGCATAAAAGGGATTGTATCCCAGATGATTCCCTGTTAGGAGAACCACACTAACAGAATCCATAAGGCCAAGGGCAAGGTCGCTTTTCGCCCTTATAGGCGTCTTGTTGGTTGGTAAGGTATAGGAAAGGATATGGAATATGGATAGTTACTTATGTTTAGGGCAGTGGTTCTCAAAGTGAAGGAGGTTCTAAATTGGTTCTAAATTGACCCTTGAAGTCTGTAACTCTGACAGTAAACAAATGGAGACAAATTACCTGTCAGGTCCATTTGGCTCCATTTGTATACTGTCTGAATGACATGACAATCTGTAAGACAGGCGTGAACGCACTCTCTCACTCACTCACTCACGCACGCACGCACGCACGCACGCACGCACGCAAGTGCACGCACACACACACACACACACACACACACACACACACACACACACACACTTACCGATTGCAGATGCCATCAGGGGTACAACAGCACAGACAAACAGAGTCAAAGTTTTCATGTTTAGAAGGTGTAGTTCTCCTCAACACAGCTGACAGCAAAATGCACAACTGAGGAAAAACGAGAACAATGCTTAGTCCTGGCTGTGTGTTGTATCCATGTTGCTTTTCCTAAAGGAAAATGTCCCTATCGCTATCGATAGGGTCGTTAACCCTACCCCTAACCAATGTAGGACTAATGAGCTTTCGGACTTATTCTGCTTACAATTCCATCTGGTGGTAATTATTCTCATACAATTAATATACATACTTACTAATAAGTATATCTGTATAAGTCTTTGACTATATATACTTCACTTAACATTTTCAAATCCTACATCTAAAGTAGGCCTACATGGGTTTTAATATTTAACATTATGGCCACTCCTCTCCAAATTCAAGTCAGATTCACATATTCACATTTATATTACAAGCTCACAACGCCTCGCGCTGCGAGGCGTTGTGAGCTTGTAGATCGGCTATTTTTGGCAAAGAGCTTTGGTGTAGAGGGGAAACAGCAGACTAGTTTATTAAGTATTGACGGTTCAAGTGGTTAAACATACAAAAACACAAATTGACATGGATCCAAAATACACTGACGATTGTGCTGTCAAACAATGAAACTACATGGAATCTATGAGAAGGTTGAGGGGGTCCCTGCTTCATCTCTCTCTCAGCTAAGGGGTCCTTGGCCTGAAAACGTTGAAGACCCCTGCCCTAACAAGATCCAACACACAATACATCACAAGCAACTATATGTAATAGTCTTACCTCCAGAATGTGTCCACAGACGTTTGTTCTCTGCTCAACACAGCTTTTGAATTGGCAAGGTACAAAGTCGCTGGACCTTCCTCTGACTGAGTGACTCACTGTGCAAAAGTAATTGTGTAAATATTTGTGTGCTGCATTGTTTATCAAGCTGTGGACCATGGCCTGCATGGCCTTACACCAGGGGTCTTCAACGTTTTCAGGCCAAGGACCCCTTAGTTGAGAGAGAGATGAAGCAGGAACCCCACGACCTTTTCATACATTCCATATAGTTACCAGCATTGTTTCACTGCACAATCATCAGTGTATTTTGGATTAATGTCAAATTGTGTTTTCAGATATTTAACCACTTGAACCGTCAATACTTAAAAAGGACTTGACCTTTCACTCTGTACTTAGTCTGCTCTTTTTCCCCTCTACACCAAAGCTCTTTGCCGGAAATAGCCGATCTACAAGCTCGCAACGGCTCGCAGTGAGGCGTTGTGAGCTTGTAGATCTGCTATTTTTGGCTAAAGTTCTCTGAATATGGATGCTAGTAGGGGTGTAACGATACATTTTAATAGCGATTCGATACATATCACGATACATGGTTGACGATAGGATACATGGACGATATTGGTTAATTCATGGCGATACGATACGATTCGATTGAATGATTTAAAATCGATATAGTAACTATTTAGCAAAGACATTAAATCTGTGTGAAAGGTGTGGATAGTGCAGGTTTTTAAGGGAAACATAGATTATTATGGATATAAATAAGTAAACACAGTGATTATCTGCCAAATACATGGACATTGTATATTGACAAACCTGCACCTTGACATGAACCCAGTGATTACACACATTTATCCATTGACCAGTGTAGCTATATGGAAAGGAAAAGTAATTAAACCCCTCCTTTTCATTTTTTCTTCTTAAAAATGCTAAATACAATGCACAAGTAGGTAGTATCGATACAATCGATTCTTTGCACTGCCGATTCGATATGATACAAAATAAAACGATACGATTCGATTTTAGCTGTTTTCATTTCAATATACTTAGATTTCTTAAGTTAAAAACGATTTTTCGATACAGTTACTATATCGTTACACCCCAAGATGCTAGGGTTCAACTGGTTAATATAAAAGTAGCAACTCTGTTGAAGGCTAATACAATGGAAAGGTAGAAGATTTAAGGATTTTAAGGAAGTTTAAGGATTGCATTTATCATGACATAGTTAACCTGGTTATCATAAACTGTGGGGTAATCAGGCTGTCAGGACTTTTATTTCTCGATAACGACCACTCAGCCAGACATTATCCCTTACTTAAAGGGGAAGACCACCCATTTTCAATATTGAAATATGTCATTAATATACCTTAGAGGAGTTGTGTGGAAATAGAAAAAAAGTCCCCCCCCTTCTGTGTTGCCTAGAACTGGAGGATTGATTTTGGGGTTTGTATTGTAAAGTACAATGTGTGATGTCATCAAGTTGTAATTTACAATACAAACCCAAAACTCAATCCTCCAGTTCTAGGGAACACAGAAGGGGGGGAACTTTTTTTCTATTTCCACACAACTCCTCTAAGGTATATTAATGACACAGTTCAATATTGAAAATGGGTGGTCTTCCCCTTTAAGTGTGGGGTGGCTCACGGTAGCTGACAGAGTACAGCATATTGCAATGGGCCTGGTGTTCACTACACCACTAAGATACCCATGCACCTGAAAAAATATTCCTAAACGTCAAGGATGTCCACAATTACAACACCAGAAGCAGCTCTAAAAAAGGTTCAAATTCATTCTCCTGCTATACCACTAAATGACTAAAATGTGGAACACCATACCGAAAGCCTTAAAGTGTAAATCCCCTTTTCCACTGTAAATATTTATTATTTATTTTCTTCTTTCTTTTATGTTTCTTTCTTTATGACTATTAGTTTTGTATTTTTGCCTGTGTTCTATTTGTCTGTCATTACATTTGTTATAAGATACATAAGGTTTCCTGTGTAAAAAAGCCAAGAGCTTACTAGGATCCCCTTTTGGTTGACCTTGTAACAGTGAACTGTACTGTCATGAAACTGTACCTTTTCTATGCAAACTACTAATAAAGTCTTCAGTCAATCAATGCCTGCTTTTCACCATATTGGCCAGTAGGTGGGGCTGCTAGGACATGAAGTAAAGCTCAAACAGAGTTCACTGGAGGTCAGGTGGGAGGGGACCTGTCTGATGCCAGGCCTGTGATTGGATGAATTGAGGGTACAAGAGACATACATAATATAATGTAACTCACAGCTTGTGGCATGAGACTCACTCTCTCTCTCTCTCTCTCTCTCTCTCTCTCTCTCTCTCTCTCTCTCTCTCTCTCTCTCTCTCTCTCTCTCTCTCTCTTTTCTCTCTCTTTATTTTTCTATCTTTCTCTCAACTAATAGTTAGGCTACATGTGTTGTTTTACAGCCCCGACTCCCTATGGATGTCCAGTGTTCATGCTACTTCCACAGTCCTTCCATAACAGTGTTTGTGTTTTCAGAGTTAAACTTCTTCAGTTAACTCTGTTTTTTTTGTTTTGTTTTAAGAGTTAAAGGACGTCTGACAGCAGGTCCTGACAGATACACGCGACGTCCCGCTGCTTTCCAGGAAGTGGAACAAAAGAAGGCGGAAACGCCTTTTAAAACCCAAACGCCTTTTAAAACCCACAAGCTGCGAGCTTGTAGATCTGCTATTTTTGAAAAAGTCATGAAAATGTGTGCAAATCTTTGAATATATGTATTTTCAAAGCGAACGTTTGTAACTCAAATTTTGCTTCTGGGTGGTCCCTGGAACTAAATATTTTGAGATGGGGGTCCGTGGCCACATACATATCATTTTGGGGGTCCTTCAAATGAAAAAGTATGAGAACCACTGACATAAAGAACAGACTAACTGAGCTCCATTTAAGTGAAAAGGACCTTTTCTTTGACGATGGCTGGCCAGATTGCTGACATAGAAACATAGGTTTTTCAAAAAGTCTTAGAAGGATTCAAAAGACACTTATAGAATCGGATCAAAATTCGAATTTTCACGATTTTTCAAAAATAGCAGATATACAAGCTCACAGCGTGTGAGCTTGTATATCTGCTATTTTTCAATAGTTAAATCATAAAATAATGATACACAAAATGTGTACCCGTTCTAAATGGGTTAATGAAAACCAACAATGTGTGCCAGGTCCGTACGGTGCGTGGTGGTGCCGCGTGACGCAGCCAGTCAGCAGCACCGTCCATGACCATATGCTGCTCTCTCTGAGCGGCCTGGCGTTTGAATCCAACTCCCGTCCTCCTGTCCTGCAAGTCTCCTCTCTCACTGGGGTTCACTCTCATGTCTAAATCAGTGCCACTCAGTGGTTCTCAACCTTTTCAGGCCGCGACCCCAAAACAATCATATTTTAACTGGGGACCCTCCCAACCTGACGAGCACCATAGAGTTGAGGCATTACATTTTGTGTAACACGGTTCTATTGTGAAAATAGCAGATCCACATGCTCACAACCGGCTATTTTCACAATTTCTGCATCTAATAGTTGACAATTTGGCCAGTGTTCAATTTGTCATTTTAGAGGTATTAGAAAGTCCTCAAATTGTAGAAATGTGCAGAAACCCTCAATAACTTTATGATGGTTTGTTTACTGTTGAGTGAGAAAACAATGTTGCATATTAAGTTAATCATCTGGGGACCTGGGAGACACAGGTTGAGAACCGTTGGTCTAAATAAAGTATGAAAAACAAATGGTCACAAATAGAGCCGTGCTTTTAGGTCACCCTCAAACCTGCGGCATCAGGTTTAGCCAGTGGATTCGAAGGCCTTTTCATCGTTATCATTTTACCGGGGACCCCCTTGAACTCCAAGGACCCCTGGGGGTCCCCGGACCCCACTTTGAGAAGCACTGGCTGGCTTACACACAGCAGCAGGTCAGATGAGTTTTTGTCACTTCACCCTGGAGCACCCATGTGGGGGGGGGGGGGGGGGGGGGGGGGGGGTGTCACCCTAAACCCACATGATTTAACTACTACCCAAGATAAGAAGATTGGGGTCAGTCAGGGAGAGCATGTCTGTCTGTCTGTCTGTCTGTCTGTCTGTCTGTCTGTCTGTCTGTCTGTCTGGTCCAACTAATCTAGTTTTGTTGTCAACAGGGACGTGCAGAGAATGTTAGAGAGGCCGGGGCTGACATTTCTAAAAGGGCCTTTTGGTTGAGTTCTCAAATTCTGCCCGAACCCGACCATACCCGAACCCGACCGACATTTAGGGTAGGGTAGGGCCTAAAATGTATGCTAATTAGCCGGGCCGGGTAGGGCCTCGGGCTCAATGAAAAAATAAAATATTTGTTTTTATTATTTTATTACAATTACTATATGACAGACACCGAC
This sequence comes from Nannobrachium achirus, assembly GCF_963921795.1. Classification (NCBI taxonomy): domain Eukaryota; kingdom Metazoa; phylum Chordata; class Actinopteri; order Myctophiformes; family Myctophidae; genus Nannobrachium; species Nannobrachium achirus. The sequence continues at coordinate 14,147,196 of NC_137832.1, forward strand.
CATACCCGACCCGACCCGATGTTTTCGGGCCGAGTAGGGCCTAAAATGTATGCTAACTAGTTGGGCCGGGTAGGGCCTCGGGCCTGCCCAGTTAGGGTCCAGTTAGGGCCGGGCCTTAATTTATAGGCCCGTTGAGAACTCTACTTGACACCACACTGAACTAAGCATAATCAGGTCAACACTGGAGATGTGGTGTACAGCATGGATTTCTACACAGAGAGGGCAATTCTTTCAACATAAGACGCATTGCTGCATTCTAGTTCAGGAGAGTTTGGACAAGGCAATTCTCTTGAATGCTGCTGCCTTCAGGTATGGCATGGAAAGAGGGCATTTGCATTTCTTTCACTTATAGTAAAAACTGCATTCATGTCTGCAGAGGGCACTTTTTACAGACGTATAAAAGGGCAGGGGCTCAAGCCCCCTTTGATGCCTATGTGTGCACGTGCCTGGTTGTCAACAGTGTGTCCGACCGGAACATCAGCTGACTGCCTTTGTTTTGATCATAACACGTTATGTCTGCTTATGCACTTATGCTCCTCCTGACCCATAAACACATGTTCATGTAATGTCAATGAAAGTGTTTACAACTTGTTGCGCTCCTTATGAGCCTATAACATAAACACATGTCACTACGGTATATAGTTCTATATGAGTTCTATAATTAACCACGGTAAATGTACACTTTCATAGCTGCCCAGAGAGGGAGAGAGGGAGAGAGAGAGAGAGAGAGAGAGAGAGAGAGAGAGAGAGAGAGAGAGAGAGAGAGAGAGAGAGAGAGGAGGGTGAGGGGTTGGAGGTCCAGTTCCACATATTCAATTCAATTCAAACTTTATTCCAGACATTAAAGTACATACAATCAACGAAATTAAAAACAAAACAATAAAATAAAACAAACATGAATAAATAGAGGCTGACTCTCCTGAGTTTACGCAGCCTGGACGAGAACCGGAGACAGCTCTTCCCAGGATTTACTATATCCTCAATAATACTGTTCCAGGGACTCAGCAGGCGAGACATGAAACAATAGAGCAGGGGTTTTCAAAGTGGGTGACTCGGCACCCTGGGGTGCCGTGATGGCAGTCCAGGGGTGAACATTTTATAATATTTGGAATTTATTTGTACAAAAATACTAAAAAATATTTAGTATAATTTTAAACTTGAAGTACAAAGTTATTTTCAGTCAGTTCTAACCAAAATGGCTTTTATCTCAACGTTTTCCTCGCAACATAATCACTAAAATATTGTCACTATCGGGCAGAAAACTTGTATCTCCAAGTTTCAAATGTGTACGTCTTTTGGTAAAGCAAAGCCCTGCTTCATCATACAAGACTGTCGCACAAAACTAGTGAAAACAGACGATCTACAAGCACACAAGGCCTTGCGGCGCGAGGCGTTGTGTGCTTGTAGATCTGCTGTTTTCACTAGTTTAGTACATTTTATAGATGATAAATACAAAACGAACGGTTTAGGACATATAAGGTTTCCACCCGACAACGACGATATGCTATAAATATAGGTGCTGGGAGTGAAAATTATAATGTAGGGGTGCCCCGGATTAAAACAAATATTTATGGGGTACCTGAGACAAAAAAGTTTGGGAACCCCTGCAATAGAGATGACACGTACAGTATATTAAAAAGACATGTGAAATTGATTGACTAGAGTGTCGACACTGTATGCACACAAAGTTTCAAGTAAAGGCATGGATTGTGATGTATTGTCCAAATGAAGCTACACATTTACTGTAGATTTCCCTTACAGCATGAGCACTTCTATGTGGGTATTGCACACAGACAATATTTCAATGGAACCAACTCCTTTTCTTTCTTTTTCTTCTTTCAGTGCAGTACAATGCATGTCAACCTGTCCCTTCTTATTTTGTAACAAAATACTAAAACAAAAAGTGCCTTAACACAGTGGTTCTCAACCTGTGGGTCAGGTCCCAAATTTATTTTGGGGGGTCCCCAGATGATTAGCTTAATGTGAAACGTTGTTTTCTCACTCATCAGTAAACAACCAAACATACAGTATACGTGTATAGAAGGTATCAGCACATTTCTAAAGTGACAATTTAAGGACTTTTAAGACGCTTTTAATTCCTCTAAAATAAGAAATTAAACATTCTCCATATTGTCAAATATTAGAGGCAGAAATTGTGAAAATAGCCTATCTACATGCTCACAACGCCTCATGTTGCGAGTCGTTGTGAGCATGTAGATCTGCTTTTTTCACAATAGAACCGTGTTATACAAAATGTAATGCCTCAACTCTCAGTGCTCGTCAAGGTGGGGGTCCCCAGTTAAAATATGATTATTTTGGGGGTCGTGGCCTGAAAAGGTTGAGAACCACTGCCTTAACAGAGCCTCCACACGTTACAAACAAGTGACTGACACTATGCCATCCAGCAGGGCTCGAGACTAAAGGCGCATTCCCACTGGGCCAGATAACAGATATCTGGAGATATTTCTCCAGATATTTTTCCATGCAAAGTGGATGGTGGATACAGATAAAAAAAAAGTCTACCACAGATATTTGCCACAGATACTTTTATCTGTGGCAAAACATTTTTTTATCTGTATCTACCATCCACTTTGCATGGAGAAATATCTGGAGAAATATCTCCAGATATCTGTTATCTGGCCCAGTGGGAATGGGCCTTAAGGGACTCCCGAAGTCCCGGGGACGTAAAAATATATATTTGGGACGCAAATTAATCTCCCCTGGGACGCAGACGGGACGTGGAGGATTCTTTTGAGCCAACGGCGCATATCAATGTCACTGCTCAAACCACGGTGTGCAAGCTCGCAGCATGAGACTCACAGAAAATGAATATGATAAACAGAATGTTTAAGAAGTTACCACAGGCAGTGCTGATCATCCTTTTCAGGTAGAACTTAGTTGCTAAAATGCTGCGCTATTTGAAGAGATTAACCAGCAGAATGAAGCAGAGAACAGACTGTCAATCTGGGTTACAATAATGGAAAATAGCCGATTTACAAGCTGTGGCTGAGAGATAAATCTTAGCATCCCCGCCCCGGCGCCCCCTGCTTCGCCACGAGTAACGTTATATGATTTGGATTGTGATTATTAATGAAAATGTAAAACGGAATGCGATGTCAACGCACCAATTAAGCACAGACACAGACATAGCCTACGTTTAGTGAGCAGCACGAGCAGTTGTTTGAATATAGGAGTAGGACACATTGTAATTAAATCAACGGTACTTATGTTCGTCTAATCAACTTCATCACAACCAGCCGTGCAAGCTGGCATTCATTTCACAGAGTTCCCGTGCTGTGTGGCGGCTTATTTTCTCCAGTAATCGTCTCTTATTTAACTCTCAAAAACAACCAGTCCGCTCATAATAAATAACTCCATTTCGGCTACAGTTCATCTGAACCGCTTGCTGTGAAGCAGAACGGACCCAAAAAGCAGACTGCACGCGTCTCCACTCGATCAAGCATGGCACTGGTTATACTTCTTTCAGTACGACGGTGGTGTGCGGTGCGGTGAGCATATACGATCTAAAAGCCCTCAAAGCCCCAAGGATGCGTCTAGTTGTAGGCTTGTAGATTAACGCGCAACACGTTCGTACGGACAAAGTACAAACCCAGTTTTACCGTAATTACTCCAACAGTCGTGCATGATTGTTTTTTTTTGTTTACCGTATATGACAATCACACCAGCAAACTGGCTGAGGTAAGATTTTTAGAAGCCACAATGACAGTATAAAAATAGAAAAGATTGTCAAGCCAATTTCACCATCAACAACAACAATATAATAACAACAATAACAATAATAATACATATTATTATTATAGTAATACTAATAGACCTGCAATAATTTTTTTTTTTTTTTTTTTTTTTTTTTTTTGGGACGGATTACATTCATTTGGGGACGGTTCAATTTGTATTTTGGGACGGTCCCGGGACGTAGGTGAAAAAAGTTAGTCTGGAGCCCTGCCATCCAGGGACCTTAAGTAGAATCCTCAGAAAATCACTGTAGGCCACTTTAAGCCTCCTCATGCTACCTTTCTTGTATGTGCACCCTAAGAAAGCTGTATGGGAGTGCAGAATTCTTTAAAAAGTGTGCACTTGACAGGACCTGCAGGGCAGCATTGGCCTGGGCATACATTTTGCAGCACTGTCTGTCTAGAGATATCTCTATGATCATGGAGATTATCTGTGGCCAAGGTACTTGATATCTGTGGCCAAGGTACTTGATTTCCTGGCATACAGAGAGAAGGCTGTCACATAAGTGAAAGGCTGGGAAGGCCAATTACATGTCCTCGTGGCTTCTCACTATCATGGCATTACTCCTTTTCGCATTCATTGGCTAAAAGTTCCTCCATAAACTCGGGGCAGAACAATAGTGTGTTGCCCTAGGCAACCACACTAATAAAACATTTGATACTGTGTCAAAATATTTATAAAAATCTGGATGCTGGAGTTTTAAGGAGTTAATGTGAAGTATTGCTGGGTGTTCTCTCTTTTCATTCCAAAGTAAACTAGAAAATAAAATTTCTAAGAAATTTTAAGTGTGCCTGCAGCTCGCTAAGTGTGTGCAACCTTGTATAGCAGTTGGTGTTAGCATTAGCATTTTGCATTAACATTAAAATCATTTTTAGAATTTTTTACATCAGCATTTTTATCATTAGCTTTAACATTAACATTTTTTTAGCATTAGCATTAGCATTGATTTTTTTTCCTTTAAACATTAGGCATTTGTTAGCATTAGTATTTGTTAACATTAGCATTAGTTAGCATTAGCATGTGTTAGCATTAGCATGTGTTAGCATTAGCATTTGTTAGCATTAGCATTATCATTAGCGGTTAGCCGTTGGGACTGTGGGACCACCCACCGAGTTTGTGACCAGTAACGTGTTGGGAAGTGGAGACATGGGTGTTTAAAGCCCAGCCAATAGGAAGGCAGAGGGGGCGGGGCTTAAGCATTTACAGATAGTTCCTATTTGCCATGTAAGTACACACAGCAAGTTTCGAGACGGTACCATGCTGCAAACTGGAGATAAAGCTGTTTAAAGCTAAGCCAATAGGAAGATAGGGGCGGGGCTTAAGAGGGGGCGGGGCTTAAGTAATTATTCCCTATTGGCCGTTTAAGTCCAGACACCAAGTTTCAAGACGGTACCATGCTGTGAACTGGAGTAGTGGCTGTTTAAAACCCAGCCAATAGGAATACAGAGGGGGCGGGGCTTAATCAATTACAGCTCATCCCTATTGGCCGGAAAAAGACCAAAGTTGTGTGTGCATTTTAAAGTTTAAATCACGTTGCTAGGCAAAAGTATGGCAGAGTTATGTGGCGCCAAAGTTTCTGGGTTTTTTTCTGAGTCCCCCATTCAAAGTCAATGGGGGTTTTTGCGCATAGTTTTTTATGAATTACGTTGCCATGGTAACGCGGATCGGAAAGAAAAGTAATAGCACACCAATCCCGGCCGAGCTGCACATTTTGATGTATATATTGCGGGGGTGGCGACGTGGCGTAAATCGTGCGGTAGTTATTACGTGCTGAAATTTCCCCCATTCTAAGTCAATGGGGTTTTTGGGCGTAGTTTTTTGCGAATTACGTCGCAATCGTAACGCGGATCGGAAAGAAAAGTAATAGCAAACTATTCCCGGCCGAGCCGCACGTTTTGATGTATATATTGCGGCGGTGGCGTAAATTGTGCGGCAGTTATTACGTGCAGAAATTTGCAAGAACATGACCGACCGACTTACTTAAGTATGGCGGATTACAATAAGTGTTTTGCCATTGTATTGCATGGCAGGCACACTTAACAAGCTAACAGACAGGTGTGTTGTGTTGTGTTGTGTTGTGTTGTGTTGTGTTGTGTTGCGTTGCGTTGCGTTGCGTAGAGTGTGAACCCCACCCTGTGTGACACATGCACCTACCATTTGTGTTTGTGTAACTATACTAAATGTACATATTATGAAATACATGTATGCATGTGTGTGTTTGTGTTGTGACGTGGAGACAGACAGACACACACACGCATGCACGCACGCACACACACACACACACACACACACACACACACACACACACACACACACACACACACACACACACACAGAAGGCCAGCAGGTAGTGATCTCATGCAGTATAAATAGCTTGTCTATTAGACTCACACTGAGAGGGGGGCAGTGGGGGGCAGAGCACATCCATACAATAATTATCGATGCTCTTTCAGATCCTTATAAACAGAGACAACACTCAGAATGTCTCAATAAAAAACGTCATTCTCAATCAGTCAATAGTTCACAAACTCAGCTCATATGTAATATTAGTATAGAATCTTTACGAATAGACCCCTGGCCATTCCTGTGGTTCTCAGAGTGTGGAGACACACCGATGAGCCATGACTCAGTCCAGTTGTGTCTTGGGACAGCCACACAAACAAACACGCACACGTGCGTGTGTGAGTGCCGGGGGAAATGGAGCAGAAACACAAACATGGGATCATCTGTTCACACATGCACACATGCACACATGCATGCACACGCGCGCACGCACGCACGCACGCACGCACGCACGCACGCACGCACACACACACACACACACACACACACACACACACACACACACACACACACACACACACACACACACACACTTATATAATAATTACAGAAAACCCTCCACTTAGCAAACCACTCCATTTCCTTTGTTTTTTTGTCAACTTCCTATCCACAAGTTTCCCCGGGGGTTTACTGGAGACTATCAGGACCAAACTTCCGGGTTTAACAGCAGACATACAAGCTCACGTCGCGTCGCAGATGCAACCCGTTGTGAGCTTGTAAATCGGCGGCGGAACCTCGATGCAGACGTTTGCGCAATGCACTATGGGGCGTAGGAAACTCGATTTTACTATTTGAAGACCCGGGTCCAGATCCGCAGATCCAGTCCAGGTCTTCTTCCTAATAAAAACAGCAAAACCAATAGGAAGTTGACATTTCTATTATGAAAACAAACAGTACTGGTTTTGGTGATGCACACATGGGCGTGTGCACATGGCTGCTTTTGGCATGTTTACCCTTCTGCTGAGCTGGTCGAGTCATCATTGTGATGTCAGAACAGGTCAGCTACAGTATATCCATATATGGAGTCTGTGAGGTCAGATGTAGAGGTATTGACCAGCTCCATAGAGATCTAGGTGATGATCCAGTCGTCTCCATGTATGGATATCTAGGGTTTGATGAGGACAGTGTTGTGATCTTCATAATTATATGGAGATCCAGGTGATGATAGTCAGTAGTCTTGATTTGTAAATTAATTCTGTCTTAGCCATATATGGAGTGTCCATATATGGGCATTGCCAAATATAGGCTTAATATATGGGCATTCCAAGATATGCATGGGGTTATTATTAAAGACATCAGGGATCTCCATATATGGGCATGGATATCCAGGTGATCTTTTTTTATTATTATTTTCTTTTCTGCTTTTGTAATTGATGTTATCCTATGCAAAGAACTCTGTTCTATCTGTCTGTCTTTCAATGTTATATGAGATATAAAGTAGTTCCTGTGTAAATAAGCCATAAAGCTTACTTTTAGTAGACCAGTGATTTGTGCTGTCATGAAACTACTTTTTTCTATTGCTAACTGCTAATAAACTCTTCAATCAGTCAATCAATGATACTGTAGTCAGCCGTCTTGACAGTCGACAATGTGATGTCAGAACAGCTATAGACATTGAGGCGTTATGGACGGACACGGACGGACGGACGGACTGACGGGCAGGATTTGCCGGTCTTCATAGTAACATTGACCCCAGTTAACCTCTCATATACAGAGTTTAGCTGAGGTCAATGTAAACATATAAAACCCAGCTCATTGTTTTGCAGTGTTCACTGATGCAGTCCACTCGCTCCAGAGCACAAGAACACCGAGCGCATGACCACTGACACACACACACACGCACGCACACACGCACACACACACACACACACACACACACACACACACACACACACCGACTCACTGAACATTGAATTAAGAAGGGGTAAAAAACACAAAAAAGCTCAGTGAACAAATGTGACCAAATGTGTCCTTTTTACTCATTCCCCCCAATTTAGTCGTTAAGACAATTAATCCCCCCTCCTCCCCCAAACACACTTCTGTGTGTTTGTCACTGCTGTTGTATCCTACTGACTCACCTGCCAGACAGTGATGTGTCGTTCATGAGCGATTCGCCCATAAGAACGCATCACAAGAATGAATCCAGAACGATTTGTTCATTTCCTTACACTGTTACGTTCACACTTTCGTTCATACATCCCGTCCCCTCCCCCTAATAGCCCCCGGCACACAGGACGGGATGGGGGGCACGGTGAACGAATCAATTGAACGGATCATTGCGTGAAACGAAACAATCTTTTTTTACCCACCACTACCTGCCAGCGAGGACCGTATAGAGCCTTCGTCCTACTCCTCCCGCCCGACATTCACTGTTGACAGGCTCCGGCCCTGAGCCATTTGTGTTCATATAGACACCCCACAAAGCCGGAGGATGGATTCAAACCCCCAGACTCTGAGGTGGTGGGCAGGCACTTGACCACTGCACCCCATACTGTCAGCGGTGCCATTAAGAATACTATGCCTAACCCAGCCTAACCCTAACCCTAACCTCAGTAACCCTAACTACATTCGGACTAATGAACCTTCGGACTTATGGGTAGTCCCCACTGTCAGTGTTAAATGAACACTT